>NC_068370.1:39356053-39729914 GCF_020536995.1 Dreissena polymorpha
AGAGAACAAAGAAAACAAATACGCGATAACTGAGAGAACTTAAGAGACGCGATCATTGAGAGAACTAAACACTGAGAGAACTTAGAGAACTTATGCCGCGATAACTGAGAGAACTTAACACTGATAGAACAAAGAAAACTTATACGCGATAACTGAGAGAACTTAAGACGCGATCATTGAGAGAATTAAACACTGAGAGAACTTAGAGAACTTATACGCGATCACTGAGAGAACTAACACTGAGAGAACAAAGAAAACTTATACGCGACCACTGAGAGAACTAACAATAAGAGAACATAATGAACTTATACACGATTATTGAGAGAAATTAGGTTACACTTAGTTAGAACTTAACACCCATCACAGAGACAATTACACACGCGGTCCAATAAGAGTACTTACACTGAAAGAACTTAGCTTACTTATACGCGATACTGAGAGAACTTAAGACACGATCATTGAGAGAACTAACACTGAGAGACTTAGAGAACTTATATCGCGATCACTGAGAGAACTTAACACTGAGAGAATAAGAAAACTTATACCCGACCACTGAGAGAACAGAACAATAAGAGAACATATGAACTTATACACGATTATTGAGAGAAATTAGTTACAACTTAGTTAGAACTTAACAACGCGATCACAAGACAAATTAACACGCGTCAATGAGAGAACTTAACATTGAGAGAACTTAGCTTACTTATACGCGATAACTGAGAGAACTTAAGACGCGATCATTAGAGAACTAAACGCACTGAGAAACAAAGAAAACTTATACGCGACCACTGAGAGAACTGAACAATCAGAGAACATACTGAACTTATACGCGATTATTGAGAGAAATTAGGTTACACTTAGTTAGAATTTAACACGCATCACAGAGACAAATTAACACACGCGTCAATGAGAGAACTTAACACTGAGAGAACAAAGAAACTTATACGCGACCACTGAGAGAGCTTAAACAATGAGAGAACTTAGAGAGAACTTATATGCTATAATTGAGAAAAATTAGGTAACAACTTAATTAGAATTTAACACGCGATCACAGAGCAATTAAACGCTCAATGAGAAACTTAACACTGAAGAACTTAGCCATTATACGTGATAACTGAGAGAACTTAAGACGCGTCATTGAGAGAACTTAACACTGAGAGAATTAGAGACTTGTAAACTTAATTACTGAGGAAGAACTTAAGACCGATCATTGAGAGAACTAAACACTGAGAGAACTTAGAGAACTTATACGCGATCACTGAGAGAACTTAACACATAGAGAATAAAGAAAAAACTTATACGCGACACCACTGAGAGAATTGAACAATAGAGAACCTAATGAACTGACTCACTGATTATTGAAGAAATTAGGTTCAACTTAGAATTTAACACGCGATCACAGAGACAAATTAACACGCGGTCCAATGAGAGAACTTAACACTGAGAGAACTTAGCTTACTTATACGCAATAACTGAGAGAACTTAAGACGCGATCATTGACAGAACTTAACACTGAGAGAACTTTGAGAACTTATAACGCGATAACTGAAGAGAACTTAACAACTGAGAGAACAAAGAAAACTTATACTCGATACTGAGAGAACTTAAGACGCGATCATTGAGAGAATTAAAAACACTGAGAGAACTTAGAGAACTTATACGCGATCACTGATAAAACTTAACATTGAGAGAACAAAGAAAACTTATACGCGACCACTGAGAGAACTGAACAATAAGAGAACATAATGAACTTATACAACGATTATTGAGAGAAATGAGGTTACACTTAGTTAGAACTTAACAACACGCGATCACAAAGAAAAATTAAAACGCGGTCAATAAAAAAACCTAACACTAAGAGACTTAACTTACTTATACGCGATAATGGGGGAACTTATGACGCGATCATTTAGAGAACTAAACACTGAAAGAACTTAGAGAACTTATACGCGATCACTGAGAGAACTTAACACTGAGAGAAGAAAGAAAACTTATACGCGACCACTGAGAGAACAGAACAATAAGAGAACATAATGAACTTATAACACGATTATTGAGAGAAATTAGGTTACAAACTTAGTTAGAACTTAACACGCGATCACAGAGACAATTAACACGCTGTCAATGAGAGAACTTAACATTGAGAGAACTTAGCTTACTTATACGCGATAACTGAGAGAACTTAAGATGCGATCATTGAGAGAACTTAACACTGAGAGAACTTAGAGAACTTATACACTATCACTGAGAGAACTTTATACTGAGAGAACAAAGAAAACTTATACGCGAACACTGAGAGAATTGAACAATGAGAGAACATAATGAACTTATACGCTATTAGTGAGAGAATTAGGTTACAACTTAGTTAAACTTAACACGCAATCACAGAGACAAATTAACACGCGGTCAATAAGAGAACTTAACACTGAGAGAACTTAGCTTACTTATATGCGATTACTGAGAAAACTTAAGACGCGATCATTGAGAGAACTAAACACTGAGAGAACTTAGAGAACTTATACGCGATCACTGAGAGAACTTAACACTGAGAGAATAAAGAAAACTTATACGCGACCACTGAGAGAACTGAACAATAAGAGAACATAATGACTTACACGTGATTATTGAGAGAAATTAGGTTACAAACTTAGTTAGAATTTAACAACGCGATCACAGAGACAAAATTAACACCGGTCAATGAGAGAACTTAACACTGAGTGAACTTAGCTTACTTATACGCGATAACTGAGAGAACTTAAGACGCGATCATTGACAGAACTTAACACTGAGAGAACTTTGAGAACTTATGCGCGATAAACTGAGAGAACTTAACACTGAGAGACAAAGAAAACTATAACGCGATAACTGAGAGAACTTAAGACGCGATCATTGAGAGAATTAAACACTGAAAGAACTTAGAGAACTTATACGCGATCACTGACAGAACTAAACACTGAGAGAACATAGAAAACTTATACGCGACCACTGAGAGAACTGAACAATGAGAGAACATAATGAACTTATACGCGATTATTGAGAGAAATTAGGTTACAACTTAGTTAGAATTTAACACGCGATCACAGAGACAAATTAACACGCGGTCAATAAGAGAACTTAACACTGAGAAAACTTAGCTTACTTATACGCGATAACTGAGAGAACTTAAGACGCGATCATTGATAGAACTTAACACTGAGAAAACTTTGAGAACTTATACGCGATAACTGAGAGAACTTAACACTGAGAGAACAAAGAAAACTTATACGCGATAACTGAGAGAACTTAAGACGCCATCATTGAGAGAATTAAACACTGAGAGAACTTAGAGAACTTATACGCGATCACTGAGAGAACTTAACACTGAGAGAACATAGAAAACTTATACGCGACCACTGAGAGAACTGAACAATGAGAGAACATAATGAACTTATACGCGATTATTGAGAGAAATTAGGTTACAACTTAGTTAGAACTTAACACGCAATCACAGAGACAAATTAACACGCGGTCAATGAGAGAACTTAACACTGAGAGAACAAAGAAAACTTATACGCGACCACTGAGAGAACTTAAGACGCGATCATTGAGAGAACTAAACACTGAGGGAACTTAGATAACTTATACGCGATCACTGAGAGAACTTAACACTGAGAAACAAAGAAAACTTATACGCAACCACTGAGAGAACTGAACAATGAGAGAACATAATGAACTTATACACGATTATTGAGAGAAATTAGGTTACAACTTAGTTAGAACTTAACACGCGATCACAGAGACAAATTAACACGCGGTCAATGAAAAACCTAACACTAAGAGAACTTAACTTACTTATACGCGATAATGGGGGAACTTATGACGCGATCATTGAGAGAACTAAACACTGAAAGAACTTAGAGAACTTATACGCGATCACTGAGAGAACTTAACACTGAGAGAATAAAGAAAACTTATACGCGACCACTGAGAGAACAGAACAATAAGAGAACATAATGAACTTATACGCGATTATTGAGAGAAATTAGGTTACAACTTAGTTGGAACTTAACACGCGATCACAGAGACAAATTAACACGCGGTCAATGAGAGAACTTAACATAGAGAGAACTTAGCTTACTTATACGCGATCACTGAGAGAACTTAAGACACGATCATTGAGAGAATTAAATACTGAAAGAACTTAGAGAACTTATACGCGATCACTGAGAGAACTAAACACTGAGAGAACAAAGAAATTTATACGCGACCACTGAGAGAACTGAACAATGAGAGAACATAATGACTTTATACGTGATTATTGAGAGAAATTAGGTTACAACTTAGTTAGAATTTAACACGCGATCACAGAGACAAATTAACACGCGGTCAATAAGAGAACTTAACACTGAGAGAACTTAGCTTACTTATACGCTATTACTGAGAGAACTTAAGACGCGATCATTGAGAGAACTAAACACTGAGAGAACTTAGAGAGCTTATACGCGATCACTGAGAGAACTTAACACTGAGAGAATAAAGAAAACTTATACGCAACCACTGAGAGAACTGAACAATAAGAGAACATAATGAACTTTCACGTGATTATTGAGAGAAATTAGGTTACAACTTAGTTAGAATTTAACACGCGATCACAGAGACAAATAAACACGCGGTCAATGAGAGAACTTAACACTGAGTGAACTTAGCTTACTTATACGCGATAACTGAGAGAACTTAAGACGCGATCATTGACAGAACTTAACACTGAGAGAACTTTGAGAACTTATGCGCGATAACTGAGAGAACTTAACACTGAGAGAACAAAGAAAACTTATACGCGATAACTGAGAGAACTTAAGACGCGATCATTGAGAGAATTAAACACTGAGAGAACTTAGAGAACTTATACGCGATCACTGAGAGAACTTAACACTGAGAGAACAAAGAAAACTTATACGCGACCACTGAGAGAACTAAACAATAAGAGAACATAATGAACTTATACACGATTATTGAGAGAAATTAGGTTACAACTTAGTTAGAACTTAACACGCGATCACAGAGACAAATTAACACGCGGTCAATGAGAGAACTTAACATTGAGAGAACTTAGCTTACTTATACGCGATAACTGAAAGAACTTAAGACGCGATCATTGAGAAAACTTAACACTGAGAGAACTTAGAGAACTTATACGCTATCACTGAGAGAACTTAACACTGAGAGAACAAAGAAAACTTATACGCGACCACTGAGAGAACTGAACAATAAGAGAACATAATGAACTTATACGCAATTATTGAGAGAAATTAGGTTACAACTTAGTTAGAACTTAACACGCGATCACAGAGACAAATTAACACGCGGTCAATAAGAGAACTTAACACTGAGAGAACTAAGCTTACTTATACGCGATAACTGAGAGAACTTAAGACGCGATTATTGAGAGAACTAAACACTGAGAGAACTTATACGCGATCACTGAGAGAACTTAACACTGAGAGAACAAAGAAAACTTATACGCGACCACTGAGAGAACTGAACAATTAGAGAACATAATGAACTTATACGCGATTATTGAGAGAAATTAGGTTACAACTTAGTTAGAACTTAACACGCAATCACAGAGACAAATTAACACGCGGTCAATGAGAGAACTTAACACTGAGAGAACTTAGCTTACTTATACGCGATAACTGAGAGAACTTAAGACGCGATCATTGACAGAACTTAACACTGAGAGAACTTTGAGAACTTATACGCGATAACTGAGAGAACTTAACACTGAGAGAACAAAGAAAACTAATACGCGATAACTGAGAGAACTTAAGACGCGATCATTGAGAGAATTAAACACTGAGAGAACTTAGAGAACTTATACGCGATCACTGAGAGAACTAAACACTGAGAGAACAAAAAAAACTTATACGCGACCACTGAGAGAACTGAACAATAAGAGAACATAATGAACTTATACACGATTATTGCGAGAAATGAGGTTACAACTTAGTTAGAACATAACACGCGATCACAAAGAAAAATTAAAACGCGGTCAATGAAAAACCTAACACTAAGAGAACTTAACTTACTTATACGCGATAATGGGGGAACTTATGACACGATCATTGAGAGAACTAAACACTGAAAGAACTTAGAGAACTTATACGCGATCACTGAGAGAACTTAACACTGAGAGAATAAAGAAAACTTATACGCGACCACTGAGAGAACAGAACAATAAGAGAACATAATGAACTTATACACGATTATTGAGAGAAATAAGGTTACAACTTAGTTGGAACTTAACACGCGATCACAGAGACAAATTAACACGCGGTCAATGAGAGAACTTAACATAGAGAGAACTTAGCTTACTTATACGAGATCACTGAGAGAACTTAAAACACGATCATTGAGAGAATTAAACACTGAAAGAACTTAGAGAACTTATACGCGATCACTGAGAGAACTAAACACTGAAAGAATAAAGAAATTTATACGCGACCACTGAGAGAACTGAACAATGAGAGAACATAATGACTTTATACGTGATTATTGA
The DNA here is from genome assembly GCF_020536995.1 of Dreissena polymorpha. Lineage (NCBI taxonomy): Eukaryota > Metazoa > Mollusca > Bivalvia > Myida > Dreissenidae > Dreissena > Dreissena polymorpha. The sequence continues at coordinate 39,362,592 of NC_068370.1, forward strand.
GAGAAATTAGGTTACAACTTAGTTAGAATTTAACACGCGATCACAGAGACAAATTAACACGCGGTCAATAAGAGAACTTAACACTGAGAGAACTTAGCTTACTTATACGCGATTACTGAGAGAACTTAAGACGCGATCATTGAGAGAACTAAACACTGAGAGAACTTAGAGAGCTTATACGCGATCACTGAGAGAACTTAACACTGAGAGAATAAAGAAAACTTATACGCAACCACTGAGAGAACTGAACAATAAGAGAACATAATGAACTTATACGTGATTATTGAGAGAAATTAGGTTACAACTTAGTTAGAATTTAACACGCGATCACAGAGACAAATAAACACACGGTCAATGAGAGAACTTAACACTGAGTGAACTTAGCTTACTTATACGCGATAACTGAGAGAACTTAAGACGCGATCATTGACAGAACTTAACACTGAGAGAACTTTGAGAACTTATGCGCGATAACTGAGAGAACTTAACACTGAGAGAACAAAGAAAACTTATACGCGATAACTGAGAGAACTTAAGACGCGATCATTGAGAGAATTAAACACTGAGAGAACTGAGAACTTATACGCGATCACTGAGAGAACTTAACACTGAGAGAACAAAGAAAACTTATACGCGACCACTGAGAGAACTAAACAATAAGAGAACATAATGAACTTATACACGATTATTGAGAGAAATTAGGTTACAACTTAGTTAGAACTTAACACGCGATCACAGAGACAAATTAACACGCGGTCAATGAGAGAACTTAACATTGAGAGAACTTAGCTTACTTATACGCGATAACTGAGAGAACTTAAGACGCGATCATTGAGAGAACTTAACACTGAGAGAACTTAGAGAACTTATACGCTATCACTGAGAGAACTTAACACTGAGAGAACAAAGAAAACTTATACGCGACCACTGAGAGAACTGAACAATAAGAGAACATAATGAACTTATACGCAATTATTGAGAGAAATTAGGTTACAACTTAGTTAGAACTTAACACGTGATCACAGAGACAAATTAACACGCGGTCAATAAGAGAACTTAACACTGAGAGAACTAAGCTTACTTATAAGCGATAACTGAGAGAACTTAAGACGCGATCATTGAGAGAACTAAACACTGAGAGAACTTATACGCGATCACTGAGAGAACTTAACACTGAGAGAATAAAGAAAACTTATACGCGACCACTGAGAGAACTGAACAATGAGAGAACATAATGAACTTATACGCGATTATTGAGAGAAATTAGGTTACAACTTAGTTAGAACTTAACACGCAATCACAGAGACAAATTAACACGCGGTCAATGAGAGAACTTAACACTGAGAGAACTAAGCTTACTTATACGCAATAACTGAGAGAACTTAAGACGCGATCATTGACAGAACTTAACACTGAGAGAACTTAGAGAACTTATACGCTATCACTTTGAGAACTTAACACTGAGAGAACAAAGAAAACTTATACGCGACCACTGAGAGAACTGAACAATGAGAGAACATAATGAACTTATACGCGATTATTGAGAGAAATTAGGTTACAACTTAGTTAGAACTTAACACGCAATCACAGAGACAAATTAACACGCGGTCAATGAGAGAACTTAACACTGAGAGAACAAAGAAAACTTATACGTGACCACTGAGAGAGCTTAACAATGAGAGAACATAGAGAACTTATATGCGATAATTGAGAAAAATTAGGTAATAACTTAATTAGAATTTAACACGCGATCACAGAGACAAATTAACACGCGGTCAATGAGAGAACTTAACACTGAGAGAACTTAGCACACTTATACGTGATAACTGAGAGAACTTAAGATGCGATCATTGAGAGAACTTAACACTGAGAGAAATTAGAGAACTTGTACGTAATTACTGAGAGAAATTAAGACACGATCATTGAGAGAACTTAACACGCAATCGCAGAGAGAAATTAACACGCTGTCAATTAGAGAACTTAACATTGAGGGAAATTAAAGAACTTATACGCGATAACTGAGAGAAATTAAGACGCGATCATTGAGAGAAAATAACAAACAATCACTGCAAAAACAAACACTGAGAGAACAAAGAGAACTTATACGCGATCACTGAGAAAAATTAAAATGCCATCATTGACAGAACTTAACACTGACAGAACAGAAAGAACTTATACGCAATTACTGAGAGAAAATAAGACGCGATCAGTGAGAAAAATTAAAACGCTATTATTGAGAGAACTTAACACTGAGAGAACTTAGAGCACTTATACGCAATAACTGGGAGAACCTAAGACCCCCCAAATACCCCCAAAAAGACCCAAAATACCCATAATACTCTAACCTAACCCTAACCTAACCCTAATCTGCCAAAAATATGAGTATTTGGGTATTTTGAGCGAATTTGGGTGTATTTGGGTGAATTTCAGATTTTTTTGGGTGTTTTGGGGTAAATCATGTTGTGCACTTAACACTGAGAGAAAAAAAAGAACATATACGCGATCTCTAGGAGAAATTAAGACACGAACACTGAGAGAACTTAACACTGAGAGAACATAGAGCACTTATACGCGATATCTGAGAGAACTTATGACATGATCATTGAGAGAACTAAACATTGAGAGAACATAATGAACTTATACGCGATTATTGAGAGAAATTAGGTTACAACTTAGTTAGAATTTAACACGCGATCACAGAGACAAATTAACACGCAGTCAATGAGAGAACTTAACACTGAGGGAACTTAGCTTACTTATAAGCGATAACTGAGAGAACTTAAGACACGATCATTGAGAGAATTAAACACTGAGAGAACTTAGAGAACTTATACGCGATCACTGAGAGAACTAAACACTGAGAGAACAAAGAAAACTTATAGGCGACCACTGAGAGAACTGAACAATGAGAGAACATAATGAACTTATACGCGATTATTGAGAGAAATTAGGTTACAACTTAGTTAGAATTTAACACGCGATCACAGAGAAAAATTAACACGCGGTCAATAAGAGAACTTAACACTGAGAGAACTAAGCTTACTTATACGCGATAACTGAGAGAACTTAAGACGCGATCATTGAGAGAACTAAACACTGAGAGAACTTATACGCGATCACTGAGAGAACTTAACACTGAGAGAACAAAGAAAACTTATACGCGACCACTGAGAGAACTGAACAATGAGAAAACATAATGAACTTATACGCGATTATTGAGAGAAATTAGGTTACAACTTAGTTAGAACTTAACACGCAATCACAGAGACAAATTAACACGCGGTCAATGAGAGAACTTAACACTGAGAGAACTTAGCTTACTTATACGCGATAACTGAGAGAACTTAAGACCCGATCATTGACAGAACTTAACACTGAGAGAACTTTGAGAACTTATACGCGATAACTGAGAGAACTTAACACTGAGAGAACAAAGAAAACTTATACGCGATAACTGAGAGAACTTAAGACGCAATCATTGAGAGAATTAAACACTGAGAGAACTTAGAGAACTTATACGCGATCACTGAGAGAACATAACACTGAGAGAATAAAGAAAACTTATACGCGACCACTGAGAGAACTGAACAATAAGAGAACATAATGAACTTACACGTGATTATTGAGAGAAATTAGGTTACAACTTAGTTAGAATTTAACATGCGATCACAGAGACAAATTAACACGTGGTCAATGAGAGAACTTAACACTGAGTGAACTTAGCTTACTTATACGCGATAACTGAGAGAACTTAAGAAGCGATCATTGAGAGAACTAAACACTGAGAGAACTTAGATAACTTATACGCGATCACTGAGAGAACTTAACACTGAGAAACAAAGAAAACTTATACGCAACCACCGAGAGAACTGAACAATGAGAGAACATAATGAACTTATACACGATTATTGAGAGAAATTAGGTAACAACTTAGTTAGAACTTAACACGCGATCACAAAGAAAAATTAACACGCGGTCAATGAAAAACCTAACACTAAAAGAACTTAACTTACTTATACGCGATTAATGGGGGAACTTATGACGCGATCATTGAGAGAACTAAACACTGAAAGAACTTAGAGAACTTATACGCCATCACTGAGAGAACTTAACACTGAGAGAATAAAGAAAACTTATACGCGACCACTGAGAGAACAGAACAATAAGAGAACATAATGAACTTATACACGATTATTGAGAGAAATTAGGTTACAACTTAGTTGGAACTTAACACGCAATCACAGAGACAAATTAACACGCGGTCAATGAGAGAACTTAACATTGAGAGAACTTAGCTTACTTATACACAATAACTGAGAGAACTTAAGACACGATCATTGAGAGAATTAAACACTGAGAGAACTTAGAGAACTTATACGCGATCACTGAGAGAACTTAACACTAAGAGAACAAAGAAAACTTATACGCGACCAATGAGAGAACTGAACAATCAGAGAACATAATGAACTTATACGCGATTATTGAGAGAAATTAGGTTACAACTTAGTTAGAATTTAACACGCGATCACAGAGACAAATTAACACGCGGTCAATAAGAGAACTTAACACTGAGAGAACTTAGCTTACTTATACGCGATTACTGAGAGAACTTAAGTCGCGATCATTGAGAGAACTAAACACTGAGAGAACTTAGAGAACTTATACGCGATCACTGAGAAAACTTAACACTGAGAGAACAAAGAAAACTTATACGCGACCACTGAGAGAACTGAACAATAAGAGAACATAATGAACTTACACGTGATTATTGAGAGAAATTAGGTTACAACTTAGTTAGAATTTAACACGCAATCACAGAGACAAATTAACACGCGGTCAATGAGAGAACTTAACACTGAGAGAACTTAGCTTACTTATACACGATAACTGAGAGAACTTAAGACGCGATCATTGACAGAACTTAACACTGAGAGAACTTTGAGAACTTATACGCGATAACTGAGAGAACTTAACACTGAGAGAACAAAGAAAACTTATACGCGATAACTGAGAGAACTTAAGACGCAATCATTGAGAGAATTAAACACTGAGAGAACTTAGAGAACTTATACGCGATCACTGAGAGAACATAACACTGAGAGAATAAAGAAAACTTATACGCGACCACTGAGAGAACTGAACAATAAGAGAACATAATGAACTTACACGTGATTATTGAGAGAAATTAGGTTACAACTTAGTTAGAATTTAACATGCGATCACAGAGACAAATTAACACGTGGTCAATGAGAGAACTTAACACTGAGTGAACTTAGCTTACTTATACGCGATAACTGAGAGAACTTAAGAAGCGATCATTGAGAGAACTAAACACTGAGAGAACTTAGATAACTTATACGCGATCACTGAGAGAACTTAACACTGAGAAACAAAGAAAACTTATACGCAACCACCGAGAGAACTGAACAATGAGAGAACATAATGAACTTATACACGATTATTGAGAGAAATTAGGTAACAACTTAGTTAGAACTTAACACGCGATCACAGAAGAAAAATTAACACGCGGTCAATGAAAAACCTAACACTGAAAGAACTTAACTTACTTATACGCGATTAATGGGGGAACTTATGACGCGATCATTGAGAGAACTAAACACTGAAAGAACTTAGAGAACTTATACGCCATCACTGAGAGAACTTAACACTGAGAGAATAAAGAAAACTTATACGCGACCACTGAGAGAACAGAACAATAAGAGAACATAATGAACTTATACACGATTATTGAGAGAAATTAGGTTACAACTTAGTTGGAACTTAACACGCAATCACAGAGACAAATTAACACGCGGTCAATGAGAGAACTTAACATTGAGAGAACTTAGCTTACTTATACACGATAACTGAGAGAACTTAAGACACGATCATTGAGAGAATTAAACACTGAGAGAACTTAGAGAACTTATACGCGATCACTGAGAGAACTTAACACTAAGAGAACAAAGAAAACTTATACGCGACCAATGAGAGAACTGAACAATCAGAGAACATAATGAACTTATACGCGATTATTGAGAGAAATTAGGTTACAACTTAGTTAGAATTTAACACGCGATCACAGAGACAAATTAACACGCGGTCAATAAGAGAACTTAACACTGAGAGAACTTAGCTTACTTATACGCGATTACTGAGAGAACTTAAGTCGCGATCATTGAGAGAACTAAACACTGAGAGAACTTAGAGAACTTATACGCGATCACTGAGAAAACTTAACACTGAGAGAACAAAGAAAACTTATACGCGACCACTGAGAGAACTGAACAATAAGAGAACATAATGAACTTACACGTGATTATTGAGAGAAATTAGGTTACAACTTAGTTAGAATTTAACACGCGATCACAGAGACAAATTAACACGCGGTCAATGAGAGAACTTAACACTGAGAGAACTTAGCTTACTTATACGCGATTATTGAGAGAACTTAAGACGCGATCATTGACAGAACTTAACACTGAGAGAACTTTGAGAACTTATACGCGATAACTGAGAGAACTTAACACTGAGAGAACAAAGAAAACTTATACGCGATAACTGAGAGAACTTAAGACGTGATCAGTGAGAGATTTAAACACTGAGAGAACTTATACGCGATCACTGAGAGAACTTAAAACTGAGAGAACAAAGAAAACTTATACGCGACCACTGAGAGAACTGAACAACGAGAGAACATAATGAACTTATACGCGATTATTGAGAGAAATTAGGTTACAACTTAGTTAGAATTTAACACGCGATCACAGAGACAAATTAACACGCGGTCAATGAGAGAACTTAACACTGAGAGAACTTAGCTTACTTATACGCGATAACTGAGAGAACTTAAGACACGATCATTGAGAGAATTAAACACTGAGAGAACTTAGAGAACTTATACGCGATCACTGAGAGAACTAAACACTGAAAGAACAAAGAAAACTTATATGCGACCACTGAGAGAACTGAACAATGAGAGAACATAATGAACTTATACGCGATTATTGAGAGAAATTAGGTTACAACTTAGTTAGAATTTAACACGCGATCACAGAGACAAATTAACACGCGGTCAATAAGAGAACTTAACACTGAGAGAACTTAGCTTACTTATACGCGATTACTGAGAGAACTTAAGACGCGATCATTGAGAGAACTAAACACTGAGAGAACTTCAAGAACTTATACGCGATCACTGAGAGAACTTAACACTGAGAGAATAAAGAAAACTTATACGCGACCACTGAGAGAACTGAAAAATAAGAGAACATAATAAACTTACAAGTGATAATTGAGAGAAATTAGGTTACAACTTAGAATTTAACACGCGATCACAGAGACAAATTAACACGCGGTCAATAAGAGAACTTAACACTGAGAGAACTTAGCTTACTTATACACGATTACTGAGAGAACTTAAGACGCGATCATTGAGAGAACTAAACACTGAGAGAACTTATACGCGATCACTGAGAGAACTTAACACTGAGAGAATAAAGAAAACTTATACGCGACCACTGAGAGAACTGAACAATGAGAAAACATAATGAGCTTATACGCGATTATTGAGAGAAATTAGGTTACAACTTAGTTAGAACTTAACACGCAATCACAGAGACAAATTAACACGCGGTCAATGAGAGAACTTATAACTGAGAGAACTTAGCTTACTTATACGCGATAACTGAGAGAACTTAAGACGCGATCATTGACAGAACTTAACACTGAGAGAACTTTGAGAACTTATACGCGATAACTGAGAGAACTTAACACTGAGAGAACAAAGAAAACTTATACGCGATAACTGAGAGAACTTAAGACGCGATCATTGAGAGAATTAAACACTGAGAGAACTTAGAGAACTTATACGCTATCACTGAGAGAACTTAACACTGAGAGAACAAAGAAAACTTATACGCGACCACTGAGAGAACTGAACAATGAGAGAACATAATGAACTTATACGCGATTATTGAGAGAAATTAGGTTACAACTTAGTTAGAATTTAACACGCGATCACAGAGACAAATTAACACGCGGTCAATAAGAGAACTTAACACTGAGAGAACTTAGCTTACTTATACACGATTACTGAGAGAACTTAAGACGCGATCATTGAGAGAACTAAACACTGAGAGAACTTATACGCGATCACTGAGAGAACTTAACACTGAGAGAATAAAGAAAACTTATACGCGACCACTGAGAGAACTGAACAATGAGAAAACATAATGAGCTTATACGCGATTATTGAGAGAAATTAGGTTACAACTTAGTTAGAACTTAACACGCAATCACAGAGACAAATTAACACGCGGTCAATGAGAGAACTTATAACTGAGAGAACTTAGCTTACTTATACGCGATAACTGAGAGAACTTAAGACGCGATCATTGACAGAACTTAACACTGAGAGAACTTTGAGAACTTATACGCGATAACTGAGAGAACTTAACACTGAGAGAACAAAGAAAACTTATACGCGATAACTGAGAGAACTTAAGACGCGATCATTGAGAGAATTAAACACTGAGAGAACTTAGAGAACTTATACGCGATCACTGAGAGAACTAAACACTGAGAGAACAAAGAAAACTTATACGCGACCACTGAGAGAACTGAACAATGAGAGAACATAATGAACTTATACGCGATTATTGAGAGAAATTAGGTTACAACTTAGTTAGAATTTAACACGCGATCACAGAGACAAATTAACACACGGTCAATGAGAGAACTTAACACTGAGAGAACTAAGCTTACTTATACGCAATAACTGAGGAACTTAAGACGCGATCATTGACAGAACTTAACACTGAGAGAACTTTGAGAACTTATACGCGATAACTGAGAGAACTTAACACTGAGAGAACAAAGAAAACTTATACGCGTTAACTGAGAGAACTTAAGACGCGATCATTGAGAGAATTAAACACTGAGAGAACTTAGAGAACTTATATGCGATCACTGAGAGAACTGAACATTGAGAGAACAAAGAAAACTTATACGCGACCACTGAGAGAACTGAACAATAAGAGAACATAATGAACTTATACACGATTATTGAGAGAAATGAGGTTACAACTTAGTTAGAACTTAACACGCGATCACAAAGAAAAATTAAAACGCGGTCAATGAAAAACCTAACACTAAGAGAACTTAACTTACTTATACGCGATAATGGGGAAACTTATGACGCGATCATTGAGAGAACTAAACACTGAAAGAACTTAGAGAACTTATACGTGATCACTGAGAGAACTTAACACTGAGAGAATAAAGAAAACTTATACGCGACCACTGAGAGAACAGAACAATAAGAGAACATAATGAACTTATACACGATTATTGAGAGAAATTAGGTTACAGCTTAGTTAGAACTTAACACGCGATCACAGAGACAAATTAACACGCGGTCAATGAGAGAACTTAACATTGAGAGAACTAAGCTTACTTATAAGCGATAACTGAGAGAACTTAAGACGCGATCATTGAGAGAACTTAACACTGAGAGAACTTAGAGAACTTATACGCTATCACTGAGAGAACTTAACACTGAGAGAACAAAGAAAACTTATAGGCGACCACTGAGAGAACTGAACAATGAGAGAACATAATGAACTTATACGCGATTATTGAGAGAAATTAGGTTACAACTTAGTTAGAACTTAACACGCAATCACAGAGACAAATTAACATGCGGTCAATGAGAGAACTTAACACTGAGAGAACAAAGAAAATTTATACGCGACCACTGAGAGAGCTTAACAATGAGAGAACATAGAGAACTTATATGCGATAATTGAGAAAAATTAGGTAATAACTTAATTAGAATTTAACACGCGATCACAGAGACAAATTAACACGCGGTCAATGAGAGAACTTAACACTGAGAGAACTTAGCGCACTTATACGTGATAACTGAGAGAACTTAAGACGCGATCATTGAGAGAACTTAACACTGAGAGAAATTAGAGAACTTGTACGTAATTATTGAGAGAAATTAAAACACGATCATTGAGAGAACTTAACACGCAATCGCAGAGAGAAATTAACACGCTGTCAATAAGAGAACTTAACACTGAGAGAAATTAAAGAACTTATACGCGATAACTGAGAGAAATTAAGACGCGATCATTGAGAGAAAATAACAAACAATCACTGCGAAAACAAACACTGAGAGAACATAGAGAACTTATACGCGATCACTGAGAAAAATTAAAATGCCATCATTGACAGAACTTAACACTGACAGAACAGAAAGAACTTATACGCGATTACTGAGAGAAAATAAGACGCGATCAGTGAGAAAAATTAAAACGCTATTATTGAGAGAACTTAACACTGAGAGAACTTAGAGCACTTATACGCGATAACTGGGAGAACCCAAGACCCCCCAAATACCCCCAAAAAGACCCAAAATACCCATAATACTCTAACCTAACCCTAACCTAACCCTAACCTGCCAAAATTATGAGTATTTGGGTATTTTAAGCGAATTTGGGTGTATTTGGGTGCATTTCAGATTTTTTTGGGTGTTTTGGGGTAAATCATATTGCGCACTTAACATTGAGAGAAAAAAAAGAACATATACGCGATCACTAAGAGAAATTAAGACACGAACACTGAGAGAACTTAACACTGAGAGAACATAGAGCACTTATACGCGATATCTGAGAGAACTTATGACATGATCATTGAGAGAACTAAACATTGAGAGAACATAATGAACATATACGCGATTATTGAGAGAAATTAGGTTTCTACTTAGTTAGAATTTAACACGCCATCACAGAGACAAATTAACACGCAGTCAATGAGAGAACTTAACACTGAGGGAACTTAGCTTACTTATACGCGATAACTGAGAGAACTTAAGACACGATCATTGAGAGAATTAAACACTGAGAGAACTTAGAGAACTTATACGCTATCACTGAGAGAACTAAACACTGAGAGAACAAAGAAAACTTATACGCGACCACTGAGAGAACTGAACAATGAGAGAACATAATGAACTTATACGCGATTATTAAGAGAAATTAGGTTACAACTTAGTTAGAATTTAACACGCGATCACAGAGACAAATTAACACGCGGTCAATGAGAGAACTTAACACTGAGAGAACTAAGCTTACTTATACGCGATTACTGAGAGAACTTAAGACGCGATCATTGCGAGAACTAAACACTGAGAGAACTTCAAGAACTTATACGCGATCACTGAGAGAACTAAACACTGAGAGAACAAAGAAAACTTATATGCGACCACTGAGAGAACTGAACAATGAGAGAACATAATGAACTTATACGCGATTATTGAGAGAAATTAGGTTACAACTTAGTTAGAATTTAACACGCGATCACAGAGACAAATTAACACGCGGTCAATAAGAGAACTTAACACTGAGAGAACTTAGCTTACTTATACGCGATTACTGAGAGAACTTAAGACGCGATCATTGAGAAAACTAAACACTGAGAGAACTTCAAGAACTTATACGCGATCACTGAGAGAACTTAACACTGAGAGAATAAAGAAAACTTATACGCGACCACTGAGAGAACTGAACAATAAGAGAACATAATGAACTTACATGTGATTATTGAGAGAAATTAGGTTACAACTTAGAATTTAACACGCGATCACAGAGACAAATTAACACGCGGTCAATGAGAGAACTTAACACTGAGAGAAGTTAGCTTACTTATACGCGATAACTGAGAGAACTTAAGACGCGATCATTGACAGAACTTAACACTGAGAGAACTTTGAGAACTTATACGCGATCACTGAGAGAACTTAACACTGAGAGAACAAAGAAAACTTATACGCGATAACTGAGAGAACTTAAGACGCGATCATTGAGAAAATTCAACACTGAGAGAACTTAGAGAACTTATACGCAATCACTGAGAGAACTAAACACTGAGAGAACAAAGAAAACTTATACGCGACCACTAAGAGAACTGAACAATGAGAGAACATAATGACTTTATACGCGATTATTGAGAGAAATTAGGTTACAACTTAGTTAGAATTTAACACTCGATCACAGAGACAAATTAACACGCGGTCAATAAGAGAACTTAACACTGAGAGAACTTAGCTTACTTTTACGCAATTACTGAGAGAACTTAAGACGCGATCATTGAGAGAACTAAACACTAAGAGAACTTAGAGAACTTATACGCGATCACTGAGAGAACTTAACACTGAGAGAATAAAAAAAACTTATACGCAACCACTGAGAGAACTGAACAATAAGAGAACATAATGAATTTACACGTGATTATTGAGAGAAATTAGGTTACAACTTAGTTAGAATTTAACACGCGATCACAGAGACAAAAAAACACGCGGTCAATGGGAGAACTTAACACTGAGTGAACTTAGCTTACTTATAAGCGATAACTGAGAGAACTTAAGACGCGATCATTGACAGAACTTAACACTGAGAGAACTTTGAGAACTTATGTGCGATAACTGAGAGAACTTAACACTGAGAGAACAAAGAAAACTTATACGCGATAACTGAGAGAACTTAAGACGCGATTATTGAGAGAATTAAACACTGAGAGAACTTAGAGAACTTATACGCGATCACTGAGAGAACTTAACACTGAGAGAACAAAGAAAACTTACACGCGACCACTGAGAGAACTAAACAATAAGAGAACATAATGAACTTATACATGATTATTGAGAGAAATGAGGTTACAACTTAGTTAGAACTTAACACGCGATCACAGAGACAAATTAACACGCGGTCAATGAGAGAACTTAACACTGAGAGAACTAAGCTTACTTATACGCGATAACTGAGAAAACTTATGACGCGATCATTGAGAGAACTAAACACTGAGAGAACTTAGATAACTTATACGCGATCACTGAGAGAACTTAACACTGAGAAACAAAGAAAACTTATACGCAACCACTGAGAGAACTGAACAATGAGAGAACATAATGAACTTATACACGATTATTGAGAGAAATTAGGTTACAACTTAGTTAGAACTTAACACGCGATCACAAAGAAAAATTAACACGCGGTCAATGAAAAACCTAATACTAAGAGAACTTAACTTACTTATACGCGATAATGGGGGAACTTATGACGCGATCATTGAGAGAACTAAACCCTGAAAGAACTTAGAGAACTTATACGCGATCACTGAGAGAACTTAACACTGAGAGAATAAAGAAAACTTATATGCGACCACTGAGAGAACAGAACAATAAGAGAACATAATGAACTTATACACGATTATTGAGAGAAATTAGGTTACAACTTAGTTGGAACTTAACACGCGATCACAGAGACAAATTAACACGCGGTCAATGAGAGAACTTAACACTGAGAGAACTTAGAGAACTTATACGCTATCACTGAGAGAACTTAACACTGAGAGAACAAAGAAAACTTATACGCGACCACTGAGAGAACTGAACAATGAGAGAACATAATGAACTTATACGCGATTATTGAGAGAAATTAGGTTACAACTTAGTTAGAACTTAACACGCAATCACAGAGACAAATTAACACGCGGTCAATGAGAGAACTTAACACTGAGAGAACAAAGAAAACTTATACGCGACCACTGAGAGAGCTTAACAATGAGAGAACATAGAGAACTTATATGCGATAATTGAGAAAAATTAGGTAATAACTTAATTAGAATTTAACACGCGATCACAGAGACAAATTAACACGCGGTCAATGAGAGAACTTAACACTGAGAGAACATAGCGCACTTATACGTGATAACTGAGAGAACTTAAGACGCGATCATTGAGAGAACTTAACACTGAGAGAAATTAGAGAACTTGTACGTAATTACTGAGAGAAATTAAGACACGATCATTGAGAGAACTTAACACGCAATCACAGAGAGAAATTAACACGCTGTCAATTAGAGAACTTAACACTGAGAGAAATTAAAGAACTTATACGCGATAACTGAGAGAAATTAAGACGCGATCATTGAGAGAAAATAACAAACAATCACTGCGAAAACAAACACTGAGAGAACATAGAGAACTTATACGCGATCACTGAGAGAAAATTAAAATGCCATCATTGACAGAACTTAACACTGACAGAACAGAAAGAACTTATACGCGATTACTGAGAGAAAATAAGACGCGATCAGTGAGAAAAATTAAAACGCTATTATTGAGAGAACTTAACACTGAGAGAACTTAGAGCACTTATACGCGATAACTGGGAGAACCTAAGACCCCCCAAATACCCCCAAAAAGACCCAAAATATCCATAATACTCTAACCTAACCCTAACCTAACCCTAACCTGCCAAAATTATGAGTATTTGGGTATTTTAAGCGAATTTGGGTGTTTTTAGGTGCATTTCAGATTTTTTTTGGTGTTTTGGGGTTAATCATATTGCGCACTTAACACTGAGAGAAAAAAAAGAACATATACGCAATCACTAAGAGAAATAAAGACACTAACACTGAGAGAACTTAACACTGAGAGAACATAGAGCACTTATACGCGATATCTGAGAGAACTTACGACATGATCATTGAGAGAACTGAACAATAAGAGAACATAATGAACTTATACGTGATTATTGAGAGAAATTAGGTTACAACTTAGTTAGAATTTAACACGCGATCACAGAGACAAATTAACACGCAGTCAATGAGAGGACTTAACACTGAGGGAACTTAGCTTACTTATACGCGATAACTGAGAGAACTTAAGACACGATGATTGAGAGAATTAAACACTGAGAGAACTAAGAGAACTTATACGCGATCACTGAGAGAACTAAACACTGAGAGAACAAAGAAAACTTATACGCGACCACTGAGAGAACTGAACAATGAGACAACATAATGAACTTATACACGATTATTGAGAGAAATTAGGTTACAACTTAGTTAGAATTTAACACGTGATCACAGAGACAAATTAACACGCGGTCAATAAGAGAACTTAACACTGAGAGAACTTAGCTTACTTATACGCGATTACTGAGAGAACTTAAGACGCGATCATTGAGAGAACTAAACACTGAGAGAACTTAGAAAACTTATACGCGATCACTGAGAGAACTTAACACTGAGAGAATAAAGAAAACTTATACCCGACCACTGAGAGAATTGAACAATAAGAGAACATAATGAACTTACACGTGATTATTGAGAGAAATTAGGTTACAACATAGTTAGAATTTAACCCGCGATCACAGAGACAAATTAACACGCCGTCAATGAGAGAACTTAACACTGAGAGAACTTAGCTTACTTATACGCAGTAACTGAGAGAACTTAAGACGCGATCATTGACAGAACTTAACACTGAGAGAACTTTGAGAACTTATAGGCGATAACTGAGAGAACTTAACACTGAGAGAACAAAGAAAACTTATACGCGATAACTGAGATAACTTAAGACGCGATCATTGAGAGAATTCAACACTGAGAGAACTTAGAGAACTTATACGCGATCACTGAGAGAACTAAACACTGAGAGAACATAATGAACTTATACGCGATTATTGAGAGAAATTAGGTTACAACTTAGTTAGAACTTAACACGCAATCACAGAGACAAATTAACACACGGTCAATGAGAGAACTTAACACTGAGAGAACAAAGAAAACTTATACGCGACCACTGAGAGAGCTTAACAATGAGAGAACATAGAGAACTTATATGCGATAATTGAGAAAAATTAGGTAATAACTTAATTAGAATTTAACACGCGATCACAGAGACAAATTAACACGCGGTCAATGAGAGAACTTAACACTGAGAGAACTTAGCGCACTTATACGTGATAACTGAGAGAACTTAAGACGCGATCATTGAGAGAACTTAACACTGAGAGAAATTAGAGAACTTGTACGTAATTACTGAGAGAAATTAAGACACGATCATTGAGAGAATTTAACACGCAATCGCAGAGAGAAATTAACACGCTGTCAATTAGAGAACTTAACACTGAGAGAAATTAAAGAACTTATACGCGATAACTGAGAGAAATTAAGACGCGATCATTGAGAGAAAATAACAAACAATCACTGCGAAAACAAACACTGAGAGAACATAGAGAACTTATACGCGATAACTGAGAGAACTTAACACTGAGAGAACAAAGAAAACTAATACGCGATAACTGAGAGAACTTAAGACGCGATCATTGAGAGAATTAAACACTGAGAGAACTTAGAGAACTTATACGCGATCACTGAGAGAACTTAACACTGAGAGAACAAAGAAAACTTATACGCGACCACTGAGAGAACTGAACAATAAGCGAACATAATGAACTTATACACGATTATTGAGAGAAATGAGGTTACAACTTAGTTAGAACTTAACACGCGATCACAGAGACAAATTAACACGCGGTCAATGAGAGAACTTAACACTGAGAGAACTAAGCTTACTTATACGCGATAACTGAGAGAACTTAAGACGCGATCATTGAGAGAACTAAACACTGAGAGAACTTAGATCTTATACGCGATCACTGAGAGAACTTAACACTGAGAAACAAAGAAAACTTATACGCAACCACTGAGAGAACTGAACAATGAGAGAACATAATGAACTTATACGCAATTATAGAGAGAAATTAGGTAACAACTTAGTTAGAACTTAACACGCGATCACAAAGAAAAATTAACACGCGGTCAATGAAAAACCTAACACTTAGAGAACTTAACTAACTTATACGCGATAATGGAGGAACTTATGACGCGATCATTGAGAGAACTAAACACTGAAAGAACTTAGAGAACTTATACGCGATCACTGAGAGAACTTAACACTGAGAGAATAAAGAAAACTTATACGTGACCACGGAGAGAACAGAACAATAAGAGAACATAATGAACTTATACATGATTATTGAGAGAAATTAAGTTACAACTTAGTTAGAACTTAACACGCGATCACAGAGACAAATTAACACGCGGTCAATGAGAGAACTTAACATTGAGAGAACTTAGCTTACTTATACGCGATAACTGAGAGAACTTAAGACACAATCATTGAGAGAATTAAACACTGAGAGAACTTAGAGCACTTATACGCGATCACTGAGAGAACTAAACACTGAGAGAACAAAGAAAACTTATACGCGACCACTGAGAGAACTGAACAATGAGAGAACATAATGAACTTATACGCGATTATTGAGAGAAATTAGGTTTCAACTTAGTTAGAATTTAACACGCGATCACAGAGACAAATTAACACACGGTCAATAAGAGAACTTAACACTGAGAGAACTTAGCTTACTTATACGCGATTACTGAGAGAACTTAAGACGCGATCATTGAGAGAACTAAACACTGAGAGAACTTAGAGAGCTTATACGCGATCACTGAGAGAACTTAACACTGAGAGAATAAAGAAAACTTATCCGCAACCACTGAGAGAACTGAACAATAAGAGAACATAATGAACTTACACGTGATTATTGAGAGAAATTAGGTTACAACTTAGTTAGAATTTAACACGCGATCACAGAGACAAATAAACACGCGGTCAATGAGAGAACTTAACACTGAGTGAACTTAGCTTACTTATACGTGATAACTGAGAGAACTTAAGACACGATCATTGACAGAATTTAACACTGAGAGAACTTTGAGAACTTATGCGCGATAACTGAGAGAACTTAACACTGAGAGAACAAAGAAAACTTATACGCGATAACTGAGAGAACTTAAGACGCGATCATTGAGAGAATTAAACACTGAGAGAACTTAGAGAACTTATATGCGATCACTGAGAGAACTTAACATTGAGAGAACAAAGAAAACTTATACGCGACCACTGAGAGAACTGAACAATAAGAGAACATAATGAACTTATACACGATTATTGAGAGAAATGAGGTTACAACTTAGTTAGAACTTAACACGCAATCACAGAGACAAATTAACACGCGGTCAATGAGAGAACTTAACACTGAGAGAACTTAGCTTACTTATACGCGATAACTGAGAGAACTTAAGACGCGATCATTGAAAGAACTTAACACTGAGAGAACTTTGAGAACTTATACGCGATAACTGAGAGAACTTAACACTGAGAGAACAAAGAAAACTTATACGCGATAACTGAGAGAACTTAAGACGCGATCATTGAGAGAATTAAACACTGAGAGAACTTAGAGAACTTATACGCGATCACTGAGAGATCTAAACACTGAGAGAACAAAGAAAACTTATACGCGACCACTGAGAGAACTGAACAATGAGAGAACATAATGAACTTATACGCGATTATTGAGAGAAATTAGGTTACAACTTAGTTAGAATTTAACACGCGATCACAGAGACAAATTAACACACGGTCAATGAGAGAACTTAACACTGAGCGAACTAAGCTTACTTATACGCAATAACTGAGAGAACTTAAGACGCGATCATTGACAGAACTTAACACTGAGAGAACTTTGAGAACTTATACGCGATAACTGAGAGAACTTAAGACGCGATCATTGAGAGAATTAAACACTGAGAGAACTTAGAGAACTTATATGCGATCACTGAGAGAACTTAACATTGAGAGAACAAAGAAAACTTATACGCGACCACTGAGAGAACTGAACAATAAGAGAACATAATGAACTTATACACGATTATTGAGAGAAATGAGGTTACAACTTAGTTAGAACTTAACACGCGATCACAAAGAAAAATTAAAACGCGGTCAATGAAAAACCTAACACTAAGAGAACTTAACTTACTTATACGCGATAATGGGGGAACTTATGACGCGATCATTGAGAGAACTAAACACTGAAAGAACTTAGAGAACTTATACGCGATCACTGAGAGAACTTAACACTGAGAGAATAAAGAAAACTTATACGCAACCACTGAGAGAACAGAATAATAAGAGAACATAATGAACTTATACACGATTATTGAGAGAAATTAGGTTACAGCTTAGTTAGAACTTAACACGCGATCACAGAGACAAATTAACACGCGGTCAATGAGAGAACTTAACATTGAGAGAACTTAGCTTACTTATACGCGATAACTGAGAGAACTTAAGACGCGATCATTGAGAGAACTTAACACTGAGAGAACTTAGAGAACTTATACGCTATCACTGAGAGAACTTAACACTGAGAGAACAAAGAAAACTTATACGCGACCACTGAGAGAACTGAACAATGAGAGAACATAATGAACTTATACGCGATTATTAAGAGAAATTAGGTTACAACTTAGTTAGAACTTAACACGCAATCACAGAGACAAATTAACACGCGGTCAATGAGAGAACTTAACACTGAGAGAACAAAGAAAACTTATACGCGACCACTGAGAGAGCTTAACAATGAGAGAACTTATATGCGATAATTGAGAAAAATTAGGTAATAACTTAATTAGAATTTAACACGCGATCACAGAGACAAATTAACACGCGGTCAATGAGAGAACTTAACACTGAGAGAACTTAGCGCACTTATACGTGATAACTGAGAGAACTTAAGACGCGATCATTGAGAGAACTTAACACTGAGAGAAATTAGAGAACTTGTACGTAATTACAGAGAGAAATTAAAACACGATCATTGAGAGAACTTAACACGCAATCGCAGAGAGAAATTAACACGCTGTCAATTAGAGAACTTAACACTGAGAGAAATTAAAGAACTTATACGCGATAACTGAGAGAAATTAAGACGCGATCATTGAGAGAAAATAACAAACAATCACTGCAAAAACAAACACTGAGAGAACATAGAGAACTTATACGCGATCACTGAGAAAAATTAAAATGCCATCATTGACAGAACTTAACACTGACAAAACAGAAAGAACTTATATGCGATTACTGAGAGAAAATAAGACGCGATCAGTGAGAAAAATTAAAACGCTATTATTGAGAGAACTTAACACTGAGAGAACTTAGAGCACTTATACGCAATAACTGGGAGAACCTAAGACCCCCCAAATACCCCCAAAAACACCCAAAATACCCATAATACTCTAACCTAACCCTAACCTAACCCTAATCTGCCAAAAATATGAGTATTTGGGTATTTTGAGCGAATTTGGGTGTATTTGGGTGCATTTCAGATTTTTTTGGGTGTTTTGGGGTAAATCATGTTGCGCACTTAACACTGAGAGAAAAAAAAGAACATATACGCGATCACTAGGAGAAATTAAGACACGAACACTGAGAGAACTTAACACTGAGAGAACATAGAGCACTTATACGCGATATCTGAGAGAACTTATGACATGATCATTGAGAGAACTAAACATTGAGAGAACATAATGAACTTATACGCGATTATTGAAAGAAATTAGGTTACAACTTAGTTAGAATTTAACACGCGATCACAGAGACAAATTAACACGCAGTCAATGAGAGAACTTAACACTGAGGGAACTTAGCATACTTATAAGCGATAACTGAGAGAACTTAAGACACGATCATTGAGAGAATTAAACACTGAGAGAACTTAGAGAACTTATACCCGATCACTGAGAGAACTAAACACTGAGAGAACAAAGAAAACTTATACGCGACCACTGAGAGAACTGAACAATGAGAGAACATAATGAACTTATACGCGATTATTGAGAGAAATTAGGTTACAACTTAGTTAGAATTTAACACGCGATCACAGAGACAAATTAACACGCGGTCAATAAGAGAACTTAACACTGAGAGAACTTAGCTTACTTATACGCGATTACTGAGAGAACTTAAGACGCGATCATTGAGAGAACTAAACACTGAGAGAACTTAGAGAACTTATACGCGATCACTGAGAGAACTTAACACTGAGAGAATAAAGAAAACTTATACGCGACCACTGAGAGAATTGAACAATAAGAGAACATAATGAACTTACACGTGATTATTGAGAGAAATTAGGTTACAACTTAGTTAGAATTTAACACGCAATCACAGAGACAAATTAACACGCGGTCAATGAGAGAACTTAACAATGAGAGAACTTAGCTTACTTATACGCGATAACTGAGAGAACTTAAGACGCGATCATTGACAGAACTTAACACTGAGAGAACTTTGAGAACTTATACGCGATAACTGAGAGAACTTAACACTGAGAGAACAAAGAAAACTTATACGCAATAACTGAGAGAACTTAAGACACGATCATTGAGAGAATTAAACACTGAGAGAACTTAGAGAACTTATACGCGATCACTGAGAGAACTTAACACTGAGAAACAAAGAAAACTTATACGCAACCACTGAGAGAACTGAACAATGAGAGAACATAATGAACTTATACGCAATTATTGAGAGAAATTAGGTTACAACTTAGTTAGAATTTAACACGCGATCACAGAGACAAATTAACACGCGGTCAATGAGAGAACTTAACACTGAGAGAACTTAGCTTACTTATACGCGATAACTGAGAGAACTTAAGACATGATCATTGAGAGAATTAAACACTGAGAGAACTTAGAGAACTTATACGCGATCACTGAGAGAACTAAACACTGAGAGAACAAAGAAAACTTATACGCGACCACTGAGAGAACTGAACAATGAGAGAACATAATGAACTTATACGCGATTATTGAGAGAAATTATGTTACAACTTAGTTAGAATTTAACACGCAATCACAGAGACAAATTAACACGCGGTCAATAAGAGAACTTAACACTGAGAGAACTTAGCTTACTTATACGCGATAACTGAGAGAACTTACTACGCGATCATTGACAGAACTTAACACTGAGAGAACTTTGAGAACTTATACGCGATAACTGAGAGAACTTAACACTGAGAGAACAAAGAAAACTTATACGCGATAACTGAGAGAACTTAAGACGCGATTATTGAGAGATTTAAACACTGAGAGAACTTAGAGAACTTATACGCGATCACTGAGAGAACTTAACACTGAGAGAACAAAGAAAACTTATACGCAACCACTGAGAGAACTGAACAATAAGAGAACATAATGAACTTATACACGATTATTGAGAGAAATGAGGTTACAACTTAGTTAGAACTTAACACGCGATCACAAAGAAAAATTAACACGCGGTCAATGAAAAACCTAACACTAAGAGAACTTAACTTACTTATACGCGATAATGGGGGAACTTATGACGCGATCTTTGAGAGAACTAAACACTGAAAGAACTTAGAGAACTTATACGCGATCACTGAGAGAACTTAACGCTGAGAGAATAAAGAAAACTTATACGTGACCACTGAGAGAACAGAACAATAAGAGAACATAATGAACTTATACACGATTATTGAGAGAAATTAGGTTAAAGCTTAGTTAGAACTTAACACGCGATCACAGAGACAAATTAACACGCGGTCAATGAGAGAACTTAACATTGAGAGAACTTAGCTTACTTATACGCGATAACTGAGAGAACTTAAGACGCGATCATTGAGAGAACTTAACATTGAGAGAACTTAGAGAACTTATACGCTATCACTGAGAGAACTTAACACTGAGAGAACAAAGAAAACTTATACGCGACCACTGAGAGAACTGAACAATGAGAGAACATAATGAACTTATACGCGATTATTGAGAGAAATTAGGTTACAACTTAGTTAGAACTTAACACGCAATCACAGAGACAAATTAACACGCGGTCAATGAGAGAACTTAACACTGAGAGAACAAACAAAACTTATACACGACCACTGAGAGAGCTTAACAATGAGAGAACATAGAGAACTTATATGCGATAATTGAGAAAAATTAGGTAATAACTTAATAAGAATTTAACACGCGATCACAGAGACAAATTAACACGCGGTCAATGAGAGAACTTAACACTGAGAGAACTTAGCGCACTTATACGTGATAACTGAGAGAACTTAAGATGCGATCATTGAGAGAACTTAACACTGAGAGAAATTAGAGAACTTGTACGTAATTACTGAGAGAAATTAAGACACGATCATTGAGAGAACTTAACACGCAATCGCAGAGAGAAATTAACACGCTGTCAATTAGAGAACTTAACATTGAGAGAAATTAAAGAACTTATACGCGATAACTGAGAGAAATTAAGACGCGATCATTGAGAGAAAATAACAAACAATCACTGCAAAAACAAACACTGAGAGAACAAAGAGAACTTATACGCGATCACTGAGAAAAATTAAAATGCCATCATTGACAGAACTTAACACTGACAGAACAGAAAGAACTTATACGCAATTACTGAGAGAAAATAAGACGCGATCAGTGAGAAAAATTAAAACGCTATTATTGAGAGAACTTAACACTGAGAGAACTTAGAGCACTTATACGCAATAACTGGGAGAACCTAAGACCCCCCAAATACCCCCAAAAAGACCCAAAATACCCATAATACTCTAACCTAACCCTAACCTAACCCTAATCTGCCAAAAATATGAGTATTTGGGTATTTTGAGCGAATTTGGGTGTATTTGGGTGCATTTCAGATTTTTTTGGGTGTTTTGGGGTAAATCATGTTGCGCACTTAACACTGAGAGAAAAAAAAGAACATATACGCGATCTCTAGGAGAAATTAAGACACGAACACTGAGAGAACTTAACACTGAGAGAACATAGAGCACTTATACGCGATATCTGAGAGAACTTATGACATGATCATTGAGAGAACTAAACATTGAGAGAACATAATGAACTTATACGCGATTATTGAGAGAAATTAGGATACAACTTAGTTAGAATTTAACACGCGATCACAGAGACAAATTAACACGCAGTCAATGAGAGAACTTAACACTGAGGGAACTTAGCTTACTTATAAGCGATAACTGAGAGAACTTAAGACACGATCATTGAGATAATTAAACACTGAGAGAACTTAGAGAACTTATACGCGATCACTGAGAGAACTTAACACTGAGAGAACAAAGAAAACTTATAGGCGACCACTGAGAGAACTGAACAATGAGAAAACATAATGAACTTATACACGATTATTGAGAGAAATTAGGTTACAACTTAGTTAGAACTTAACACGCGATCACAGAGACAAATTAACACGCGGTCAATGAGAGAACTTAACATTGAGAGAACTTAGCTTACTTATACGCGATAACTGAGAGAACTTAAGACGCGATCATTGAGAGAACTTAACACTGAGAGAACTTAGAGAACTTATACGCTATCACTGAGAGAACTTAACACTGAGAGAACAAAGAAAACTTATACGCGACCACTGAGAGAACTGAACAATAAGAGAACATAATGAACTTATACGCAATTATTGAGAGAAATTAGGTTACAACTTAGTTAGAACTTAACACGCGATCACAGAGACAAATTAACACGCGGTCAATAAGAGAACTTAACACTGAGAGAACTAAGCTTACTTATACGCGATAACTGAGAGAACTTAAGACGCGATCATTGAGAGAACTAAACACTGAGAGAACTTATACGCGATCACTGAGAGAACTTAACACTGAGAGAATAAAGAAAACTTATACGCGACCACTGAGAGAACTGAACAATGAGAAAACATAATGAACTTATACACGATTATTGAGAGAAATTAGGTTACAACTTAGTTAGAACTTAACACGCGATCACAGAGACAAATTAACACGCGGTCAATGAGAGAACTTAACATAGAGAGAACTTAGCTTACTTATACGCGATCACTGAGAGAACTTAAGACACGATCATTGAGAGAATTAAACACTGAAAGAACTTAGAGAACTTATACGCGATCACTGAGAGAACTAAACACTGAGAGAACAAAGAAATTTATACGCGACCACTGAGAGAACTGAACAATGAGAGAACATAATGACTTTATACGTGATTATTGAGAGAAATTAGGTTACAACTTAGTTAGAATTTAACACGCGATCACAGACACAAATTAACACGCGGTCAATAAGAGAACTTAACACTGAGAGAACTTAGCTTACTTATACGCGATTACTGAGAGAACTTAAGACGCGATCATTGAGAGAACTAAACACTGAGAGAACTTAGAGAGCTTATACGCGATCACTGAGAGAACTTAACACTGAGAGAATAAAGAAAACTTATACGCAACCACTGAGAGAACTGAACAATAAGAGAACATAATGAACTTACACGTGATTATTGAGAGAAATTAGGTTACAACTTAGTTAGAATTTAACACGCGATTACAGAGACAAATAAACACGCGGTCAATGAGAGAACTTAACACTGAGTGAACTTAGCTTACTTATACGCGATAACTGAGAGAACTTAAGACGCGATCATTGACAGAACTTAACACTGAGAGAACTTTGAGAACTTATGCGCGATAACTGAGAGAACTTAACACTGAGAGAACAAAGAAAACTTATACGCGACCACTGAGAGAACTAAACAATAAGAGAACATAATGAACTTATACACGATTATTGAGAGAAATTAGGTTACAACTTAGTTAGATCTTAACACGTGATCACAGAGACAAAATAACACGCGGTCAATGAGAGAACTTAACATTGAGAGAACTTAGCTTACTTATACGCGATAACTGAGAGAACTTAAGACGCGGTCATTGAGAGAACTTAACACTGAGAGAACTTAGAGAACTTATACGCTATCACTGAGAGAACTTAACACTGAGAGAACAAAGAAAACTTATACGCGACCACTGAGAGAACTGAACAATGAGAGAACATAATGAACTTATACGCGATTATTGAGAGAAATTAGGTTACAACTTAGTTAGAATTTAACACGCGATCACAGAGACAAATTAACACGCGGTCAATAAGAGAACTTAACACTGAGAGAACTTAGCTTACTTATACACGATTACTGAGAGAACTTAAGACGCGATCATTGAGAGAACTAAACACTGAGAGAACTTATACGCGATCACTGAGAGAACTTAACACTGAGAGAATAAAGAAAACTTATACGCGACCACTGAGAGAACTGAACAATGAGAAAACATAATGAGCTTATACGCGATTATTGAGAGAAATTAGGTTACAACTTAGTTAGAACTTAACACGCAATCACAGAGACAAATTAACACGCGGTCAATGAGAGAACTTATAACTGAGAGAACTTAGCTTACTTATACGCGATAACTGAGAGAACTTAAGACGCGATCATTGACAGAACTTAACACTGAGAGAACTTTGAGAACTTATACGCGATAACTGAGAGAACTTAACACTGAGAGAACAAAGAAAACTTATACGCGATAACTGAGAGAACTTAAGACGCGATCATTGAGAGAATTAAACACTGAGAGAACTTAGAGAACTTATACGCGATCACTGAGAGAACTAAACACTGAGAGAACAAAGAAAACTTATACGCGACCACTGAGAGAACTGAACAATGAGAGAACATAATGAACTTATACGCGATTATTGAGAGAAATTAGGTTACAACTTAGTTAGAATTTAACACGCGATCACAGAGACAAATTAACACACGGTCAATGAGAGAACTTAACACTGAGAGAACTAAGCTTACTTATACGCAATAACTGAGGGAACTTAAGACGCGATCATTGACAGAACTTAACACTGAGAGAACTTTGAGAACTTATACGCGATAACTGAGAGAACTTAACACTGAGAGAACAAAGAAAACTTATACGCGATAACTGAGAGAACTTAAGACGCGATCATTGAGAGAATTAAACACTGAGAGAACTTAGAGAACTTATATGCGATCACTGAGAGAACTGAACATTGAGAGAACAAAGAAAACTTATACGCGACCACTGAGAGAACTGAACAATAAGAGAACATAATGAACTTATACACGATTATTGAGAGAAATGAGGTTACAACTTAGTTAGAACTTATCACGCGATCACAAAGAAAAATTAAAACGCGGTCAATGAAAAACCTAACACTAAGAGAACTTAACTTACTTATACGCGATAATGGGGAAACTTATGACGCGATCATTGAGAGAACTAAACACTGAAAGAACTTAGACAACTTATACGTGATCACTGAGAGAACTTAACACTGAGAGAATAAAGAAAACTTATACGCGACCACTGAGAGAACAGAACAATAAGAGAACATAATGAACTTATACACGATTATTGAGAGAAATTAGGTTACAGCTTAGTTAGAACTTAACACGCGATCACAGAGACAAATTAACACGCGGTCAATGAGAGAACTTAACATTGAGAGAACTAAGCTTACTTATACGCGATAACTGAGAGAACTTAAGACGTGATCATTGAGAGAACTTAACACTGAGAGAACTTAGAGAACTTATACGCTATCACTGAGAGAACTTAACACTGAGAGAACAAAGAAAACTTATAGGCGACCACTGAGAGAACTGAACAATGAGAGAACATAATGAACTTATACGCGATTATTGAGAGAAATTAGGTTACAACTTAGTTAGAACTTAACACGCAATCACAGAGACAAATTAACACGCGGTCAATAAGAGAACTTAACACTGAGAGAACTTAGCTTACTTATACGCGATTACTGAGAGAACTTAAGACGCGATCATTGAGAGAACTAAACACTGAGAGAACTTAGAGAGCTTATACGCGATCACTGAGAGAACTTAACACTGAGAGAATAAAGAAAACTTATACGCAACCACTGAGAGAACTGAACAATAAGAGAACATAATGAATTTACACGTGATTATTGAGAGAAATTAGGTTACAACTTAGTTAGAATTTAACACGCGATTACAGAGACAAATAAACACGCAGTCAATGAGAGAACTTAACACTGAGTGAACTTAGCTTACGTATACGCGATAACTGAGAGAACTTAAGACGCGATCATTGACAGAACTTAACACTGAGAGAACTTTGAGAACTTATGCGCGATAACTGAGAGAACTTAACACTGAGAGAACAAAGAAAACTTATACGCGATAACTGAGAGAACTTAAGACGCGATCATTGAGAGAATTAAACACTGAGAGAACTTAGAGAACTTATACGCGATCACTGAGAGAACTTAACACTGAGAGAACAAAGAAAACTTATACGCGACCACTGAGAGAACTAAACAATAAGAGAACATAATGAACTTATACACGATTATTGAGAGAAATTAGGTTACAACTTAGTTAGAACTTAACACGTGATCACAGAGACAAATTAACACGCGGTCAATGAGAGAACTTAACATTGAGAGAACTTAGCTTACTTATACGCGATAACTGAGAGAACTTAAGACACGATCATTGAGAGAACTAAACACTGAGAGAACTTAGAGAACTTATACGCGATCACTGAGAGAACTTAACACTGAGAGAACAAAGAAAACTTATACGCGACCACTGAGAGAACTGAACAATGAGAGAACATAATGAACTTATACGCGATTATTGAGAGAAATTATGTTACAACTTAGTTAGAATTTAACACGCGATCACAGAGACAAATTAACACGCGGTCAATAAGAGAACTTAACACTGAGAGAACTTAGCTTACTTATACAGCGATTACTGAGAGAACTTAAGACGCGATCATTGAGAGAACTAAACACTGAGAGAACTTAGAGAACTTATACGCGATCACTGAGAGAACTTAACACTGAGAGAATAAAGAAAACTTATACCCGACCACTGAGAGAACTGAACAATAAGAGAAACATAATGAACTTATACGCTGATTATTGAGAGAAATTAGGTTACAACTTAGTTAGAACTTAACACGCGATCACAGAGACAAATTAACACGCGGTCAATGAGAGAACTTATAACTGAGAGAACTTAGCTTACTTATACGCGATAACTGAGAGAACTTAAGACGCGATCATTGAGAGAACTAAACACTGAGAGAACTTATACGCGATCACTGAGAGAACTTAACACTGAGAGAATAAAGAAAACTTATACGCGACCACTGAGAGAACTGAACAATGAGAAAACATAATGAGCTTATACGCGATTATTGAGAGAAATTAGGTTACAACTTAGTTAGAACTTAACACGCAATCACAGAGACAAATTAAAACGCGGTCAATGAGAGAACTTAACACTGAGAGAACAAAGAAAACTTATACGCGACCACTGAGAGAGCTTAACAATGAGAGAACATAGAGAACTTATATGCGATAATTGAGAAAAATTAGGTAATAACTTAATTAGAATTTAACACGCGATCACAGAGACAAATTAACACGCGGTCAATGAGAGAACTTAACACTGAGAGAACTTAGCGCACTTATACGTGATAACTGAGAGAACTTAAGACGCGATCATTGAGAGAACTTAACACTGAGAGAAATTAGAGAACTTGTACGTAATTACTGAGAGAAATTAAGACACGATCATTGAGAGAACTTAACACGCAATCGCAGAGAGAAATTAACACGCTGTCAATTAGAGAACTTAACACTGAGAGAAATTAAAGAACTTATACGCGATAACTGAGAGAAATTAAGACGCGATCATTGAGAGAAAATAACAAACAATCACTGCGAAAACAAACACTGAGAGAACATAGAGAACTTATACGCGATCACTGAGAGAAAATTAAAATGCCATCATTGACAGAACTTAACACTGACAGAACAGAAAGAACTTATACGCGATTACTGAGAGAAAATAAGACGCGATCAGTGAGAAAAATTAAAACGCTATTATTGAGAGAACTTAACACTCAGAGAACTTAGAGCACTTATACGCGATAACTGGGAGAACCTAAGACCCCCCAAATACCCCCAAAAAGACCCAAAATACCCATAATACTCTAACCTAACCCTAACCTAACCCTAACCTGCCAAAATTATAAGTATTTGGGTATTTTGAGCGAATTTGGGTGTATTTGGGTGCATTTCAGATTTTTTTGGGTGTTTGGGGGTAAATCATGTTGCGCACTTAACACTGAGAGAAAAAAAAACATATACGCGATCACTAAGAGAAATTAAGACACAAACACTGAGAGAACTTAACACTGAGAGAACATAGAGCACTTATACGCGATATCTGAGAGAACTTATGACATGATCATTGAGAGAACTAAACATTGAGAGAACATAATAAACTTACACGTGATTATTGAGAGAAATTAGGTTACAACTTAGTTAGAATTTAACACGCGATCACAGAGACAAATTAACACGCGGTCAATAAGAGAACTTAACACTGAGAGAACTTAGCTTACTTATACGCGATAACTGAGAGAACTTAAGACGCGATCATTGACAGAACTTAACACTGAGAGAACTTTGAGAACTTATACGCGATAACTGAGAGAACTTAACACTGAGAGAACAAAGAAAACTTATACGCGATAACTGAGAGAACTTAAGACGCGATCATTGAGAGAATTAAACACTGAGCGAACTTAGAGAACTTATACGCGATCACTGAGAGAACTTAACACTGAGAGAACAAAGAAAACTTATACGCGACCACTGAGAGAACTGAACAATAAGCGAACATAATGAACTTATACACGATTATTGAGAGAAATGAGGTTACAACTTAGTTAGAACTTAACACGCGATCACAGAGACAAATTAACACGCGGTCAATGAGAGAACTTAACACTGAGAGAACTAAGCTTACTTATACGCGATAACTGAGAGAACTTAAGACGCGATCATTGAGAGAACTAAACACTGAGAGAACTTAGATCTTATACGCGATCACTGAGAGAACTTAACACTGAGAAACAAAGAAAACTTATACGCAACCACTGAGAAAACTGAACAATGAGAGAACATAATGAACTTATACGCAATTATAGAGAGAAATTAGGTAACAACTTAGTTAGAACTTAACACGCGATCACAAAGAAAAATTAACACGCGGTCAATGAAAAACCTAACACTTAGAGAACTTAACTAACTTATACGCGATAATGGAGGAACTTATGACGCGATCATTGAGAGAACTAAACACTGAAAGAACTTAGAGAACTTATACGCGATCACTGAGAGAACTTAACACTGAGAGAATAAAGAAAACTTATACGTGACCACGGAGAGAACAGAACAATAAGAGAACATAATGAACTTATACACGATTATTGAGAGAAATTAAGTTACAACTTAGTTAGAACTTAACACGCAATCACAGAGACAAATTAACACGTGGTCAATGAGAGAACTTAACACTGAGAGAACTTAGCTTACTTATACGCGATAACTGAGAGAACTTAAGACGCGATCAGTGACAGAACTTAACACTGAGAGAACTTTGAGAACTTATACGCGATAACTGAGAGAACTTAACACTGAGAGAACAAAGAAAACTTATACGCGATAACTGAGAGAACTTAAGACGCAATCATTGAGAGAATTAAACACTGAGAGAACTTAGAGAACTTATACGCGATCACTGAGAGAACTTAACACTGAGAGAATAAAGAAAACTTATACGCGACCACTGAGAGAACTGAACAATAAGAGAACATAATGAACTTACACGTGATTATTGAGAGAAATTAGGTTACAACTTAGTTAGAATTTAACATGCGATCACAGAGACGAATTAACACGCGGTCAATGAGAGAACTTAACACTGAGTGAACTTAGCTTACATATACGCGATAACTGAGAGAACTTAAGAAGCGATCATTGAGAGAACTAAACACTGAGAGAACTTAGATAACTTATACGCGATCACTGAGAGAACTTAACACTGAGAAACAAAGAAAACTTATACGCAACCACCGAGAGAACTGAACAATGAGAGAACATAATGAACTAATACACGATTATTGAGAGAAATTAGGTAACAACTTAGTTAGAACTTAACACGCGATCACAAAGAAAAATTAACACGCGGTCAATGAAAAACCTAACACTAAAAGAACTTAACTTACTTATACGCGATAATGGGGGAACTTATGACGCGATCATTGAGAGAACTAAACACTGAAAGAACTTAGAGAACTTATACGCCATCACTGAGAGAACTTAACACTGAGAGAATAAAGAAAACTTATACGCGACCACTGAGAGAACAGAACAATAAGAGAACATAATGAACTTATACACGATTATTGAGAGAAATTAGGTTACAACTTAGTTGGAACTTAACACGCAATCACAGAGACAAATTAACACGCGGTCAATGAGAGAACTTAACATTGAGAGAACTTAGCTTACTTATACACGATAACTGAGAGAACTTAAGACGCGATCATTGAGAGAATAAAACACTGAGAGAACTTAGAGAACTTATACGCGATCACTGAGAGAACTTAACACTAAGAGAACAAAGAAAACTTATACGCGACCAATGAGAGAACTGAACAATCAGAGAACATAATGAACTTATACGCGATTATTGAGAGAAATTAGGTTACAACTTAGTTAGAATTTAACACGCGATCACAGAGACAAATTAACACGCGGTCAATAAGAGAACTTAACACTGAGAGAACTTAGCTTACTTATACGCGATTACTGAGAGAACTTAAGTCGCGATCATTGAGAGAACTAAACACTGAGAGAACTTAGAGAACTTATACGCGATCACTGAGAAAACTTAACACTGAGAGAACAAAGAAAACTTATACGCGACCACTGAGAGAACTGAACAATAAGAGAACATAATGAACTTACACGTGATTATTGAAAGAAATTAGGTTACAACTTAGTTAGAATTTAACACGCGATCACAGAGACAAATTAACACGCGGTCAATGAGAGAACTTAACACTGAGAGAACTTAGCTTACTTATACGTGATTATTGAGAGAACTTAAGACGCGATCATTGACAGAACTTAACACTGAGAGAACTTTGAGAACTTATACGCGATAACTGAGAGAACTTAACACTGAGAGAACAAAGAAAACTTATACACGATAACTGAGAGAACTTAAGACGCGATCAGTGAGAGATTTAAACACTGAGAGAACTTAGAGAACTTATACGCGATCACTGAGAGAACTTAAAACTGAGAGAACAAAGAAAACTTATACGCGACCACTGAGAGAACTGAACAATGAGAGAACATAATGAACTTATACGCGATTATTGAGAGAAATTAGGTTACAACTTAGTTAGAATTTAACACGCGATCACAGAGACAAATTAACACGTGGTCAATGAGAGAACTTAACACTGAGAGAACTTAGCTTACTTATACGCGATAACTGAGAGAACTTAAGACACGATCATTGAGAGAATTAAACACTGAGAGAACTTAGAGAACTTATACGCGATCACTGAGAGAACTAAACACTGAAAGAACAAAGAAAACTTATATGCGACCACTGAGAGAACTGAACAATGAGAGAACATAATGAACTTATACGCGATTATTGAGAGAAATTAGGTTACAACTTAGTTAGAATTTAACACGCGATCACAGAGACAAATTAACACGCGGTCAATAAGAGAACTTAACACTGAGAGAACTTAGCTTACTTATACGCGATTACTGAGAGAACTTAAGACGCGATCATTGAGAGAACTAAACACTGAGAGAACTTCATGAACTTATACGCGATCACTGAGAGAACTTAACACTGAGAGAATAAAGAAAACTTATACGCGACCACTGAGAGAACTGAACAATAAGAGAACATAATAAACTTACAAGTGATAATTGAGAGAAATTAGGTTACAACTTAGAATTTAACACGCGATCACAGAGACAAATTAACATGCAGTAAATGAGAGAACTTAACACTGAGAGAAGTTAGCTTACTTATACGCGATAACTGAGAGAACTTAAGACGCGATCATTGACAGAACTTAACACTGAGAGAACTTTGAGAACTTATACGCGATAACTGACAGAACTTAACACTGAGAGAACAAAGAAAACTTATACGCGATAACTGAGAGAACTTAAGACGCGATCATTGAGAGAATTCAACACTGAGAGAACTTAGAGAACTTATACGCGATCACTGAGAGAACTAAACACTGAGAGAACAAAGAAAACTTTTACGCGACCACTAAAAGAACTGAACAATTAGAGAACATAATGACTTTATACGCGATTATTGAGA
Organism: Dreissena polymorpha; assembly: GCF_020536995.1. Classification (NCBI taxonomy): domain Eukaryota; kingdom Metazoa; phylum Mollusca; class Bivalvia; order Myida; family Dreissenidae; genus Dreissena; species Dreissena polymorpha. The sequence goes on from NC_068370.1 coordinate 39,396,501, forward strand.
GAAATTAGGTTACAACTTAGTTAGAATTTAACACGCGATCACAGAGACAAATTAACACGCGGTCAATGAGAGAACTTAACACTGAGAGAACTAAGCTTACTTATACGCGATAACTGAGAGAACTTAAGACGCGATCATTGAGAGAACTAAACACTGAGAGAACTTAAGAGAACTTAGATAACTTATACGCGATCACTGAGAGAACTAAACACTGAGAAACAAAGAAAACTTATACGCAACCACTGAGAGAACTGAACAATGAGAGAACATAATGAACTTATACGCGATTATTGAGAGAAATTAGGTTACAACTTAGTTAGAATTTAACACGCGATCACAGAGACAAATTAACACGCGGTCAATGAGAGAACTTAACACTGAGTGAACTTAGCTTACTTATACGCGATAACTGAGAGAACTTAAGACGCGATCATTGACAGAACTTAACACTGAGAGAACTTTGAGAACTTATGCGCGATAACTGAGAGAACTTAACACTGAGAGAACAAAGAAAACTTATACGCGATAACTGAGAGAACTTAAGACGCGATCATTGAGAGAATTAAACACTGAGAGAACTTAGAGAACTTATACGCGATCACTGAGAGAACTAAACACTGAGAGAACAAAGAAAACTTATACGCGACCACTGAGAAAACTCAACAATGAGAGAATATAATGAACTTATACGCCATTATTGAGAGAAATTAGGTTACAACTTAGTTAGAATTTAACACGCGATCACAGAGACAAATTAACACGCGGTCAATAAGAGAACTTAACACTGAGAGAACTTAGCTTACTTATACGCGATTACTGAGAGAACTTAAGACGCGATCATTGAGAGAACTAAACACTGAGAGAACTTAGAGAACTTATACGCGATCACTGAGAGAACTTAACACTGAGAGAATAAAGAAAACTTATACGCGACCACTGAGAGAACTGAACAATAAGAGAACATAATGAACTTACACGTGATTATTGAGAGAAATTAGGTTACAACTTAGTTAGAATTTAACACGCGATCACAGAGACAAAATAACACGCAGTCAATGAGAGAACTTAACACTGAGAGAACTTAGCTTACTTATACGCGATAACTGAGAAAACTTAAGACGCGATCATTGACAGAACTTAACACTGAGAAAACTTTGAGAACTTATACGCGATAACTGAGAGAACTTAACACTGAGAGAACAAAGAAAACTTATACGCAATAACTGAGAGAACTTAAGAAGTGATCAATGAGAGAATTAAACACTGAGAGAACTTAGAGAACTTATACGCGATCACTGAGAGAACTTAACACTGAGAGAACAAAGAAAACTTATACGCGACCACTGAGAGAACTGAACAATAAGAGAACATAATGAACTTATACACTATTATTGAGAGAAATGAGGTTACAACTTAGTTAGAACTTAACACGCGATCACAGAGACAAATTAACACGCGGTCAATGAGAGAACTTAACACTGAGAGAACTTAACTTACTTATACGCGATAACCGAGAGAACTTAAGACACGATCATTGAGAGAATTAAACACTGAGAGAACTTAGAGAACTTATACGCGATCACTGAGAGAACTAAACACTGAGAGAACAAAGAAACCTTATACACGACCACTGAGAGAACTGAACAATGAGAGAACATAATGAACTTCTACGCGATTATTGAGAGAAATTAGGTTACAACTTAGTTAGAATTTAACACGCGATCACAGAGACAAGTTAACACGCGGTCAATAAGAGAACTTAACACTTAGAGAAATTAGCTTACTTATACGCGATTATTGAGAGAACTTAAGACGCGATCATTGAGAGAACAAAACACGGAGAGAACTGAGAGAACTTCTACGCGATCCCTGAAAGAACTTAACAATGAGAGAACAAAGAAAACTTATACGCGACCACTGAGAGAACTGAACAATGAGAGAACATAATGAACTTATACGCGATTATTGAGACAAATTAGGTTACAACTTAGTTAGAACTTAATACGCGATCATAAAGAAAAATTAACAAGCAGTCAATGAAAAACCTAACACTAAGAGAACTTAACTTACTTATACGCGATAACTGAGAGAACTTAAGACGCGATCATTGAGAGAACTACACACTGAGAGATTTTAGAGAACTTATACGCGATCATTGAGAGAACTTAACACTGAGAGAACAAAGAAAATATTATATGCAACCACTGAGATAACTGAACAATTAGAGAACATAATGAAGTTATACCCGATTATTGAGAGAAATTAGGTTACAACTTAGTTAGAATTTAACACGCGATCACAGAGACAAATTAACACGCGGTCAATGAGAGAATTTAACACTGAGAGAACTTAGCTTACTTATACGCGATAACTGAAAGAACTTAAGACGCGATCATTGAGAGAACTAAACACTGAGAGAACTTGGAGAACTTATACGCGATCACTGAGACAACTTAACACAGAGAGAACAAAGAAAACTTATACGTGACCACTGAGAGAACTGAACAATGAGGGAACATAATGAACTTATACGCGATTATTAAGAGAAATTAGGTTACAACTTAGTTAGAATTAAACAAGCAATCACAGAGACAAATTAACACGCGGTCAAGGAGAGAACTTAACACTAAGAGAACTTAGCTTACTTATACGCAATAACTGAGAGAACTTAAGACGCGATCATTGAGAGAACTTAACACTGAGAGAACTTTGAGAACTTATACGCGATCACTGAGAGAACTTAACACTGAGAGAACAAAGAAAACTTACACGCGACCACTGAGAGAACTAAACAATGAGAGAACATTATGAACTTATACGCAATTATTGAGAGAAATTAGGTAACAACTTAGTTAGAACTTAACACGCGATCACAAAGAAAAATTAACACGCCATCAATGAAAAACCTAACACTGAGAGAACTTAACTTACTTATACGCAATAACTGAGAGAACTTAAGACGCGATCATTGAGAGAATTAAACACTGAGAGAACTTAGAGAACTTATACGCGATCACTGAGAGAACTGAACAATGAGAGAACATAATGAACTTATACGCGATTATCGAGAGAAATTAGGTTACAACTTAGTTAGAATTTAACACGTGATCACAAGACAAATTAAAACGCGGTCAATAAGAGAACTTAACATTGAGAGAACTTAGCTTACTTATATGCAATAACTGAGAGAACTTAAGACGCGATCATTGAGAGAACAAAACACGGAGAGAACTTAGAGAACTTCTACGCGATCCCTGAAAGAACTTAACAACGAGAGAACAAAGAAAACTTATACACGACCACTGAGAGAACTGAACAATGAGAGAACATAATGAACTTATACGCGATTATTGAGACAAATTAGGTTACAACTTAGAACTTAATACGTGATCATAAAGAAAAATTAACAAGCATTCAATGAAAAACCTAACACTAAGAGAACTTAACTTACTTATACGCGATAACTGAGAGAACTTAAGACGCGATAATTGAGAGAACTAAACACTAAGAGATTTTAGACAACTTATACGTGATCATTGAGAGAACTTAACACTGAGAGAACAAAGAAAACTTATATGCGACCACTGAGAGAACTGAACAATTAGAGAACATAATGAACTTATACCCGATTATTGAGAGAAATAAGGTTACAACTTAGTTAGAATTTAACACGCGATCACAGAGACAAATTAACACGGGGTCAATGAGAGAATTTAACACTGAGAGAACTTAGCTTACTTATACGCGATAACTGAAAGAACTTAAGACGCGATCATTGAGAGAACTAAACACTGAGAGAACTTAGAGAACTTATACGCGATCACTGAGAGAACTTAACACCGAGAGAACAAAGAAAACTTATACGTGACCACTGAGAGAACTGAACAATGAGGGAACATAATGAACTTATACGCGATTATTAAGAGAAATTAGGTTACAACTTAGTTAGAATTTAACACGCGATCAAAGAGACAAATTAACAGGCGGTCAATGAAAAACCTAATACTGAGAGAACTTAACTTACTTATATGCGATAACTGAGAGAACTTAAGACGCGATCATTTAGAGAACTAAACACTGAGAGATTTTTGAGAACATATACGCGATCATTGAGAGAACTTAACACTGAGAGAACAAAGAAAAGTTATATGCGACCACTGAGAGAACTGAACAATTAAAGAACATAATGAACTTATACGCGATTATGGAGAGAAATTAGGTAACAACTTAGTTAGAATTTAACAAGCAATCACAGAGACAAATTAACACGCGGTCAATGAGAGAACTTAACACCGAGAGAACTTAGCTTACTTATACGCCATAACTGAGAGATCTTAAGGCGCGATCATTGAGAGAATTAAACACTGAGAGAACTTAGAGAACTTATACACCATCACTGAGAGAACTTAACACTGAGAGAACAAAGAAAACTTAAACGCGACCATTGAGAGAACTGAACAATAAGAGAACATAATGAACTTATACGCGATTATTGAATGAAATTAGGTTACAACTTAGTTAGAACTTAACACACGATCACACAGACAAATTAACACGCGGTCAATGACAGAACTTAACACTGAGAGAAAGAACTTAGAGAACTTATACGCAATCACTGAGAGAACTTAACACTGAGAGAATAAAGAAAACTTATACGCGACCACTGAGAGAACTGAACAATAAGAAAACATAATGAACTTATACAAGATTATTGAGAGAAATTAGGTTACAACTTAGTTAGAACTTAACATGCGATCACAGAAACAAATTAACACGCGGTCAAGGAGAGAACTTAACACTAAGAGAACTTAGCTTACTTATACGCAATAACTGAGAGAACTTAAGACGCGATCATTGAGAGAACTTAACACTGAGAGAACTTTGAGAACTTATACGCGATCACTGAGAGAACTTAACACTGAGAGAACAAAGAAAACTTACACGCGACCACTGAGAGAACTGAACAATGAGAGAACATAATGAACTTATACGCAATTATTGAGAGAAATTAGGTAACAACTTAGTTAGAACTTGACACACGATCACAAAGAAAAATTAACACGCCATCAATGAAAAACCTAACACTGAGAGAACTTAACTTACTTATACGGAATAACTGAGAGAACTTAAGACGCGATCATTGAGAGAATTAAACACTGAGAGAACTTAGAGAACTTATACGCGATCACTGAGAGAACTTAACACTGAGAGAACAAAGAAACCTTATACACGACCACTGAGAGAACTGAACAATGAGAGAACATAATGAACTTATACGCGATTATTGAGAGAAATTAGGTTACAACATAGTTAGAACTTAACACGCGATCACAGAGACAAATTAACACGCGGTCAATGACAGAACTTAACACTGAGAGAACTTAGCTTACTCATACGCGATAACTGAGAGAACTTAAGACGCGATCATTGAGAGAACTAAACACTGAGAGAACTTAGAGAACTTATACGCGATCACTGAGAGAACTTAACACTGAGAGAATAAAGAAAACTTATACGCCACCACTGAGAGAACTGAACAATAAGAGAACATAATGAACTTATACGCGATTATAGAGAGAAATAAGGTTACAACTTAATTAGAACTTAACACGCGATCACAGAGACAAATTAACACGCGGTCAATGAGAGAACTTAACACTGAGAGAACTTCGAGAACTTATACACGATCACTGAGAGAACTGAACAATGAGAGAACATAATGAACTTATACGCGATTATCGAGAGAAATTAGGTTACAACTTAGTTAGAATTTAACACGCGATCACAGAGGCAAATTAACACACGGTCAATGAAAGACCTAACACTGAGAGAACTTAACTTACTTATACGCAATAACTGAGAGAACTTAAGACGCGATCATTGAGAGAACTAAACACTGAGAGAACTTAGAGAACTTATACGCGATCATTGAGAGAACTTAACAGTGACAGAACAAAGAAAACTTAAACACGACCACTGAGAGAACTGAACAATGAGAGAACATAATGAACTTGTACGCGATTATTGAGAGAAATTAGGCTACAACTTAGTTAGAACTTAACACGCGATCACAGAGACAAATAAACACGCGGTCAATAACAGAAATTAACACTGAGAGAACTTAGCTTACTTATATGCAATAATTGAGAGAACTTAAGACGCAATTGAGAGAACTAAACATTGAGAGAACTTAGAGAACTTATACGCGATCATTGAGAGAACTAATCACTGAGAGAACAAAGAAAACTTATACGCGACCACTGAGAGAACTGAACAATGAGACAGCATAATGAACTTATTGGCGATTATTGAGAGAAATTAGGTTACAACTTAGTTAGAATTTAACACGCAATCACAGAGACAAATTAACACGCAGTCAATGAGAGAACTTAACACTGAGAGAACTAAGCTTACTTATACGCGATAACTGAGAGAACCTAAGACGCGATCATTGAGAGAACTAAACACTGAGGGAACTTAACACTGAGAGAACAAAGAAAACTTATACGCGACCACTGAGAGAACTGAACAATGAGAGAACATAATGAACTTATACGCAATTATTGAGAGAAATTAGGTTAAAACTTAGTTACAACTTAACACGAAATAACAGAGACAAATTAACATGCGGTCAATGAGAGAACTTAACACTGAGAGAACAAAGAAAACTTATAGGCGACCACTGAGAGAGCTTAACAATGAGAGAACATAGACAACTTATACGCGATAATTGAGAAAAATTAGGTTACAACTTAGTTAGAACTTAACACGCGATCACAAAGAAAAAATTAACACGCAGTCAATGAGAAAACCTAACACTGAGAGAACTTAGCTTACTTATACGTGATAACTGAGAGAACTTAAGATGCGATCATTGAGAGAACTAAACCCTGAGAGAACTTAGAGAACTTATACGCGATCACTGAGAGAACTTTACACTGAGAGAACAAAGAAAACTTATACGCGACCACTGAGATAACTGATGACCATGAGAGAACATAATGAACTTAAACGCGATTATTGAGAGAAATTAGGTTACAACTTAGTTAGAATTTAACACGCAATCACAGAGACAAATTAACACGCGGTCAATGAGAGAACTTAACACTGAGAGAACTTAGCGCACTTATACGCGATAACTGAGAGAACTTAAGACGGGATCATTGAGAGAACTAAACACTGAGAGAACTTAGAGAACTTATACGCGGTCACTGAGAGAACAAAGAAAACTTTTACGCAACCACTGAGAGAAATGAACAATGAGAGAACACAAATACGCAAAAAATGAGAGAACATAGAGAACTTATACGCGATTATTGAGAGAAATTAGGTTAGAACTGAACACGCAATCAGAAAGACAAGTTAACACGCAGTCAAAGAGAGAACTTAGCGCACTTATACGGGATAACTGAGAGAACTTAAGACGCAATCTTTCAGAGAACTAAACACTGAGAAAACTTAGAGAACTTATAAACTATCACTGAGAGAACTTAACACTGAGAGAACAAAAATCAGAGAACTTAAGATGCGATCACTGAGAAAAAATAAAACGCAACCACTGAGAGAACTGAACAATGAGAGAACATAAGAGCACTTAAAATGCGATAACTGAGAGAACTAAAGACGCGATCATTGAGAGAACTTAACACTGAGAGAACATAGAGAACTTATATGCAATTTCTGAGAGAAAATAATACGCGACCACTGAGAGAACTAAAGACACAATCATTGAGAGAACTTAACACTGAGAGAACACAGAGAACTCATAATCAGTCACTGAGAGAAATTTAGACGCGATCACTGAGAGAACTTAACAATGAGAGAACATAGAGATTCTATACGCGATTACTGAGAAATTAAGACGCGATCACAAAGAGAAATTAACATACGGTCAATTAGAGAACTTAACACTGCGAGAACTTAAAAACTTATAAACGATCACTGAGAGAACTTAAGACGCGATCATTGAGAGATTTTAACACGCGATCACTGAGAGAATTTAATACTGAGAGAACATAGAGAACTTATAGGCAATTACTGAGAGAAAATAAGACGAGATCACTAAGAGAAAATAAGATGCGATCAGTGAGAGAACTTTACAATGAGAGAACATAAGAGCACTTATACCTGATAACCGAGAGAACTTAAGACGCGATCACTGCGAGAACTTACACTGAGAGAACATAGAGAACTTATACGCGATTTCTGAGAGAAAATAAGACGCGAACACTGAGAGAACTAAAGACCCGATCATTGAGAGAACTTATCACTGAGAGAACAAAAGGAACTTATACGCGGTCACTGAGAGAAATTTAGACGCGATCACTGAGAAAACTTAACAATGAGAGAACATAGAAAACCTATACACGATTACTGAGAGAAATTAAGACGCCATCACTGAGAGAACTTAACACGCAATCACAGAGAGAAATTAACATGTGGTCAATGAGAGAACTTAACACTGAGAGAAAATAAGACGTGATGACAGAGAGAACTTAACACTGAGAGAACATAGAGAACTTATACGCGATTACTGAGAGAAAATATGAAGCGACCACTGAGAGAACTAAAGACGCAGTCACTGAGAGAACTTAACACTGAGAGAACAAAGAGAACTTAAACGCGGTCACTGAGAGAAACTTAGACGCGATCACTGACAGAACTTAACAATGAGAGAACCTAGAAAACTTATACGCGATTACCGAGAGAAATTAAGACGCGATCACAGAGAGAAATTAACATGCGGTCAATGAGAGAACTTACGCGATCATTGAGAGAACTTAACACGTGATCACTGAGAGAACTTGACACTGAGAGAACATAGAGAACTTATACGCCATTACTGAGATAAAATAAGACATGATCACTGAGAGAAATAAAGATTTTATCATTAAGAGAACTTAACACTGTTAGAACTTATAGCACTTATACGCGATAACTGAGAGAACTTAAGACGCAATCATTGAGAGAACTTAACACTGAGAGTACTTAGAGAACTTATATGCAATCACTGAGAGAACTTAATACTGAGAGAACAAAGAGAACATATACACAATCAGTGAGAAAATTGAGACGCGATCACTGAGAGAACTTAACAATGAGAGAACATAGAGAACTTATACGCGATCACTGAGAGAACTTAAGACGCGATCACTGAGAGAACTTAACAATGAGAGAACATAGAGAACTTATACACGATCACTGAGAGAACTTCAGACACGATCATTGAGAGAACTTAATAATGTGAGAATAAAGAGAACTTAAACATAATCACTAAATGAAATTTAGACACGATCACTGAGAGAACGTAACAATGAGATAACATAGAGAACTTATGCGCCATTACTGAGACAAATTAAGATGCGATCACTGAGAGACCTTAACAGCAAGAGAACATAGAGAACTTATACGCGATCACTGATAGAAAATAAGACGCGATCATTGAGAGAACTTAAAAATGTGAGAATAAAGAGAACTAATCACTAAATGAAATTTAGACACGATCACTGAGAGACCGTACTAATGAGATAACATAGAGAACTTATGCGCGATTACTGAGACAAATTAAGATGCGATCATTGAGAGACACTCGATCACAGAGAGAAATTAACACGCGGTCAATGAGAGAACTTAACACTGATAGAACTTAAAGAACTTGTACGCGATTACTGAGAGAACTTAAGACGCGATTATTGGGAGAACTTGACATGCAATCACTTAGAGAACTTAACAGCAAGAGAACATAGAGAACTTATACGCGATCACTGATAGAAAATAAGACGCGATCACTGAGAGAAATTAAGACGCAATCACTGAGAGAAATTAAGACGCCATCATTGAGAGAACTTAACACTGAGAGAACTTATACACGATCACTGTTAGAACTTAAAACGCGATCATTGAGAGAATTAAAGACGCGACCACTGAGAGAACTTAACACTGAGAGAACAGAGAGAACTTATAGGCGATTACTGAGAGAAAATAAGACGCCATCATTGAGAGAAATTAAGACGCCATCATTGAGAGAACTTAACATGCAGTAGTCAATTGTATTTAGTAGTCAGTTGTATGTAGTAGTAGATGTGTGTAGTAGAATCCGAGAAGCCACAATAGCTCAACATGAGCACTTTCTGCTCAGATGAGCAAAACACAAACATGACTCCCATGACATCAAAGAGAGCTTCAATCCTAATGAATTATCTCAAATAATCCGAATCAGCAATCTTGTGGTAGCTTTCTTTCTTCATGAGAACGTGCACAAGATGATCAGGCGCAGCTCAGTCTTGGTGAGACAGGATCATGTTCAATCAATCCAACTTGTCAGCTGCATTTCTGAATCAAACATGTGAACATGTGAACATGGATATGACAAAACGACACCTAAAATAATAGGTCAAACATTATGTCCCTAAAACAGCAAATAAAGCAGTCGCCGTGGTGTAATAGATATAGTGTCCTCCTAGCGACCGGGAGGTCATGGGTTCAATCCCCACTGTGGGTGCATTCTTTAGATCTCCCCCAAGACACCAAGTACTGGTTCTAGGCCCAGGAAACGGACTCTTAGAGCCTTTCAATAAGCCTGAGGCTTTCAATGCAATCGAGCTAAAATAAATATGTTTAAACTAATCATTTAAAGTCTCTTAAACAACATTACAAATGTCAACAATTCTTTTACTGCAATTCTTTTCAACACTCAGACTGTTATGGCAATTGCCTATGTATCGTGAACAAAATTAAACAATTTCCTATTAAATAACAGAATTAAAGTCTAAAGAAATGTTTAAAGTCTAAAAATCTTTCTTGCATTATTTATCAGACATTGAATGATACTCCAATTCAAGTTATTTTATGGTCAAATATGAAGTTTGCATTTGAGTAGGTATGAACATGTATAATACAGCACCATCAGGTATGAACATGTATAATACAGCACCATCATCATGCATCAACTGCAGCAGCAGAATTTGACTGTCATCATCAGCAGCATCACCACCTGACACCAACTGCAGCAGCAGCGTGTATGTCACCATCAGCAACATCATCACCAGGCACAAACTGCAGCAGCATTTGGCTGTTATCATCAGCAGCAGCATCACCAGGCACCAACTGCAGCAGCAGAATTTGACTGTCATCATCATCAGCACCACCACCAGGCTCCAACTGCAGCAGCAGCGTGTATGTCATCATCAGCAGCATCATCACCAGGCACAAACTGCAGCAGCATTTGGCTGTTATCATCAGCAGCAGCATCACCAGGCACCAACTGCAGCAACAGAATTTGGCTGCCATAATCAGCAGCACCACCACTCTCTGAGCCACATCCTAGGCATAAGGCAGGTCAATTAGTATTTTTCCTGCTTAACCCATTTTCGCCAAGTGGACTCTCCCATCCTTCTAAATTTGATCATTTTATTTCCAAAATTAGGGATGTCTAGTATATAACACAGTATTATGTGAAGTTGGAATAAGACATCAATTTGGGAATAAATTGAGTTTTTTTCAACAGTTGTATTTATTTTGTTTTACAAATTATAATTAAAATATAAACTTGCATATATGATAACATCATTTTAACTGATTTTACTACAAAACTGGATTTTTTTTTTTTTTTTTTAAATCCTTATAAAATGAAACTGTGTCCATGTGGCGCATGACCACAGTTAAAAAATACAGTTCAAATTTTAAAACAAGAAATGTGTTTGTGAAACACTATGTCCCCATATATTGGACCTTTGACCTTGAAGGATGATCTTGACCTTGACCTTTCACCACTCAAAATGTGCAGCTCCATGAGATACACATGCATGCCAAATATCAAGTTGCTATCTTCAATATTGCAAAAGTGTACATTAAATGAGCAATTTTGACCCATACATTTGACCTTTGACCTTGAATGATAACCCAAACCTTGACCTTTCACCATTCAAAATGTGCAGCTCCATAAGATACACATGCATGCCAAGTATGAAGTTGCTATCTTCAATATTGCAAAAGTTATTACAAAATGTTAAAGATGGAGCAAACAAACAAACAAAGCAACAGACAGGGCAAAAACAATATGTCCCCCACAATAGTGGTGGGGGTCATAAAAACAATCACCCTTCTCAAAATAAAATACACTTTTTAACAAAATACGCTTTAAAAAGTGTATTTTTTCTGCATTTTTACCGAAAAGTGTATTTTTTTCTGCATTTTTTTCATAATTAAGTGCACAAAAGTGCATTTTTTCTGTATTTTCATCATCTTTAAGTGTATTTTACTGTACTTTTAGTGTATCTTCTGTAGACAAAGTGCATCTTTTTATGCAATAAGTACATTTTTTTTAATGAAGTGCATTTTTTGTGCATATTAGTGTATCTTCTGATTTGAAAAAAAAAAATCTTTCTGTACAAGTGTAGTTTTAGTGCATCTTCATAAAAAAGAGCAACACTATAGCAACTAACTGAAGTTTAAGGACAGAGATATAGTGTTTAATAGGAGGATTGTACTGAATTCTTTTTTATCTTCACATAATGTTTATGGTCTTACTGTTGCAATTTATCAGCTCATAAAATATGTGAATCAGTAGAGCAGCTTTTAAAGGGAAAAGTACAACTAAATCAGGCTGTGGGTAACTAATTAAAAATATTGAAAGTGTCAAAAATATTATGTGGGCGTGCCAGAATCAATTATATCTCCACAACATAAACAATAAGTATTTGAACTTTCTTACACTGATATTTAACCCCAATTCAATTAATGTCTACCACATTGACTATTAACATACATTTTAAAAGACAATTTAAATAATTTTTATAATATTATTATTATTTGCTAACACCATTCAGTATGTTATATTGAAATATTCACAATTAAATATATTGTGCTAAGTGTGCTGTGTATTATTCAATAAATATCAGATAAGATCAGGATCAGATAAGAGATCCATTAGCATCATAAACACTAATCCCTATCAGTGCTCCATCTAGCCCAAACAAAGGGGTGTTTATAGACTTTTGATTGGTTCTGGAACCATCTATTTAAAACAAACCACTTTTGATTGGTTGGAGCACAGCAAGTTATTTGGAGCACAGGAAATTATTTTTTGTAAACAATGTGTAATTCAACAATAAGTTTGTTGCAAAAAAGATTCAAAGTGGGTGGTTAAAGAGATGTGGTCTCATAGTTCAACAACTGCCGTTTTTTTGGAATACTGAAGAACAGCTGTAACAGGTTTGTATTTTCATTTCTGCATCTCTTTTTAATTTAATTAATTATAATCATTATCATATTTATGTATTGTCACTGGGAAATGTAAATGGATAAGTAAATGTAATGCAATTTTAAGGAAAAAAACACCATTTGAATTATTATGGCTGTATTTTATGGTTATTGTTATCTTAAAATTTATTTATACCTATTTCTTGTCATTAATGAACAGATTTCTTTCCCCCATATTTAATAAGAACTTATATATTTTATATTTGAAGGTTAAACCCCAAGGTGAAATTTACATTTATCGGAAGATCCATTGGACAGAATGTGCATCATCGCCTGCCAAAAAAGGGAGCAAAAGGGGGACTACCTGATGTATGGACATTTATACCAGGTTTTACCCTGCACAAGCAGGCCAACTTGAGGGGCACTGGAGTGGGAAACCGCGCCCTCTAGCTTGTCCTTGACCAAGAAAAGATGGATTTGTTGAGAGGTAAAACTATATAATAAAGGTTTTTGCATTTTAAAGACGTCACACTTCCGACCAGTTCACACAGCCAAAGGAGACCACATATATTAGTACATTTATAAACAGTATTTTCTACCAAACGTAAACTAATTTCTTTAAATTATTTATGAAAAGCGGTTAGTCACATATGGTCACGAGATTAAAATTGCAAAAATAAACAAACAAAAACAAGCCAAAAAACTTGTTTTGATTTAAATTTATGATATTTATAGCAACAGTTGAACAAGATTACCATAACAGCAATATTTAACACTTACATTATAAAATATCTTTCAGGACCTTATCTCAAATGAGATCATGCACGAGAAGCGCCTCGCAGACCATGACAGTAGTATTCAGACCTGATCAGCTGGTGAACTGCTCTATAAAGAGTGGTTTATGAATGCATTCTTTGTAAGGAACAGTGTATAACAACAAATATGGTGACAGGGGCTAAGCTGCTAAATATTGTCAGCATGTATGCAGTGATTTTCTTTGGAAATTCAAAACAACCTGTATATACTGGCTCTCAGAAGGGCATATTTTAGCGCAGTAATGAACAAGAGTTCCGCGGTCGGAGATGACCGCATTGAAGCCGGATTTTTGATTTAAATGACAGGAAAGTACCTTTCGTGTTTTTGTCAATGCAATACTTAAATTACTGAAATATTGTTCAAAGGTCAAAATGAAATGTAAGTACTTTTCAAGGCATGAGCAAACCTTGTGTTATGTTTTGACATTTTTACCTACCAAAGTTATAAGAACTTTAACATTTTTACATTCAAGGTCACAGTGACCTTGACCTTAGAATGAATGACCTTGAAATGACCAGTGGTCATCTAAGTGTGCTTGCAAACCTTCATGTCAAGTTTTAAGACTCTATGTCCAAGCATACCAAAGTTATAACAATTTTAACATTTTAACATTTAAGGTCACAGTGACCTTGACCTTCAAATGAATGACATTGAAATGACCAGTGGTCATCTTCTAGTACTGGCCAATCTTTATTTCAAGTTTGAAGACTCTAGGTACAAGCATACCAAAGTTATAACATGAAATAAGAACTTTAACATTTTTACATTCAAGGTCACAGTGACCTTGACCTTCAAATGAATGACCTTGAAATGTCCAGTGGTTACTTACTAGTTCTGGCCAACCTTCATGTCAAGTTTCAAGACTCTAGGTCCAAGCATACCAAAGTTATAACAACTTTAACATTTTTACATTCAAGGTCACAGTGACCTTGACCTTCAAATGAATGACCTTGAAATGTCCAGTGGTTACTTACTAGTTCTGGCCAACCTTCATGTCAAGTTTCAAGACTCTAGGTCCAAGCATACCAAAGTTATAACAACTTTAACATTTTTATATTGAAGGTCACAGTGACCTTCACCTTCAAATGAATGACCTTGAAATGACCAGTGGTCATCTGTTTATCCTGGCCAACCTTCATGTCAAGTTTGAAGACTCTAGGTCCAAGCATACCAAAGTTATACCATGAAATAAGAACTTTAACATTTTTACATTCAAGGTCACAGTGACCTTGACCTTCAAATGAATGACCTTGAAATGACCAGTGGTTACTAACTAGTTATGGCCAACCTTCTTGTCAAGTTTCAAGACTCTAGGTCCAAGCATACCAAAGTTATAACAACTTTAACATTTTTTATATTGAAGGTCACAGTGACCTTGACCTTCAAATGAATGACCTTGAAATGACCAGTGGTCATCTGTTAATCCTGGCCAACCTTCATGTCAAGTTTGAAGACTCTAGGTCCAAGCATACCAAAGTTATACCATGAAATAAGAACTTTAACATTTTCGAGCACGCCGCCACCCCGCCACCCCGCCACCCCGCCCGCCCGCCCGCCCGACAACATCAATCTATAAGCCGAGATTTTTTCGAAAAAAATCCGGCTAACAAAAAGGAAGATCTTAAAAATAAGGTATAAATTTCATAAATACGGTTCATTTATCATATATTAGGATCCAGAATATGATTGAATTGAATGTGCTGCTTTTGTCCATATTAAAAAGGGATTTGGAATTAATGTAATATATAAAAATCTAGTAAATGATAGGGAAAACATTTCAGCTTAAGGAGGGGAAAACTTTAATATTTTTTGAAGCGGAAACCACCTGTATTTGGCTGTTGATCAGTTACCGGTAATCAGAGGGGAGAAAAATCACTGGTATGAGCTTGATATTTTCAGTTGTTAATTCCAGATAGGCAATAGCCCGTTTGAATCTTCTCTTTTATGTAGATATGTATCATTTGTTTTAGTTTTTTAGGTTTTACATTCTAATAAAAGTGTGTACTTATCTATTGAATTGTACTTTTTGTTTTTTATGTATGTGTTTACACAAACCTTTCATTTAAAGAATGAATGCTGGCTTCAAAATGCTGGGATTTTTTTTAATTTGGTAAATTTATAAGCATATTAATTTGAAGTGATAAAAAATTCACTTCCAACACTTCATTAAGTGTATCATTTGTATGACTGAAAATGCACTCAAGTGTATTAATGCGCTTAAAAATTCACTTTTAATACTGTAAGGTGTATTATTTGTATGACCGGGTATGCACTCAAGTGTATTAATGCGCTTAAAAAAATTCACTTTCAATTTTGTAATGTGTATTATTTGTATCAGTGGAAATGCACTCAAGTGTATTAATGCCCTTACAAAAATTCACTTTGAAAACTCAATGAAGTGTTTTATTTGTATGTCTGGAAATGCACTCAAGTGTATTAATGCGCTTAAAGAATTCACTTTGAATACTCAATGAAGTGTATTATTTCTATGAGTGTATTAATGCGCATTAAAAAATTTACTTTGACCATGAAGTGTATTATTTGTATGTCTTAAAATACACTAAAGTGTATAAATGCGCTTAAAAATAAACTTAAGCGCACTTATTATCATAATAAACGCACTTGAGTGTATTATTTTGTGGAAAAAATACACTTATATGTATAAACACACTAGTAACAAGTGTTTTTTTTAACAGAATAAAATGCACTTGTTAAGCAAAAAATACGGTGCCAATAACATGCGCATTTAATGCGCATTAAATGTGCATTTAATGCGCATTAAATGTGCATTTAATGCGCATTAAATGTGCATTTAATGCGCATTTAGTGCACTTTTTCGAGAAGGGCACTGTTAATGAAAAAGTCATAGAAAATTGCTTATTAAGCTTGAAGTATAGATAAAATAGTACAAAAATACATTTAGATCATGAAATGAATAGTTTTGTTTGAAAAAATCACCAAATTGATGCCCATTCCCAGTTTGATGTCTTACTCCCAATTCACATAATACAGTGTTTATATTTATTTCTATAATTTAAGATATTTTTTACATAAATTCCTTTAAGCAAACAGCGCAGACCCAGATGAGACGCCGCATCATGCAGTGTTTCATCTGGGTCTACGCTGTTTGCAAAGGCCTTTTTCCTCGACGCTAGGCATAAATGGGTTAAATTGATAGCTTTATTCTCATGACAAACAGAGTTTTGTCAAAAATGCAATTTAATAAATATCTCCTGCTCTGCTTTGTCACCATTGTCTTCAAATGCCCTTAGATAAGAGTGCGGATCATTGAGGATCTCTTTGACATTTAAACTTCATGTCAATGACATATTTTATGTTGCAATTAACATGGCTTGAGAAATGTGGAAGAAGTTTGCTCCACAAACCTTGCACCCAATGTGACCTACTAACATAAGTGGGTGGGTCCAATATATTTATGAAAGTTGATATAGATTGTCACACAGTGCATCAATTCATCTACAACTGCTTTCCAAACTACTAACAAAGTACAGAAAATGTAATTAACAAAATTAACTACATGAATGTGTGCAAAATCAGCGGCATAGACAGGCGTACTCAAGTACTCATTTGAGTACAATTCTTTGGCATAAATGGAAAAATAAAGTGGTCAAAAAATGCAATAACAAGGGACAAAATTGTCACAAAACCAGGTTTTCATTGTGAAAAAAAAATCTGATAAAGGGAGAAAACTCAAACTGAACTTTTGAAATGACCAAAAAAAATTAACCCCCTTTGTAAGTTTTTTTTTTTTTTAAATCTATTTTTAGTCGTGGCGACCTTGACATTGGAGATATTGACGTGATTCTTTCGTGGGACACACCGTCCCATGATGGTGAACAAATGTGCCAAATGATTTTATAATCTCACAATGAATGACATAGTTATGGCCAGGACAAGCTCATTTATGGCCATTTTTGACCTTTGAACTCAAAGTGTGACCTTGACCTTGGAGATATCGACGTAATTATTTCGCGCGACACACCGTCCAATGATGGTGAACAAATGTGCCAAATGATTTTAAAATCTGACGATGAACGACATAGTTATGGCTCGGACAAGCTCATTTATGGCCATTTTTGACCTTTGAACTCAAAGTGTGACCTTGACCTTGGAGATATCGACATAATTATTTCGCGCGACACACCGTCCAATGATGGTGAACAAATGTGCCAAATGATTTTAAAATCTGACAATGAACGACATAGTTATGGCCCGGACAAGCTTATTCCGCCAGCCCGCCAGCCAGCCAGCCAGCCCGCCAGCCAGCCAGCCCGCCCGCATTCGCCAATCTAATAACCAGTTTTTTCCTTCGGAAAACCTGGTTAAAAACATAAACCTAAGAGGGTCAGGTCCAAGGCATTCAATAAAGTCAGTAATATTCGACAAAAGTCACATGTTTTAAAGATCAGGTATTAATTCATTATTTACGATTTGCTGCATTCACTTAAAAACCCCAAACACTAACCTACTGTAATCGTATGCGATTAAAGGGGCACAAACTGTGTTAATTAATATGTAATTATTTTAGATGCTGGTAGATCTATCTTAGTTACGCCCCTTGTATCCAAAAAAAGTTTTTCATGTGGCATGTAGTGTTTAAGGCTAAATGCTTGAACTGACTACTTATTAGCTGATATTAATGATTTAGGCTTAAACACTACACGGCAGTCTTCAAAATGGCGGATGAACATAAACATAGCCTGCCGTATTGTGATGTTTTCGCAGATTTCCATATAAATGAAAAATTAATAAAGATAGGTCTTTTGACGAAAGAATGGACTGACGTGCTACATTTCACATTTCCTACAAGGTAGATTTCTATTTTAAATAACTGAAAAAGTAAATGCAACAATTAATTGTTGCCAAACTTACGCCTTAAACCCCAATTTTATCACAAGATCCACCTGTCCATGGAATGTTTAATTTACTGTAGCATAAAAGTAATTGTAGATCTATTATAAAAAAAAATTATTACAATGTTGAATTAAAACTAGTCTATTATATTGTAGATCTATTATAAAAAAAAATTATTACAATGTTGAATTAAAACTAGTCTATTATATTTTAATCATTAAATCAAAATATGGAAAAGCTGTTTTTTTGAAATTATATCAAGCATTTGATTATATATTGATTTAATTTTTCGTCTTACGCAATTGCTTCTATGGCTATAGAGTGGAAAACTAGTAATCTAGCGATGCGAGTTCAAAATATATGCTGTGATAAACTCGGATATAAAACCATTTATCTTCGATTTTAAAACGTGATTTTCCTTTATTAAAAATATATACCTGTATGCCTGTGGTAGGATCTTTCTACTATAATATTGTCTGAAAACTCTCTAGAATGCACGTACGGCTACGAAGAGATAAAAAATTTCCGGACCCCCCTACCATGCCGTTTGCGTACACTGAAAATCTACCCAACTACGCCACTGAAAATGCAATGACAATGACCAGCATTTGGCTTCTGTACATATAACAGCCCTTGATGTTTGACCAATTATTGTGTGCCTGTACTGTCATGAATAAAGCATTTTGTTTTCAATTAATTGCTTGTCAGTTATTGGACCAATTTGAGAAGTTCTTTACCATAATGAGACCCAATTCAAGCATCAAACTATGTTGTTTTGACAAGTACAATAACAAATATTGGTGAGAGGGGGCGGTAGGAGCTACCCATCACAAGACTGGCCCGTTAAAGACCAGAGCGTCTGAAAACAATCTTGGGTAAGGCTCTGGCATTATATACAGTTCTTGTTAATAGAGGGAAATACCTTAAAATGAAAAAATATTAAATAAAACTAAATAAAATGAAGCATTTAAATGTCATGTGAAAAATATTTTATTTAAATGTGGTTTTATTGATAATTAAAAACAATGTTTGTCGATACTAATACATTAAGGCTAAAAACTATTATGATTTTCATTCTTTGTTAGTCTCAAACTCACAGTTTCAGGTACACTTATGTGTAGAGCAAATAAGGTTATGATGTGGGTCGCCATCATAACGCTGAAATTTGGCTACTAATTTTTTTCCTTAGCGCCAACCTTGAGTATGTAAACAATTTAGGTGTAGAATGAAAACAGCCAAACAAATTACCAGTACTGACTATCATTTGCGCATTTATAAAACTCTGATTTTTTTAATTGAGGATTGTGTATCAAATATTGAGTTCTGTGCATCGTTGTGAGATGTTGATTACAGCAAAGTTTCATTGACGGTCGAGTCTACTAACGTAAACCTGGTTCATTTAGAGGCAGATTATCCTGCCGGACATGAGGCTCAGAGTCCTGATTAAGACAGTTCATACTTTCAAGCACAGTGTAAGTTAAATTTTAGAGTGATTGGTTTAATAAACTAATTGTTTAATGTTGATAGAAACAGGGTTTTGAAGGAAATCATTTACCACTTTGATGTTTAAGAGGCCTTTACACAGATTTTGGCATGTATTGAAGTTTGTCATCAAATGCTTTATATTGATAAATGTAAACATTGGAACTTAAGTCTAGTGAAAAAAGTATATAAAAAAGTAACCCTCAACTGGGCTCGAACCACTAACCCCTGGATTAAAAGTCTATTGCTGACCACTATAGGCCATCTAGCTGTACTCATACTATGATGTTTTTTATACTTTATATGCAATGTCACAAAATTTAACCACAAACAACTCTTTTAGAAATTATTTAATCGTTTCGTGTTGCAATGCTTTATAATTGTCAGGTCCTAAAAAGATGCATATAATGAATATTTTATAGCATGGTCAATGTTATGTATTACTGTTCCCTCACGCTTATCAGAACTACAACGAAAATATGCTAATCTGAAAAAAAAACTTTTTTTTTAATTTGGTCAATTTACCAAAACGTGAAAAGATCCCTTTAATATGCAACTTTTAAATTGTACATCTACATGTTTTATAAAGTTTTCAGCATAATAATAATTTTCCAAATTTGGAGGAAAACGCCGGTGTGATCACAATCCATCAAGTAATGCCGATAAGCTTTACTTACTGTTACAAGAACAATGTTTACATTGATCTTTAAATGCCATGTTTTTCTTTCCCGCGTTTTACCATCTCGAGCAGCAATCGTAACACTTCGTCCATCTCCGGATTCTCCGTAAAGAGTAGATTCCTTATGCAATAAAAAGCCGGTTGGATCCAGAGTGCTCGAGCAGGTCGGGCGTTAGATGATCACGTGATGACAAAGGACAAGCTGAAATGGTCACTACTTATACATGTAACGGCCTCAGTTCAAATGGTCTCAATTCATTAATCGGTTTTAGATCAGCGTCATAAATAGGGCACCTGTCAATAATATTCGCAAGGGGAGTTAGATAGATAGATAGATAGATAGATAGATAGATAGATAGATAGATAGATAGATAGATAGATAGATAGATAGATAGATAGATAGATAGATAGATAGATAGATAGATAGATAGATAGATAGATAGATAGATAGATAGATAGATAGATAGATAGATAGATAGATAGATAGATAGATAGATAGATAGATAGATTACTAGCTAGCTAAATAGCTAGCTAGCTAGCTAGCTAGCTAGCTAGCTAGCTAGCTAGCTAGCTAGCTAGCTAGATAGCTAGATAGATAGCTAGATAGATAGCTAGATAGATAGATAGATAGATAGATAGATAGATAGATAGATAGATAGATAGATAGATAGATAGATAGATAGATAGATAGATAGATAGATAGATAGATAGATAGATAGATAGATAAGATAGATAGATAGATAGATAGATAGATAGATAGATAGATAGATAGATAGATAGATAGATAGATAGATAGATAGATAGATAGATAGATAGATAGATAGATAGATAGATAGATAGATAGATAGATAGATAGATAGATAGATAGATAGATAGATAGATAGATAGATAGATAGATAGATAGATAGATAGATAGATAGATAGATAGATAGATAGATAGATAGATAGATAGATAGATAGATAGATAGATAGATAGATAGATACCAACAGTGTTATTTGTTATCAATTGGAATAAACTATTTTATTGTATGTTTACTTTTTTTGGTTACCGAAACGTTATCTTTAAGTTAATGTGCTTACTCATTACTATGGGCTCTTTGTATACAGGTATCGGGATAGCGGTGCTTACGGACAACTGCTTCTACATTACTTTTACAACCCGGACAATTGTCACTATGTTATGTTAGTTTAAACCTATTTATTTTAGCTCGATTGCATCGAAAGCCTTAAGCTTATATTAACGCTCTCGAGTCCGTTTCTTGGGCCTAGAACCAGTACTTGGTGTCTTTGGGGGAGATCTAAAGAACGCTCCCACGGTGGGGATCGAACCCGTGACCTCCCGGTCGCTAGGCGGACACCATATCTATTACACCACGTTGACCTGTTAATAACTATGTTATGTTGACAACAAGGACAATGGTATATCAAATTTTTGACATCCCGGAAAATTGTTTATACGTTATTTGTATAAAGCCAGGGCAATGGTTCATACAATATTTTAACAGCTTGCACAATTGTTCCAACATTATTTTGACAACCGGACAATGGTTCTTACGTTATTTTGACAGCCAGGACAACGGTCCCTACGTTATTTTGACATCTGCAGGCCCGTAGCTACGGTTTTCAAAAGGGGGTGCGAATTTTCCCATCAACGCTTGTTATTGAGCAACGAAGTGGCGAAGGGGGTATTTTCGTGAGGGATTGTCCCCCTCCTGAAATCGGGGGTGGGGACTAAAGGTCCTACCCCTAAAAAAATGAAAATGACACGTAAAATCCTGCATACTGGTGACTTTTTATCTGTATTTAGAGACTGAAGTTATAGAGCATTTTAAAATGAAATTTCACTTTTATGGACCATACTCAGTGACTGATCGACACGAATATGATGTAACAAACATGTATTCCCCACTACCGTTTTTCAATAACCACCTTTTTCTATCAGTCACGGAAATACATAATTTTATACGGTTTTAACTATGGAATCTGGATAGTGCCATCTATATTCAGGCACTTCTTTCATCAAGGGTGACACACAACACACGAAGCGATACACGATATTTTGCGCGACACACGAATCGACACATGCTATTTTACACGAAGCGACGCGGGAGAATGTACCACGAAATATTGCCCTTGTGTAGGTAGCCCAAAAGATGAAATATCGCCCTAAATATCGCGTGTCGCTTCGTGTATCGCGCAAAATATCGTGTGTCGCTTCGTGTATCGCGCAATATATCGTGTGTCGCTTTGAGTATCGCGTAAAATATCGTGTCTCGCGTTCAAAGGGTGACACACGAAACACGAAGCGATACACTTTTGCGCGACACACGAAGCGATACACGATATTTTATTATTCAAATATCGCCCATATTATCCTAATCTCGTGTAACGCGGTCTAATTTCAGACCCTAACACACGAAGCGATACTCGATATTTTGCGCGATACACGAAGCGACACGCGATATTTGTACTGTTCAAACATCGGTGTACAATGATATCGCCTGTCGACTCTCGCGTTTTATAAAAAATCAGGGGAGACAAAAAGGGGATATTTTTTCGTCACCAAGCATGTGCATCAAGCATTAGTGTGTCGAGGGCAGCCATATTGATAATAAATGGTTAAACATTAATGTAACACAGTTTTAAAAACGCGAGAGTCGACATATATCCTTTTTCTGATAAATATATGGATCAATTAACTTGACAGGAAGGCTATCTACAGAGCAGGCTTGATTTAATCCACGAAATCGAGTAACATTCCTTTGATTTGGCTCAAAGATATGTTTTTTTAGGAGATTACATCTTTCAGTCACTATAAAGCAGTATAAGACAGAAATGCTATAGTTACGTATTATAATTAGTAAGAGACACAGCATGAATGTATGTTTATATATATATATATATATATATATATATATATATATATATATATATATATATATTGAGAATAGTATGTGTTGTTTGAGCATCACCTGCAGGACGTTTACTAATAAACAAAAGAAAATAGTTATCACCTGCACTATTTAATTGTCGGTTAAAGCAGCGATAGGTTTAGCATTTTGTAGAAAAGCATAAACTATAAACCTACAACACACATGTTCTTTTTTGTTAATGATTTTGTCTATGCAAAGTACAATCACAGAATCACATATACAATTATGGGTTGTGTCCATGACTAAAGTAATGTAACACAAAATGGCGTAGTAATTTGTTTTTATTTCAATAACATAATTTGAGCATCCTATGTAGTCGACCGCTTTTCGTATTAACGAAGTAAGAGGGATGTTCATTAATTCCGTATCATAATTCTCGCACTTCTTTCACATATGTAGTAAAGATATCGCGTGTATTTTCGTGTCATTTTAAACGTTAGTTTGTCAGATATAAATCTGGCTACTTTATAAAAATAGAGTTATCAGCTACTCATATGTGATGCTTTTCGTAACCCAAGTAACACGCTATCTCCGTTCGCTAAAATTCATCATATTATCATAAATTTCTACATTCACAAGCCACTTTGCATCTTATATTAGGTTAAAAGGATCATCAGATTGTTATAATGTTCACTTTCAAGATCTGTTTTAGCTTATGTGACTAATTTCAACAGGAGTTGAACAGAAAAGAGATCACCCACGTCACCCACATACAATTTCTGTTCAGGACAAATGTAAAAGAGAATAAGAAGAACAAGTTAGTTTAATAAAAAAAGTGATGGCGGACACCATTATACAGTTGAAGAACATTGTTGGCGATAACAAATTTTAAAATGACTTACTCGGAAAATATTTTCGCACATGGACCACAAATTCTCTAGTTCGTATGTGCTAGCCCTTATTGATAGCATATGGGGTGTACGTGGGCATGCCAATATTGATTAGCAAAAAGTTGACGCACATGGGCCAGCCCATATGTGCGTGCCCAGATACCACCCTTATGGATCCCACATTGCAGTATCTTAAGGAAAATGAATTGAAATTTACTTATTTTGTATAAAACTATTTATTTTTCGCACCTGTGTTAGATCGAGGCTCTAATCAATTGTCATCCTAAAACGCGTCTAGAACACTTGCCCATAAAAGTCTATATGATTCTCATTTGCAAAACCCAGATTTGAGCCATATACCAGCTTTGCTGGTGTTTATTTATTTGATAGTAAGAAAATTATGTATCATTTACTCGCTATTAAAAATATATCTTACTAACTAACCCGGGGTCGTAAAGGCACTTTGGTTTGGAACTTTATTAAAGGGGCCTTTTCACAGATTTTGGCATGTTTTGAAGTTTGTCATTAAATTCTTTATATTGATAAAATTAAACAATGGATCTTAAAAGCTACAGATAAAAAATCAAGAATAAAAGTTAAAAAATAAAAAAAGGTAACCCTCAGCAGGGCTCGAACCACTGACCCCTGGAATCCTGTAGTAAAGTCTACTATTTAGACTATTCGACCATTCTTCCGGCTACAAAGTTAGATGTACTTTATACTTTATATAAGCAATCCTCGTAGTTTCACAAAATATAACAACAACATCAGAACTCTCCAAATTATTCATTCGTTTCGCGTTGCAACGCTTTAAAATTTTCAGGTTTTTAAATCGTCAAAAGATGCATCTTATGGCTATTTTAGAGCATGGTAAATGTTCAGTATAACTGTTTACTCACAAATATCATAACTGAAACGAACATTTGCGAATCTGAAAAAAACTTTTTTTAATTTGCCCAAACGTGAAAATGCCCCTTAAAATGAACTTAATTTTGATAGTTGTGTACTAACGAATTATGTGCGAATACGAGTACATAATGTTATCAATAAAAAGCCGTGATTGACATTTGTCGCTCGAATTTATAATAGCACAAATATTTGAAAACAATAAAATCGTATAATTGTAAATATCCGCTAACGAACATACCAAACATGTGTCTGATTAGTAAAATGCCTATCGTATCATAGATGTCGTTTGCTGCTCTCGGTACCGTTATATTCATACGTATCTGAAGTGGTTTCACTAATTAGAATCTTGTCAAAACAAAACTAATGTATCAAACGTACATTCAAGTTGATTATTAAGACCTTCAATAAAGAAATTTAATTTCCGACAAAATGCGTTCGATTGATGTTATTAGAACTTCCACAGGGTCTACATGTGTGTATAGCGGTATTTAATGTATACAGATTTATTAATGTATGGTCACATTATACTTATCTATACGTTAATGAGACGACCCTCAGAATCGAAAATCTTATCCGATTACAATGACGTTAAATCTTCTTGCAAACAAAGTGTACGGTATGAGGGTGTGACTCAAACCACGAGTACTTTCACTGCCCACTTGAATGGAGTTTGTGATGAAGCAGTTTGTTGGGATTCAAAACGAAAATAGCAAAAGTTAACTTATTGGTGTGTAGCCTTTTTAATTTCGAAGTGTTCCGAATACGGAAAAGACGTCAACAATGGCAGAAAGAGAGCAAATTTTAGCTGATTTTCAGGTAATGTTTTAGTAATGTACTGGTTCATTAAAAGTGAAAACAACTAAAATACCAACTTATGAACTATCTATTAACCCATTTGTATAGTCGGCCTCAAAGATTATTTTCGTATTTTTATAAAATTTACGTGATTCGCACGCGGTGTCTTACTACACAAACAAGTGAATCAGCTGTTCTTGTCATGACACATTTACTGTCTTACTACGTCTTAGAAATGACCCTTCATTATTGGATTTTCGTATTTTAAATATTGTTTATCAGTTATGTTCATGATACCCAAACTAAAATGAGCATTTCCGTCTTTACAAGTGTAGACATCTTTGATTTTTCATTTTTGGATTAAAATTTAATTACAACTTGAGTTGTTTTGACATAATTTTTGTTAAGCAACTCAAAGGGCCATCAATAATTCCAACCAATGAAGTGATGTAAAACTACACCTGTGTTGTTTTCATTGATTTCTTATAATTGAAACCATGATAACAGATTTGTAAATGTAAACATACTTTTAGATCATTTAACATTCTATTACTGTTTACAATGCTGTCCAGTAATCTTGCGCAGTTAAGGGTCAATTGGTTTAAAAATCTGTTATTTTATAAATTGACAACATAATATCTAAATTTATTATGAAAATAAGAAGTTCATGTGCTTATTAACACAAAAATATCTGATAAATTAAGTGAAGAACTGTCCGATTTGATTTCAAAACAAACATGACTCACCTCATTTTCAAACTATCACAGTGTCCGGTAATCTTGCGCACTTGGTGAAGTGACCTCATTTAGGCAAAAATGTAGACATATGGCGTCCAATTTGGGACAAAAAACATTCCAGGAAATTATTAAAAAAATAAGTCTGTAAAACCATTAAAATTTAATGTGGATTTTTCGGTTTCTTTGATGATGGTGGTGGCATTCTGTTGACTGTAGCAAACAAAACAATTAAAATGTAAAATGATTGATTTTTAGCGTTTAAAACATGTTTATGCATAACAGGTTTAATTTTACCACGATAATGCTTACATAGTTTACAGAAAAATATCAAAACAAGGCCATTGAGCATGCGGATATAATACCAATGTGGTTTGACAGAATGGCGGGATATGATGACCATGTCGTCTGATGCGCTATGTTTTCAATGGCCAAAAAATACCATAACTGATTGGATATTGTAAAATGGAATGCTAAATTACACGTTGGATTTATGAATTCTTAATTTAAACTATGAAATCATTAAAGACTGCATGGAATTTGTGATTCATTTCGAGTTTATCATAAGTAGGTCAGTGTTTACGTTATCACATGTACAATTTATAGGGATGACGCAATCCGTGTTAAAATGTTATGATCGAATTTTATTTTGCATGGAATACGTACCTTTTAAATCCGTTAATTCTTTAAAATGTGAAATTCCATCTTTCATCACTAAAGAAATCCATTCATCATCTGCAAAATTCACAACTGCTGATTACCGGACGCGCAAGATTACCGGATTCAACTGTATACATGTTGGGTTAGTGCCTAACATATAATTTATTAGTGTCAACACAACATACTAAATTTAAATTACATAATTTGTAGTGTTGCAACAATATACCGATATTGCAATATGCAATCCGCATATTGTATTGCGATACAATTTTCATCATGCTGGTACAAAAATTCAAAAAAAATTAATCCACATTTCATCCAAAAAAGCCATCCAAAATTAGTGCTGCAACAATATATTGGTGTATATCGCAATCCGCATATTGTATTGCGATACGATTTTCATCATACCGGTACGAAAATTCTACAAATAATAATCCACATTTCGTCCAGAAAAGCCATCCGAAATAATGATATCAAGTTAAACAAAACGAATCAGTGTTTAGTAAAAAATTAATTGTTACGTAAAAATAGCTTCTAAAATGTCTATTATACGGAGTAGGGTTGTTACATGTGAGTACGCAAGATCTGCTTTTGCATGTCATACTGGTAAATTTAAGATGAAGCTTGTGAAAATACGGAGAAAAAAAATTTTTATTACATAATTAAAATGTAAATTGATTTTATTATCAACAGAAGTAATTATGATAAAAAGTCTCCTTTTATAATAGTTCTAAAAATGGCAGACGAAACGAACGCCGCCTTCATAGACAATTCCAAGGGAAAAAGTGTTGTTTGGGCATATTTTAGTCTAAAAGGGAGAGACAAACGAATGAGATCGAGGAAGGGGAGGATATTGTAAGCGTTGTAAGGATAGTGTCAAATGTAGTGGCCGAACCTCTAATATGTTCTCACACTTCAGGGGTTTTTCTGCTACCGGTATGTAAAAAAGGCCGTAAAACGGACCCGATCACAAAGTAAACGGACCCGATCCCAAACCAAAATTATATTAACAAAATCCCAATTTCCAAAAAAAATTATTATTTAATTTTTTTAGCAAGATGTGTCTTATGACTTATGATTATTAGACTCGATATCTCAATAATTTTTTTTAAACAACCTACAAAATATATAACTATAACTTATATGATTTTTTCCCAAAGTGCCATTAAAAGACCTGTTGTGTCAATATTTGTTCATATAAAAAAAGTCCCAATTTTGTCATTTGTGTCGATACAAAATTCTCAAATTTGCAAATTTGCCACTTTTATTGATTAAACAAATCCCAATTTAACCAGACTCCTTTTCCCAAAATGGCTGGAAAACCTTCTTTACTTAGAGCAGCACCACAAAATTTTCCTCCCTAAATCTCAGGGAAAAGGTAAACAAACATGCGGAAGTACACAATGTAGCATCATGACGCAAGTTACATGAACAACACAAAATGACAATACTAATCTTTCATAAAAAAATGCCTTGTAAAGCCAAAAAAGAGTTACCGGTAATTGTGTTTATAAAGGATTTTTTTAAAAAAGGCTAGAATTGCCAATTGGATATAACAAGAACCTAAACATACAATACAAAGCTGCATGGTGAGTTATAATTCTGGTACAAGTTACATGTAGCAAAATATTGCAATACGGGTTTTTTGAACTGACAATACATTGTATATTGCAATACGTGTTTTAGCGTATTGTTGCAGCACTAGGTAGTACATCTACATTTATTTATTTACTAGAAAAAAATACTACAAAAACTCAATATCTTAAGTGATTTAATGTAAATATATTCATGACAGGTGCTCTACTATACAGGAAGAGAACAAAAATACTATTTATTGTACAATATAAATAAACCGTTTAGGTCTGTTGAAAGCATTCATGGTATATTTACACAGATTTACAAACAGTTTTGTAACTTTTTGATTTACATAAACATATCAATTTGACCATACTAGGGAAGTGTTATATTATCTTTGTGTAACTAACATGTCAGAAAGTATTTTTTTTAAATTATATTTTTTCCCAAATGACTGCACACAAATTACCTTACTGAAGGTTTACAAAAAATATTTCAACATTTAACTTAATTTCTTATCGAGCAAATAGAAAAACAATATGGTCAAATAATTAATTAGCAAAAATAGAAATACACCAATTTCCCAATGAATATTCATGATAAAAACAAAGTTTTCTCCAATCCAAAGGGCTCCAACCCCATTCTCAAAATTGTGAAACAAAAACAGTGCATGTTATTTATTGTCCCCTACCGGTGAAACCAGAGGGGACTTATGGTTTTCACTCAGTCTGTCACACTTTTCTGGATCCTGCGATAACTTAAAATGTTCTTCATATTTTTTTCATGCAACTTGAAATATGGATACATGTGGATGGCAATATGGAGATTATACACATCATTTCATTTTGTTCCTACTTCAAAAATTCTGGTTGCTATGGCAACAAAACTAAAAAATAATATTTTTCTTTTACTGACAATGGTGGAGTTTCACCGGTAGGGGACCATATTGCTTGACAATCTCTTGTTTTGTAATGTCACAATATATGGGACAAAATGAAATTGCCCGGGTGTACTTTGTCCAGGGTTTTCCATGGAAATCCATGGAAAATATGAGGCTGGAGTATTCGGACTAAGTTTCCAGCCTTTTCCAGCGTCAATATTTAAAAAAAAAAGGGTGGAAAATTGTCCATGGTATGTGGAAATAGCCTGGAATAGTTTCCATGGTTTCCAGGCTCCCTGGAATAATTACCATGGAACAATTTCCAGGGTTTTCCAGCCAGCATGGAATAAATACCGTCCGAATACTCCATGTAATCTGGAAAACCATGGATTTTTTTCCAGGGTTTTCCAGATTACATGGAGTATTCGGACGGTATTTTTTCCATGCTGGCTGGAAAACCCTGGAAAATGTTCCAGGGTTTTTCCATGTTTAATATTCCATGGATGCCTGGTATAACATGGAAAATTGTCCAGCGTTTACCATGGTCACTGAATAGAAAAAGAAATTTCTGGTCTAAAAACAATATTCATGTATTAAATGAATACAATACTCACAGCTTAAATAAATCATAATTTAAGGTAAGATTAAAACAAAACAAAAAATCAACATAATGCCTTAGTTTTTTCGATGTATTATTTTGTTCACAATTCATCAAAATATAACATCAGATTACAAATTGTGTTACATTTATTTAACAAATTATTCAGATCAAACAAGTGTTGTTTAATACATGCTTACAAAGCCTCTAGGTCCATTATCATAAATCAGGCCCTTACATAACAGAACAGGCGCTACTTTAAAAGTTAAAAAGTATAATGCAACCTTCACAACATGTATTCAAAGTAACAAAATACAAGCAAGTCAAGTAATATACAGTAACAATTCATGAACCCTGTACAAACAATATACAAGAAACAAAATGAACAATTTAAGTTATTTTAGCTGCTTCATGTATGTCACAATATATGTAGCTGCCCATGAGCACCATGGTACTATTTTTCTCAGCTACTTTCACTTTAATGCAATTTAGGGGTTTAATTTCATTAATATACTTTTATATAATTTTATTGTTCAAAGAAATTCAGAACATAATGCATGTACATGTATTACTTTCCAAGTGACAATTTAAAATATAATTGCTAGTCTAAAACTTGTGTAGGCAGCATAGTAAATTATAAGTACCCAGGTGGGATAAAAATTACAGTTTTTAAAAACTTTTTTGTTAATTAGCTGGGCTTCAGTAGGTCGTGGATCTTTTATAGAACTTGAACTGCTGTTATACTGTACGGCTCCTGCATGATCTCTGAAAGAAAAACAAATCAAACAATATTACAAGAAAGTCATAAATTTTTTACATTCATCTGTGAAAGTAAATGTGCAGCAATCATATGATTGAATATCTATACTTCAATGCTCATTCATATTTTAATCTATTTTAGATATTTCATATCACTGCTCAATTAGGTACATCTGGCTTTTTTGTATTTGAGCGAACATTTACGATCGTAAGTAGTTAACAATTATTTCTTTTCCATTTACTGAAATTTATTCTCTTAAAGTTTGCAAGCCGGCTTTAATCTACTTGCAAACAGGCAACCACACAGGAAAACTGAGACTTTCAAGTGAATAAATTTGTGATTTAACTTATATTTTTATATGACTCTCTTTTATTTTGAAATTTATATTGTTGTTTTCTTAAATTCCCCAAAACGGGGTACACTAGCATGTATCTGGAAACTCAAACATATATAGGAATTTTATATTCAGATATTGCTATATGAAAGTTATGCTAGTTTGCTAATTCATATAAAAATAACCTGTAATTGAAACTAGACCAAAATAGTGGATACCAAAAAGACAAAATACTTTCAGGTGGTTAACACTAAATTTCTTATATGAGCCCGGGGCATAACAATATTTACCATGAATTTGTGGCCATGTTAGTCCTCTTGGTAAATGCGCCAAAAGAGCCGCTTTGCTGTCTTGGGTTATTTCCCTGCCAAACTCTGCAGTATCTACCATAAACTGGTCAGCTACAGTTAAAGCACATAATGAAAATGTATATAGAAAATAATTAAAGTATTGTTTTAAATATTTAGTAAAATGGTCTTTAAATAATAACTTACAATGAAGTTAATACATCACAAAGCATAGCATAACAAAATTTGTTGGTATGATTAGTTAAAATTTATTATTGCTATCATTAGAATGATGTGTAATTCTATTGGTATGAAAATGCACAGTGAAACCTAACAAACAATGCTATTGGTTTAATTAATTTATTTATAAACATTAACAGCATTAATGAGCATTGAGTTCTCATCATGCACAGCACATAACTCCCTTAGCCTCAGTTCCCTAGCCATGCATTATAAACTTCCGATACTACATTCAAGCTTATTAACATCTCCACATAGGACTTCCTTTATCAAGCTGCAAACTGCACTTAGTGAAAATGTGTGTGACAGCTGCTTTAAACTTCTATAATTGCCATACTTTTACCTTAAATATCAAATGAAAAAGGTCTACAATGATGACATAAGAAGAATAAATTTAAAGGAATATTTAGAAATAATGAAAAGCACAAACCTTCAGTTGTTGTTCTATTCCTAGACAGACTTCTGAAACACTTGTATGCATCACTTTTTAACAACATTTCATGTCACTTTCCAAATGATATCCATGCATTATCATTTTAAGAAATTCTTGTTAATGGAAAAACTCATTAACTCTACTGTTTGTGAAATTACATTAACGTCATTTTAACAACAAGTTTCACCTGCATATTTTCTACAATACGCCTACTCCAGAATTTCAATCTAACAGGTAATCTTCTGTATTTGAACTCAGCCAATCAGAAAAGGCTGTGATATTTTATAACCAATAGATTAGCCGCAGACATATCTGACTCACACACAGGCTTATCAGATAGTTTGTGAATTGCAAACCTGGACTGTAGTTAAATATTGAGTGTGTATACACCTTGAACAGGGTTAAGGAACTTAAACTTGTAGACATTGCTTTGAAAGTTACTACTATTACTTCTACTACTAGTACTAGTACTACTACTACTACTACTTCTGCAAAACTACTACTACTATTACAACAGTCACAACAACAACAACAACTACTACTACTACTACTACTACTACTACTACTACTACTACTACTACTACTACTACTACTACTACTACTGCTGCTACTTCTACTACTACTACTACTACTACTACTACTACTACTACTACTACTACTACTACTACTACTACTACTACTTCTACTACTACTACTTCTACTACTGCTGCTGCTACTACTGCTACTACTACTACTACTGCTTCAACTACTACTACTGCTGCTGCTACTGCTGCTGCTGCTACTACTCCTGCTGCTGCTACTATTACTACTGCTACTGCTGCTGCTGCTACAACTACAACTCCTGCTGCAGGGACTACTACTACTACTGCTGCTGTTACTACTACTACTTCTACTACTACTACTACTACTACTACTACTACTACTACTACTACTACTACTACTACAACTTCAACTACTTCTGCTACTACTACTGCTACTACTACTGCTACTGATGCTGCTGATGCTGCTACTGCTACTACTGCTGCTGCTGCTACTTCTACTACTAATACTACTACAACTTCTACTACTACTACTACTACTGCTGCTGCTGCTACTGCTACTACTACTACTACTTCTACTACTACTACTGCTGCTGCTGCTAATGCTACTTCCTTAACTACTACTACTACTGCTGCTACTAGTATTGTTATTATTATTTATACTTCTATTGCTACCATTACTGCTACTATTCCTCTAAATGCTAAAACAACAACACAATAATAACTGCTACTACTGCTACTGTCACTTAAATTTGCACCAATAGTATAATTATCAGTAGTTTAACTGCTCGTACAACTTATACAACAACCACTTTTACTTCTACTCCTACAACATATTCTACTGCCAGCACCAGCATTACTACTTCTACTACTACTACTACATGTGTACAACTACTATAACTACTACTATTTCTGCCCAAACTATGCACATTGTTTTTGTTTTATTCATATGTTGTGTAAGTTGTTGAACTCTGATTTACTTTGAATAAAATGTGTTGCATTTTTATAAGTTATTTTCTCATCTTATAAAGTCTAAGTTTTTTCCAGGGTCAGTTAAAAATGTTAGAGTCT
Source organism: Dreissena polymorpha (assembly GCF_020536995.1). Lineage (NCBI taxonomy): Eukaryota > Metazoa > Mollusca > Bivalvia > Myida > Dreissenidae > Dreissena > Dreissena polymorpha. The sequence continues at coordinate 39,431,131 of NC_068370.1, forward strand.
TTTCCATGCTTAAACAATTCTATGTTCCACTTTCCATGCTATCTGGAAATATTTTCCATGGTTATCCAGCCTAAATTTAGCGTTTTCCATTCCTTTTCCATGCTTTTCCATCCAAGGCTGGAAAATGCTTGGAAAAAGTCCACGTTTCATGGACATTTCTAGAACAAAACCCTGGAAAACCCTGGAAACTGTTTCAAATTCCAGGGATTTCCATGGAATTCCATGTTATACCATGGATTTCCAGCCTAAGTTCCATGATTACCCTGGACAATGTACACCCGGGTGATCTTTAACATAAATGTTCATGCAAAAAGTGCAATATCTGTTTCAATGTTGAATTCTGTTATTGTCATGATGGTCTGTTTCTGTTTTAAGAGTTGAAATGATACTGTAAAGTTTGAAGAATTCAATGGGTTATTTCAACTTATTTGAGGAGAACCTTATCAAGATAATGTTCATAACTTTTTAAGCAATTTGTATAAATTAATGTACATCAATTTCTACTGTCATTGACAAAAGTATACTTTTACTTTTGAAATTGATCTAACAGACTTTATTTGAAATCATGATAAATAATCTTAAATTGCTTAGGCCTAAAAAAATGTGGTTTGGTTCACCCGATCCTACCTAGGAAAATGCAAGGACCATAAAGTTTTTATTGGCCATGCCGACCCTAAACTTTTTACCGTTTTCCGGTAGGATAAATATCAAAGCAATATCGACTTAGCCGAAAATTGTGAGAGCCGATTTATGATCCTCTGTCAATTACGTCATGTATCTCTTTACCCACCTACATGTAAAGCCAGCCTTATGGCGGATCGTCGTTGTAATGGAAAATCGATATTGGCCAATGAGAGCGCACGCTTTGAATGAGCAAAAACACTTAAGTGTCAAACTTTATTTCATATTTAAGAAAAATGGTGAATGTTTGTGTTTCTGAAATTCTTGAGCACTTTTATCATATTTACTAGAATTTGCTTTAAAACTGGAATATACGGGATTATCGGGTAATGAGTAGCGACGGGAAAAATAGTAAGTATATGCAGTAATAGATAGAAAGTATGGTTGATACGGATGTATTAAGGAATCGATCGAGATGGGATTATGAGTATCTATACGGGAAATACACTACACGATAATGGGAACACTTTTCTATGGTATACATAGAGGTTTTATGTGAAAACCATCAGCATAGAATGACTTTTAAAAACAGGCACCTTGTCTGGAGAAAATAAGAAAATAAAATAAAAAATCGACCTACCCTACATAGAAATTTGTTCAATGTTACCCGAACCTCAACATTTTTTTTTAGGTCTTAGTACAATCTTCATCTTCATATGATGTTATTTGTGCTGTTCAATATTTTAAGCCAGTATTTCATAATCGTTCTTCTGTGTCTAGTGATATAAAAATGGTACGTCCAAGCTTTTTCTTAGTAAGCCATTGAACATTAAAGTTGCTTTACTTTAAGAACAGATTTCCAAATTGTTTGTGTTTTTTTTTCTATTTTTTAAGATTTACCAAATCCCATACTTCACAAGTCAACCATACCTATAACAGATCCAACAAATGGGGTTTAATACATGTAGTACTCATTAGAGTAATCAGAGCCTTCAGATCTTTACCGGAATGGTTTCACAATAAAGTATGCAGCAACTTGTGTCGTAAAAAAATAGATATAAATACATGTTACTCTTCTCAGGGTTAACTTGTTGTCCCCTTGAATGACAGTTATTTTGCAAAAGATTTCAACTATGCTGGATAACTGATGGTGTTCTTTTTCATGGTAACCATTATTATCGTCTGTAAACAATATAAAAATAAATTTTAGATAGTCTATTGATACGCCACTATTGACATGATTAAGAAATATTTCTAAATCTTCAAATGAGACACAAAATAATATCAGGGAAATAATCTAGCCTTGTTTTAAATAAATCGACATTTTAAAGTATTGACAATATGAATTACACCCTTTATGCATGAGTGTATTTTTATGCCCCCCTTCGAAGAAGAGGGGGTATATTGCTTTGCACATGTCGGTCGGTCTGTCGGTCCGTCCACCAGGTGGTTTCCGGATGATAACTCAAGAACGCTTGGGCTCAGGATCATGAAACTTCATAGGTACATTGATCATGACTCGCAGATGACCCCTATTGATTTTCAGGTCACAAGGTCAAGGTCACGGTGACCCGAAATAGTAAAATGGTTTCCGGATGATAACTTAAGAACGCTTATGCCTAGGATCATGAAACTTGATAGGTAGATTGATCATGACAACTTGATAGGTAGATTGATCATGACTCGCAGTTGACCCCTATTGATTTTCAGGTCACTATATCAAAGGTCAAGGTGACCTGAAATAGTAAAATGGTTTCCGGATGATAACTCAAGAACGCTGATGGCTACAATCATAAAACTTCATAGGTACATTGATTATGACTCGCAGATGACCCCTATTGATTTTTAGGTCTCTGGGTCAAAGGTCAAGGTCATGGTGACCCGAAATAGTAAAATGGTTTCCGGATGATAACTCAAGAACGCTTATGCCTAAGATAATGAAACTTCATAGGTACATTGATCATGACTCGCAGATGACCCCTATCGATTTTGAGGTCACTAGGACAAAGGTCAAGTTCAAGGTGATCTGAAATAGTAAAATGGTTTCCGGATGATAACTAAAGAACGCTCATGTCTAGGATCATGAAACTTGATAGGTAGATTGATCATGACTCGCAGATGACCCCTATTGATTTTCAGGTCACTAGGTCAAAGGTCAAGGTCAAGGTGACCCAAAATAGTAAAATGGTTTCCGGATGATAACTCAAGAACGCTTATGGCTAGGATCATGAAACTTCATAAGTACATTGATCATGACTGGCAGATGACCCCTATTGATTTTCAGGTCACTAGGTCAAAGGTCAAGGTCACAGTGACAAAAAACATATTCACTCAATGGCTGTCACTACAACGGAGAGCCCATATGGGGGGCATGCATGTTTTACAAACAGCCCTTGTTTAATACATTTCTTTCAATATGCGTATTGCTGAACCTCATAAACCACATTGAAATAATATGAACCATGGACCATTCCTAGTCCTGGATGAAATTGAAAGTAGAAATTGTATTGACCCAAGATTTGAATAAGAAAACAATGTCATATTTAATTACAAATAAAGTGAGTAAAATCAGTATAAATGTACATTCATTTATATTTTTCGTTTAAAGAAAGTATGTTCTTAGCAAAAATCCTGTTTAGGGGTTAAGTGTGGTCTATGATTAGCCTGCGTGGACAGCACAGGCTAATCTGGGATGACACTTTTAACACTCTCATTAAATCCCCGCAGCTTATAATTTTTTCAAAGTAAAACTCAAATGAACCTGAAGTTATTGAAAATTTCATACAGCAGGTGCGCTTGTTATGTGAGCCTTGAACTTTGCATGTATAATCAATAAATTATGCAGTTATTAAAATATTTGTCTACATTTTTTTGGCTTCATTACCTTAATTCACAATGATGTCTTAGGCTGCACAGAACAGGTCAGTTCCTTTGTATCTCAGGTGAGTGACTTTGGGCCTTTAAGGCCACTTTTGTAAAGTTTGCTTGCAACAAGTACATATCTCTGTACATGTAACTACTGTACTACAGATATTCAGTTGAAACCTTGTACATGTCTTTGGGATCATCATGTGAGGTCACCAATTAAGGTCCATAATTCTATGCTGCAATTTGAAGAATTGTGCCCTTAATGTACTTTTTGTATTGAGGAAATTAGGTAAAGACTTGTGTGCAACAACTCTGACTACCCTAGCTGACATACTTGCAGATTTAGCATGAGATTGAATTACTGGCCATTTCGGTTAAGGTCAACCTCACTGTTGCTTAAAATACATGTACATAAAAAGTTTGCTCTAAATAAATTTAGTAAGGATCTAGATATTGTGCTGAGATTGTTTGTGTAGGTAGGTTACAGGCTGATCTTGCGAGGGTTTGCATTTTGGGCTGATGGGGTCAAGGTCACTGTTACAAAAAATTGAAAACGTGTTTATGGGCTTGATAACTTTAGTTTGGATGGAGGTATTATGCAGAAATTGTGTTTGTAGGTAGCTTACATACAGGCCTAGGGTTGGATTGCATTTCGGGCCAGTTAGGTCAAGGTCATTGTTACTTAAAAAAAGAACAATGGTGTCTGCTTAGTTATTGAGTATTGCGCTGTATTTTTGTGTAGGTACATGTAGCTAACATGCAGATCTCACTTTGAAACTTATCTTAAATTCAACTAATTTAATTGATAAATAGTTGAAAATCTTGTTTTGGCATGATTATATTTCTTGTTTTAATTTGTTCATTTTCAGCTTTTATTCTTTAACTAGATTTTCTACAGATATTCAACTTTAAATATGTCTTTGTAAATGAACATTATACAGTCAACTCGCCAATAGGGGGTCACGCCATTAGGGGGTCACTATTGTGTATTTCATGAAAAAGTATAATCAAATTATTAAAAAAATGTTGAATAGTGTGTCCCTTGGATAAATGTACAATCTTACAAATTTTTGAAAAGTTGCTCCTACTTTTGATCTGACAGGGGAGATAATGCTGTAAAAAGTGATCCTTTATTGGCGATAGTGAGTGATTTTGTGTACATCATTTTATAATCGGTAATGTTTATTTATTTTCAATTAAAACTTTTTAATCTGAAATATGGTTAAATGACAGCGTTATAAACTGTTTATTTTATAGTTTTTGTGATCATATGATATTTTTTAATTGTCTTACTTTCATTGGTCATTTTTGCAAAAAATTAGCAGTGTACTGCGGCAAAATAATACTACAGAAACATGATATAATAGCATTTATTTTTACGTCTTGTCATATATACACAAAAGCCAAAAGGACAAAATTCTAATGGAATTATTTAATATTAAACGTTTTTTGGCATGTGATTCTCCATTGGCAAATTGATAGTATTATTAAAGCAAATGAATGGTGAAGTGCATACCTTGTGAGAGCTCTCTTTATTCATTGGTTATAAAAATACGACTTTTTGGCAATTCATGAAGATTTTTTTGTCTGTATGGCTTTGAATATAATTTTGTCATCAATATTTTTCAGGCATGTACACAGCTTGATGACATAGAGACATGCATCGCAATTCTGGACCAGAATGATTGGAATTTAATGGTAAACATGTTATGTTTTGATTAGTTCGCTTAGAAAGCAGGGTTAACTCTGCCATTTGCCAAAGAAGTTAATGGCTAAATGTCAAGTGCATTTATGTTATTATGCCCCCTTTGAAGAAGAGGGGTTATATTGTTTTGCTGGATGTCTGTGGGTAGACCAGTTTGTGTCCGATCAATAACTTGTCAACAAATTTACCTATTGGCTTGATACTTACTATGTGCATTGGCCTTGGACAGTAGATGACCCCTATTAAAATTGAGGTCACTAGGGCAAAGGTTAAGGTCATAGTCACAATAAGTGTTAAAATAGTTTCCAATCAATAACTTGTCAACAAATTGACCGATTGGCTTAATGATTCACATGTGCATTGGCCTTGTACGGTAGATGACCCCTATTGAATAAATTGGGGTCACTAGGTCAAAAGTCAAGGTCTCACTCACAATAAGTGTGAAAATCATTTCCCATCAATGATCAATAACTCATCAACGAATTTACCGATTGGCTTGATACTTCCTAAGTGCATTGGCCTTAGACAGTAGATGACCCCTTTTGAAATTGGGGTCACTAGGTCAAAGGTCACTGTCACAATAAGTGTGAACATTGTTTCGGATCAAAAACTGTTCAAAGAATTGACCGTTTGGCTTGATACTTCACATGTGCATTGGCCTTGGACAGTAGATGACCCCTATATTAAATTGAGGTCACTAGGTCAAGGTCACCATGACATTAAGTGTTAAATTGGTTTCCATTCAATATATGATCAAAGGATTGAGTGATGGGTGTCAAGGCCCTGTTGGGGGGGGCAGGGCCCTCAATCTATCATTCGGCGGCAGTCCCCCACCTGAATTATATTCTCATGATTATTATATCTCAATTCTATTTCAATTTAATCTTTTCAAGCATGCTAAATTATGAAAAATGCAATGAGTATAGTGCAAACATATACAAATGAAATAATGAGAGAGTAAGTAAAAAAAGCCCTCAAAAAGGGAAACGCCGCGAAAATTCCCCCTCCTAAGGGCTGCGGACTCCTTCCCCCAAAGTAGTGTGAGGGCCCTGGGGGAGGGGGGGGGGGGCATCTGTCTCCGACAGTGGAGCTTTTGTTAGTCTAATATTAATTTAATGATAGCAGTACATGTATTTGAGCATGAACATTAAATATAGCACAAGATTTACACTTCCTGTTGCAGAATCTGTCAAGCTATTTGAAGAGAATATGAATGTGGTCTGTAATTTTATTGGTTATCAGGTAGCTCACCTCATACTTTCTACAGCCATTGGCCAATTTGCCATGGTGTATCATGTATTGATAGCAGTATATAATCATGGGTTAAAACTAAGATTATTTATCTCGTGGCTTTTCTCCACCTATACAGTTATACCCCCACAAACGAAGTTTAGGGGGTTATATAGGAGTGAGCTTGTTGGTCGGTCCTTATTAAGTGTCCGCTCTCTTATTCAAGTTGTTTTCATCCGATCTTCACCAAACTTGGTCAGATGTTGTATCTAGATGATGTCTAGGTCAAGTTCGAATATTGGTCATGCGGGGTCAAAAACTAGGTCACATGGTCACTTAGTGCGTTTAAACATTGAGCATGGTGTCCGCTCTCTAATTCAAGCAGTTTTCATCCGAGCTTCACCAAACTTGGTCAGAATTTGTATCTAGATGATGGCTAGGCCAAGTTGGAACATGGGTCATGGCAGGTCGAAAACTAGGCCACGCGGTCACTTAGTGCGTTTTAAACATTAGGCATGGTGTCCGCTGTTTTTTGTGAAGACAACATGCAAAATATTCTCTGTCAATGCTGCGATGGGGGTATTCGTCACGCCTGTGACAAAGCTCTACTTATATCCGTTAAAAGGCATCATCTCCTCTAAAAATGTCTTAGGAAACATGCAATTTTCCTAAAAGTAATCTTACCCCAAGAGTTAATATGTTTTCTCTTTATAATTTGGCTCCACCAATCCCCAGTATGATGCCATGTGACCGCCAAAGGACTAATAGCAGAATCTCCAAAGATGTGGTAAAAAGCCCTAAGGCTGAAAATAAAATCCCAATAATTACAGCTAGCCGTGCAGACAGTTATGGGAGGGGCAGATTCCCCCACAGGGCCTGAGATGGTACAACCCCCTTTACCAAAACCTCCCACAGAGGACCAGTTCTTCAGCTCTGGGATATTCAGCGACCCAGTACCATGGCGATCTGAGAATGTCATCGACTCGGCTGCAAGTTTTGACCCCGGATCAGCCTCAGGGGTGGGGCTTGGAACGTCCTCTGGGGCAGGAGTGAGTAGCAGGGGATATGATAAACGGATGCTGCACTTCAATGTGGAGTACAGGGACAGAAAGATAGATGTATTTATCCAGGATACGGAATGTGTTGGTATGTTGCTTTTGTACTTCAATTTTTAGCTCGGCTGTTTTCAGAGAAATCTCTAGGTATTGTCATAGCCAGCTCGTTGTGTCATCCGCCTTCTGCATCGTGCTAAAACCTTGACATTTTGCTCTAAAATCAAAGTGCTTCCACTTGCAACTTTGAAACTGTATATGTAGATGCACCTTGATGAGTTCTACAGGCCACATCCATTTTTGGGTCACTAGGTCAAAGGTCCAGGTCACTGTGACCTCTAAAAAAAATAATTCTGACAAGCTTTCTTTTATTCAAAATTGCACCCGCAGCCGAACGTTGGCATTCGTTATGCAGTGCTCTTGTTTAAATATTCTATCCTTGTTTTAGGGTGGACAACTACGCTGACATAAAATCTTTTCTGAAAAAATTAGAATTTGGCCTTCCTGTTGTGGTTTTTCCAAAAATATGCAAGGAGCACAAAATAATTTAAATCCTCACGTTTTATTAGACTGTGATTTTAAATAATGAAGGTCAAGTAATGTTGTTTTTTTATCGTTGATGTTAATATAATTGATGGTAGCCAAGACAGGGGGATATCTTTTGATTGTCAAAAGAGGCACTCGAGTGACTCTTTTTGAGGTGTCAGTATAAAATGCATTGTGGGATTAATTAGTTGCATTCATGTCAAGGCTTTGCAAACAGCCTTTGGATAAACAATAAAGAATTATATTTCATTAATATTATTTCTTAAATATAATGTACTTACCTATAATATTATTTTCTTGTTACTTTTGAACATGGCAGATATAAATTAGTTGCATCGAAATGATTAAGAGCAGATTATTTGCTGAAGTAAAAAATGTCCACAAAATGCAATATTTTCAACCAAAGCATAGAATTGCTCATTGTTGAAATGTGTGTTTTCAGCTCAGATCAAAGAGATTCTCAGCAATGAACTTGGAGTTCCTGTCATCAGACAAGAACTGAAGGGCTGGGCCAACAGAAAAGTCACAGATAACGTAAGAAACTTGTTGTAGTCTGTTTTTGTGATGCAGGGTTCGACATTAACTTTTTTTACAGCCAGACCATCGGACCAGCTCCTCTTAAAATGTACTAGCCCGAATCTAATGTCTACTAGACCATAAATGACATAGCAAATAAACAGAATTGTGTCGTGTAACTGTTTAATCAGGTTTTATCAGAACATAATTAGTGAACACAAGAAAGTTATTTTGATGCACAGAGTAAAAAATAAAATAAAACTATTTAACAACATAAATTGTTTGTTGTAATTTCACTGTTTATCACCAGTTAAACAAATGATGTCTGTACAGCAGGTGACATTTATTAAACGTTCTCAAATTCTGGCCTCCTTGACCGCTGTGCTCTATGCTACCACAGCTCCTATGCCCTTTTCCATCATAATCTGTGTCAGTTTTACCGTCGGATTCATCTTTATTAACTTATTTGTTGGACGAAAATCCAATCTTGAACAAAGTCACTCTTTAAATTTCATTCTCTCGTCTGCTACGCCAAAATGTTTACATTGACGATACCGATTTTCGATTGAAGTCGTAAAAACATGATGTAAAGTTCTACGACACTGCAGAAAATCATTAACTATTTCAGTGCTGGAACCGAATTTTGAAGGTCTTTGCAAACAGTTTGGATCCAGATGAGACGCCACAAAACGTGGCGTCTCATCTGGATCCAAACTGTTTGCTATTATGATAGTTATCTTTGAAAAAAAATGAAGAAAATGCTAATTTGAGAAATTCAGCAGACAACATTTTAGCAGACTACAAATTTCCCAGCATGCAAAGTGTTAATATTCATGACAACTTTATCAATGGAAACAAGCTATTTCTGCGGGAAGCTCTCCTTCGCGTCTAAAAATAGTGATGAATCATGTGAATGCTCCGCGTTTATTTATATACGCTAGTTTTGTTCTGATGTAAATAATGGATACAATAGTTATTTTACACATAAAGAGAAAAAGGTTTTCGATTAGTTATAGTTATATGAATCAGTATATATTTTGTATATACGACCAGTCGGACAAGCTAGCCCACAGTTTTACTAGCCCGACCACTGATCTTACTAGACAATGTCTGTCGGACGTGCCTTAGTGTCGAACCCTGTGATGTTAACTTTAGCTTGAATTAGATATCTGTTAATCATAATATCTGATAGGAAATCCTCACATGTAATATAAACCTAAAAATTAAAGTTATAATTCTTGAAAATATGTCAGTAATTTAAGTGTTTAAGCATTTAATACTCTGTTTGTGAGATTAATATTTATACTCCATAACTTTTTTTGGTTGCATGTTATTGAACGAAAGTTATCAGTTTGCATATTTTACGTGCCCTTAAACTTAGCAATATTCATAGAAGAAGCATAAAATGGCCTGAGTTTGTAAAGAAAAATTCTATGTTTCTTAACTGATTGAATTGAAACTCAAAAGAAGTCATCACAATGAAGTATATGTGGATAAGATACATAGTTTATGTCCAGTGATCCTTATTTTCTTTAGTTATGTGCGCCATATGTTCCTGAATAATGTGTCCTTGAACTTACATGTAGTTATTTTTATGGCACAATCATGAAATGTTTATTGAACAACTTTTTTCTCAAACGATTAAATTTAAACTTAAAATATTTCATCATCTTGAAGTTAAGGTGTGCAAGACGCAATTTTAACGGACAGTGATCCACTTATTCTTGAGTTATGTGCGTTTGAAATCAGCCATTTCACAAGCATAAAATGTTCTCAGTTTGTGGAGAAAACATCTTTCACATTTCTGAAGTGCATTAATTGAATATCCGGCAGTCATCCACATGTCTCTGAGTAATGCGCCCTTGAATCTATCCATAGGCATTGCTGCTATAGCTGTGACAAAGCGATTGTTGGTATTTTTAGTCACATGTGTGACAAACCGTAAGTTTACACCAGAAATTGAACTGTATGCTTTTGACACATGATTGGTTGCTACAGATTGTTCTTCGAGACCTGCATCTGCCAAAAGAGAACAACCTGTTCCTGTTGACCCCTGACCTTCATAGCACAGCAGAGACATCTGCAGGCACCTCTGCCAGGTATTGTGTGGCGAGTGCTTTCTATAAATCATAGGCCAGTATGCCATTAAAAGACTTGTCAATGTTCTGCAAAATCATTAATATCAATATTAGCCTGAAATGTAGTATTTATTTCAAATAATGAAATGCAATCTGATATTAAAATTCCTGGTTTGCCAATATTATGTGTATATTTTTAATAAAACAGAGATATTGATTAATCTTATAGCTGATTTTGTGTTTTGTAATGACCCATATTGTAATCAAGTAATCAGTCATCTGTATTAATTAAGCATTTAGCCTTTTTTATGAAATAAAACCTGTCATGAAATTGTAGCAGTGGGACTATAATTATTTTTAACTTCCCGCACTTGTTTATTGCCATCTTAAATCAATGATTCATCTTATGAAAATACAATTGGTTGTAATTCATAACTGTTTATTGTGTTTTTATGCCCCCGGATCAAATGATCGGGGGGTATATTGTTTTTGGCCTGTCTGTCTGTCATTGTGTGTGTGTGTCCCAAAACTTAAACCTTGCTCATAAAATGAAAACTCTTTTGTTCTTTAAACTTCATATGTGCATGCATCTCATTAAGATCTACAAGCAAACATGGTTTTAGGTTACTAGGTCAAAGGTCAAGGTTTTTGTTTCTAAAATAGCTGCTGTGCGGCTTCAAATCGCAAAAGGGGCATTGTGTTTCACAAACAAGGCTCTTGTTATTGTAAATCTCGAATAATGTAATATTAAAATAGTGCATGTGTGATGGATACAATTAACAAATCACATTTGATTTCAACTCTTTTGTACTGACAAGAATAAACAAAGGTTGATTTTTTGTATCAGCCAAATTAGTTTTATCCTATAAATGTTGGTTAATAATAAAATATTCTATGTATGTTGTTGTTGAATAAATGAGCATGAAAAACTTTCTTTATAAATTAATATGAGCCAGTCTGTGGGAAAACTTGGCTCAATGCATTTACGTAAAGTGTCATCCCATATTAGCCTGTGCAGTCCATTCAGGCTAATCAGTGGCAAAACTTTACACCTTTTAATTTTTTTGTTGTTGAGAAGAGACTTTCTTTAAACGGAAAATACCATAAAAGTGCACAGTGTCATACATGATTCGCCTGTGTGTACTGCATAGGCTAACCTGTGATGACATCTTTTGCACATGCATTAAGCCCCGTATTCCCAGATCACAACTCATTTGTATTTCATTCAGCCTTAGTGACAATCTGTCCCGCTCCTACAACCTGAAGATCACTATCAAAGAGGACCCGAGCCGGTACAGACAACTCAGTCTGCAGTTTGTGGGCACCAAGACAGTAGAGGAGGTAAAACAAGATGTGTTCAACGTGTGCGACATACCCGCCAGGCATCAAGTGTGGACAGGATGGCCGGAGAACACAACGAACTCTGTAAGTAAATGCCCTTTGCTGTGTTGTTGTGACACCTGAGACAGCAGTAAATCTTTACAAAAAATAACAGAAGTATTTTGGTAATGCTGACAAAGAAGATATATTTGTACAAGCATATTTGACCAAATGTGACAACTTACTGAAACTTAAGCTGGAATACCAAAAACAAGTTACGGGTCAGCCCAAAGAGTCTGGATCTATAGAGTGAGCGGCAACAAACAACTTGTTAGGCCTTACATATAGATCTGGGCCAGTATTCACAAAGCTCCAAAGGAAAATCTTGAATGAACTTATTTTCATGCCCTTGTTAGGGTGGCATATAGCAGTTGAACTGGCTGTCAGTATGTCTGTCTGTAAGTCTGTTTTACTTCTGCAATATTGAAGATAGCATCTTGATATTTGGCATGCTTGTGTACATGTATCTCATGAAGCTGCACATTTTGAGTGGTGAAAGGTCAAGGTCATCCATCAAGGTCAAAGGTCAAATATATTGCTTCAAAGCAGCTCAGTAGGGGGCATTGTGTTTCTGACAAACGCATCTCTTGTTCTTATTGAAATGCAATACTTTTTGCTTAAAAAAATACAGTATTCACAGTTTTTCTCGTAACTGCATAAGGTGTGTAAAGAGACAAAAATAGCCTCTGTTTAAGGAATTGTATGTCCTTTTATTTGCTAAGGTTTTGTGAATTCATGGCCTGAATGTATGTTGGCTGTTGTCCGTCCGGTGCCACGTCTGATTTGTAGAGTTCTTGTTTAAATTATTGTTAATTATAGGTGGTAAAGTATGTTTATCCTATTTTCCCACTAACTTATCTGTGACAATTGTTAATGACTCTATGCTATGAACATAATCCAAATACACGTAGCAACAGGGATAAAATATTTTTCTTACTGTTGCAAAATCGGTTTGAAACCTTTTTGCTATTGAGTAGCACCCTTTAACCATAATTGGTATTGTTTCTGGAAAATCTGTAGGGCATTGACAAGATATATGACATTTGTATTTTTAACCATGATTCCATGTTATGTAATGATTACATGTTCTATTTTACAGAGGCAGATAGGTTCACTGGGCCTGTCCTATCCAAGTCATGTCCTGGAGCTGACCAAGTCGAATCTGGCCTCAAAACCAAGGACTGCTCAGGTAGAAGTCTCACCTTTTCAATTTTGTTATGAATGGTAATGCAATTGACCATCTGTTTTGTCTGTCTGGCCTAGCAGGTTAAAGTATCTTGAATGATTTCCCTACAATATCTTGAGTTGTACCAATGTTTTTTTATCAGTAATTTTCCAATGTGTTTCGAATACCTGTCCATGATTTTAGTTGTGTTGAATTGCTATGAATTTTAATGACATTTAACAGTTTGTTTTGTCTGTTTTACCTAGCAGGTTACAGACTTTTAAATACTTATCCCAAAGTTTGCTTAAAATTGTTAAATAAATCATTTCTTGAGTTGTACAAGTTTGTTTTTGTCATATTTGTGCCTTAATTTTCCCGATTCCCAATTTTAAATAGTATATACTATACATCTATTATTTTTGTCATTATAAAATTTGGTAGATACTTAAATTTGTTGATTTCTGGGAATAAAACAAAACACATAAAAACACTTTGTGCGGTTATTTTCCCATGTGTTTCTAATACCTGTTCATGATAAATTGCTGTGGGTAGAGGAAGTCACTTGCAGGAGGTGGGCCATGTTTATCACATTCCAATTTAACTATTACATTGTATTAGGCCATAGTAATTAGCCCTTTTGTATTTCATTTCCAAATATCTAGCACATTGTTATGAAGTGATAGTAAACAAATCGACAGGACTAAATGACAGTAATCAAATGTTTGAAGCCAATTGTCTATAAGTCTAATGTAAGTACAATCATGGCCATGCTAAGGACAATCTTATCTTTATCGGCACCAATTAGAGAAGGGGCAAATATTATTGGTTAAATTAATGTAAGCATAGTTTTTATGGTCTATTTTTGCATAAAAAGCTATACAGCAAGTACGATTTAACAAATTTTAATTATTACAATAAAATTAAGATACAAGTCAATCTATTGCATTAGTTGTTGATCGCAAATCCTCATCTTAAAATTGCATATATTGCCAAGTGTTGGCTGTTTAAATTACATGATCCCTTGAAAACCTGTGTTTTTAAAGAAAATCATAAAGTTTCATTCATGTTCATTTACAAAGCCCAATTATTGTTTAAAGGGCACTTACTGAAAGCATCTTTGTGCAAATATTTAATATTCCATAAAAAAAATCATAATTACTAGTAAACCTGATTCCATCAGATTTCATCAATTTAATATGCATTTTTGCTCACATACAGGAGGTTGCTATGGAGATACAGATCAGCGACGATGATGACGACCTCCATGAGCTCACGCCTGGATTTGACGACATGTTTCCCTTGCATGAGGACCACTATACTAGCAGAAAGCAGTCACCGCTTAGTATGCATCTACCTGTCATATCATACATAACAATTGCATTCCAAATAACACAATCCATAAGCTTAAACCTGTTTGTATAAGGCCAATTCTGGGAAAACAGGGCTTAATACATGTCAACAAGTGTCTGATTTGCCTGTGTAGTCCACACAGGCTAATGAAAGACAACACTTTTCGCCCTCACTGGGGTCTGTTTAGAAGCTAACTCTTTTAAACAAAACATTTCATAGAAGCTGAAAGTGTTGTCCCTGATGTGCCTTTGCGGATTGCACAGGGTCATTGTTACACATTTTGATTAATTATGCCATATTTTCTAAAGATTCTACCATTTATCAATGGATTTGCACCCATCCATATTCAGGGGATATCAATTCAACAAATTAACTTTTGTTAAAATAATACATTGACTTTTTTTTAAATAATAAATATAAAACACATGTATATTATGGCTTTTAGAGATTAATTTTATCATTGTAATAACAAAACAATTCATTCTAAGCTCATGTTTGAATAAAGTGCTCAATGTGAGCTATTATAATCACTGATGCGCAGGCTGGTCTGGAGCTTCTCTGGCCACATATGGCATAAGACCTATTTTCTCATTACGCAACTCATATTATGGAGACTATGGTGGACTACATTTTCAGTTCCCGAGACAGTCAAGGATGAGACCGAGGCCCTGGAACATTTCACCAGGGAGTTCCGTGATAGGTAGGAACTTGTGGAAACTAGGAAATGATAAGAACGCACAATCTTGCCATGTGTGGAACTTAAACTCTGTATAAGCATGAGGGCTTGAGGGCTCATGTACATGTAGAAATGTAGTTGGTAATGATAAATTATATCATAATTATATATTTTAAAACTTGACAATTATAATGTTCAATATTAAGTGTGTGTGCTTTGGTAAAAGTGTAAACAACCTAACATTAAAATCAGCCTTTTACACTCTTTACATCTGTAGGTACAACTTGAAAGAAACTGCTTGTATTGTTTTTTTACTGTGAAAACATGTACATTGGTACATAAAGACTGTTCTACTATATTTTTGGACATATATGTATATGATTTAAATGCTCATGACCTGTTTTCATGCACATATATTTTGGTGAGTTGTATAGCGCTGACTTAGTAACATGACTTTGAGTTGCAGTTATGGGTTATGTTTTTTTTTGTACACAAGTGCTACTATATCCAGTAAGATATGTATATTAATTAATATCCAAAGATGTATTAATACTATACAATGTCAGGAAATGTTTTTTCCCTTGCTTGAATTTCCTTGACATAATCTTCAACTTTTCTAATTGTTTTGTGTTAAAAAGTTGTTTCTCATACCTGTGTTGTTACCATGCCAGGTATGGGGAGTGTCACCCTGTGTTCTATGTTGGAAGTCTGGACAATGCCATCAGGGATGCACTTCTGTGCAGTGCCAAAGAGGTACCACACTTGGAATAAATATGAGCCAATCTTTGGGAAAACTGGTCTTAATGCATGTGCATTAAGTTTGTTCCCAGATTAGCCTGTGTAGTCTGCACAGGTTATACAGGGACAAAACTTTCGACTTTTATGGATTTGTTCTCTAAAGGCAGTCTCTTCTGAACGAACATCTAGTTTAGGTGAAAAGTTTCGTACAGGATGGGCCTGTTCTCACTTCACAGCTAATCTGGGATGATACTTTATGTAATGTATTAAGCTCGGTTTTCACAGAGTTTGTCTCATAGTCATATAGACATTGTCTTATTTGTTGCCATGTTTGTACTGCTTTTAACATTATTTGCCCATGTGATTGCATGTCAAGACTCTTTAAGATAGTGGAGACTTTTATAAGTCCTCTTGGTTTGTAGGCTTTTGAAGTATCAGATATTTTTTACAAAGTAGTGAATAAATAGACTTGGCTAAAAACCTTAGCATATTTGAGAAGGCCGTTAAGTCCTTTGATTTAGCTTTAAGACAATGAAGACAATGAAATTACAGCTCTCCACCTTGCCCCTTTTTAGCAGAACCTTTCATATTTTTATGTCCCCCACTATAGTAGTGGGGGACATATTGTTTTTGCCCTGTCTGTTGGTTGGTTGGTCTGCTGGTTTGCGCCAACTTAAACATTTGCAATAACTTTTGCAATATTGAAGATAGCAACTTGATATTTTGGCATGCATATGTATCTCATGAAGCTGCACATTTTGAGTGGTGAAAGGTCAAGGTCATCCTTCAAGGTCAAAGGTCAAATATATGGGTCAAAATCGCTCATTTAATGTACACTTTTGCAATATTTCAATAATCATGATAGCAACTTGATAATTGGCATGCATGTGTATCTCATGGAGCTGCACATATTGAGTGGTGAAAGGTCAAGGTCATCCTGTAAGGTCAGAGGTCACATATATGTGGCCTAAATCGCTTATTTTATGAGTACTTTTGCAATAGTAAAGATAGTAACTTGATATTTGGCATGCATGTGTATCTCATGGAGCTGCACATTTTGAGTGGTGAAAGGTCAAGGTCATCCTTCAAGGTCAGAGGTCAAATATATGTGGCCCAAATCGCTTATTTTATGAATACTTTTGCAATATTGAAGATAGCAACTTGATATTTGGCATACATGTGTATCTAATGGAGCTGCACATTTTGAGTGGTGAAAGGTCAAGGTCATCCCTCAAGGTCAAATATATGGGTCAAAATTGCTCATGTAATGTCACTTCTGCAATATTGAAGCTAGCAATTTTATATTTGAAATGCATGTGTATATCATGGAGCTGCACATTTTGAGTGGTGAAGGGTCAAGGTCATCCTTCAAGGTCAAACGTCATATAGGGGGGCATTGTGTTTCACAAACACATCTTGTTTTATTTTATATCTTTACATTCTATGTATTTCAATGTTTTTTTAAATATGACTTATGCCTACAGTATTGCAACTTCAAGCATTAATTAAGTTTAAATTAGAAAAAAGTTTTATTTATTAAATGTTTAATCCTGTAACATTGTTTAAACAACTTCAAAAGTTTCCATTTCCAAAATGGTTTAAATAAAAAATATAAACAAATAAATCCCAAAAAATCACCTTATATCCCTAATGAGTCTACCATCTATTATCAATTCATTAATAATCACACGAAAGCTGTTGTGTTTCAGCGCAAGTTGTTGGCGATCTATTTACACCATGACACCAGCATCTTCTCCCATGTGTTCTGCTCTCAGACCCTCTGCAATGAAGGCATTGTGAACTTCATCACCTCCAACTTCCTCACCTGGGCCTGGGACATGACCCTCGAGACTAACTCAGCCAGGTATAGCTCCCCTGCCCTGGGATTAACCCATTCCTCTATAAGAAGCAACGTGAAAATGGCTTTAGCAACCAGCATAAAACCAAAACAGCCTGTGAGTAAACTCACAGTCTGGTTAGGTTTTATGCTGTTTGCTGCTCATCAGTAACTAATGGTCGGAAATGAAGTCTTTAAAACTTGAATCTAGTAAGAAAGGTCTTTAGTTAAATTTAACAACGATTCTACAAATGCGTCAAAATACGTATGTTATTGGTAAAGTGTTAATGCATATGGATAAAATGTTGTCTCAGATTATTCTGTGCAGTATGCATTTTCAGGAAAGGGGGAAATTTTGTCCCAGATTATTCTGTGCAGTATGCATTTTCAGGAAAGGGGGAAATTTTGTCCAAGATTATTCTGTGAGGACTTTACAGGCTAATCTTGGACGACACTTAATGTACATGCATTATGCTTAGGACATGGCCCTTAAGACAAATTCAGCCCTGTCAAGCTCCACTATTCCATAATACTCAGAGTGCTGTCTTTGATTAGCCTGTGCAAAATGGGCAGGCTCATTTGGGACAACACTTCATGTACATGCATTTAGTCCAGCATAGGACGTGACCCTTGAGACAAATTCAACCAGGTTTAGCTCTTCTTCTTTTACGTTTACGATTTTATGTTTTTAATGGCAAGACATTTTGTATCATAGGGTTTTTACTAAAGTATGTTTGAAAATTACCTGGTCATCTGATGCTCAAGTTCGCCATTATAAACATGATTTAATTTGTGCCTCACTATAGGAAAATGGGGCTTCAGATGAAACTTTCTTTCAAAATAAAAACACAATAAAAGCGAAAAGTGTTGTCCCTGATAAGCCTGTGTGGACTGCACGGTTAATCTTGGAAGACCCTTCACCCACATGCATTAGGCTCTGTTTTCATAGAGAGCTGCTCATTTATGTTTCAGGTTAATCACCATGGCTACACGCCATTTTGGCAGTGTGGCAGCCAATCAGATCCGTTCTTACAAACCAGACAACCTTCCCGTGATCCTCATTATATCACGTGCTCGGGCTACCAATGAAGTCGTAGATGTCATCAGAGGTACAAAATGTCTTTGTGATTTTTCTCACATCTGAATTAAGGATCAGATAAAAGCATGCATAAATAAAGAACATCAAGAGTCTGTTTCAAAAATTGAGGAATACCAAGGTCTGTGAAACAAAGATGAGTGGATATGAAGTCATGTTTTAACACAATAGTTTCAGAACTCAGGGTATGTGATATTTACTCACTGTTCATCCCTTACCTACGTATTCGGCTTGCATGATACATTTAACAGAGATACAGTGGTTAAAACAACACATTAAGCACTCAAGGCCTACATCTCACACTATCCTCTGTTCCCAAACAATCTAGTTTTCTTGGGGGCAATGGCCATGTAGGAAAATCCTGGTGCAATAGATACAAATGTACAACACACTGTGAAACAAAGAACAAAGGCTAAAGACTACATGAAGATGATGCTTCAAATCTTTCAGGTGATGTGACAGTTGATGAACTCATGTCCAAACTTCTACAAGACGTTGAAGTGTTTCAACAACAGCAGCAGAAAGACATTGTGGAAGAAGTATGTAGAAGTTTTATCAACTGAATTGGAAAATGAGCTTTCTTTGAAATGGCAAACAAGATTTAGCTTTTAAAAATTGTGGCTGACATTTTGTTTTAGTTTAACAAAGGATAAATTGAAGACATTGTCCAGCAGAAGGATTAAAATAATCATTTGGATTTGGATGTGATTATCTTATATGAAGTTACATTATGAGAAATGTTTAGAAAGTGTCATTTTTGGCTCTGTAATGATACAAGTTATATTTTATCCTGTATCCTTTCACTTTAATAGCTTTTAATGATTGGACACAATATGTTCTTATACTTTTAACATTTAAACACACTCACATAAAAAAGAACATGTTCTACAAAATGAAGCGGGTTGTTTCACAGGGCTTTATTAAATCTGCACAAATGCTTGCACAGAAATCAGTTTAGTTTTCACTTGTGTTTTAGGCTGAACGTGAAGCCAGAGAGAGCATTCGCAGTGAACAAGACTTTGCCTATAAACAGTCCCTGGAGGCTGACAGGAAAAAGGTGAGGAAATAGTCTATGAATATAGTATGAAGAGCATATAACTACATGCATCGTCTTGATGTGGGGGTGTATGTGTCACTTTTGTGAATCATAGATCAATATTTCCTTGCACTGTTATTCCAGCAAGAGGCGCGTGTCGAGGAGGAGAGACGCCAGGCAGAGCAGGAGAGGAAGGAGAGGGTAAAACAGGAGCAGGAGGCAAGGAGGGTCAGGGAGGAGGAGGAGAAGAAGAAGGTTACACTACACTATATTTGAGTCGCACTCTGATAATGGAGTTTAATGCATGTGCATAAAGTGTCGTCCCAGATTATGTGCAGTCTGCACAGGCTTAATCAGAGACATAACTTTCCACTTATATTGTATTTTATGTTAAAAGCAAGACTGTTATTGTTGAAAATTTCGTTCAGGCGAAAGTTTTTTTCCCTCATTTGCCTGTGTGGACTGCACATGCTAACATGGGACAACACTTTACCCACATGCATTAAACCTCCTTTTCTCAGAACAAGACTTTTTTTTTTTTTTAAGCCATCATGTACAACCTTCAGATACTGATGAGCAGCAAACAGAATAAAACATCGAAAGGCTGTGACACTTAAAGGGACTGTCAACCGCGATTGTTGAAAAAAAAAAGTTCTAAAATACTGTAATTTTTTGCAATTTTTAGTTCATATGGATTAAAATATCACGACTGGTATATTGCATTACTTGAAAAAAGTTGTTAAGTTTTCATATTTTCAGTATATTCGGTAATAAATTTTACTGGGTACAGGTACCAGGTAACTACCAGTAAACTATAAATAACACAATCATTGTCACGTAGTAAATCCAGGAATGCAAATTGTGAATGGGTAGTTAATTGTATATATTTTTTATGTAACATTATCAATCTACTTGCGTTATTTATAGTGTGTATATCGTTGTCACCTTTTTTCGTGATATACTTTCGATTTCACATCGCCAAATTTTATTACCAAATATACTGAAAATATGAACTTTTTTCAAGTAATGTAATATACCAGTGGTGATATTTTAATCCATATAAACTAATAATCGTAAAAACATACAGTATTTTAGAACTTTTCTTTTTTCGTCAAGCGCGGTTGACGGTCCCTTTAACTTGCAGGCTGTTCTGGTTTTATGCTAGTTTTATTTAGCCATTTTTACTTTGCTTCTGATTTGGAAAGGTTTAATGGAGATTATGTTCATACAGCGTTATCAAAATAATTATGTCATGGAAATATTTCCAATATTGGATGCATTTAACCCACACCTTAATGCTTAAATGAGGGCTTAATTTAGGTATATTTGGTAAAGTTGTTGATAAATTGATCAATATGTCCACTCATACTTTGTTTGCTTACTAAAATGTATACTTTCCCAGAAGGATGTTTGTATTACTGTAGATTATTTTGCCCTGTTGAAGGATATTTAATGTGATCCTAATAAAACTGTTTTCTAGCATTGAAGTGTAAAGTTCACATTTGTTTTAAAACAGTATCCCTGTATGTGCAAGTTTGAATTATATTTTGTTGGTTATTATAGAGAATAGAAGAACAGTTAGCACAACAGGTTCCAGATGAACCCCCAGAGGGTTGCACAGAGGTCACATGTACATTGAGAATTCGTTGTCCCGACCGGGAAATGTTGTTACGCCGGTTTTACGGCCGTAACAAGCTACGAGCCGTCATGAACTTCATCACCTCAAAGGGTTTTCATCTGTCGGATTATAAACTATTGACCACCTTCCCTCGAAGGGATGTAAGTCTGCCTACATATCACCTGGATAAGTTATATGATGAAGTGCTAACTTTATTTCTGTCACCAATAAAGCACTTAAGAAATTCATTTTATACACATACATTACTTTACCTGGCCTTATTTCTTAAAAATGGATTAATATTTTTTAAGAACAATTGGCGAAAGTTGATTATTTCATTGATTCCAATAAATATTATAGACTTGATGGTTTCTTCCAATATAGTGTTTATTATGTTAATTTCACATATAATTTTCTTTTAAAGCTTGTCATAATTTAAATGTATACTAAGTTGTATTCATGTGCACATACATTTCATAAATGTTTACTTGAATGAACTTATATATTTCAGCTATCTGAAGCAGATACCAATAAGACTTTGGAAGACTTGAAACTGTGTCCACAAGAAACTCTGATTCTTGAGGAACGGACATGAATCCCTTGCATGGGTCAACGATGTTAATGGATGTATGGGTCAATCGATATTGTATCAATTATTTATGTGTACTCATGTAGGACATTATGTGGTCAGATTCTCCCCACTTTCTGAAATACAGTAAAATCATTTATATTCATCAGCTTGGAATTTCTTTTCTTTTTTTAATAAATAACTCTGTGGACATGAATATTTAAAAAAAAAGATGATTTGGGAACAAAAATGCGGAATTTCCGTTGCTCATTTTCCGACGCGTTTGTTTTAAATATATGGATTGGTCAAAATCAAACAAATTTAATGTCCCTCGAATAATAATGATATAGCAGTATCCTTCATTGGTAGGAGCACGTTTATGTTTTCAGAAAAGTCGCTGTTAATTTCATGTACAGATTACTGTGAAAGATTATTTAATGCAATATTATGATTAACACGTAAATGTGATACTTGGTTATGTTGATTTGATCGCTTGATAAAATATTTTTTAGACAGTTGTTTGTTAAAAAATAAGAAATTTGAATATTTCTTTATCTGTCTGTATGCATGTAAATGCATAGCATTTATTTCTAGTAAATTATTTAGCTATTTCATATCAAAGGTGTATTTCAAGATTTGTTTTTCTCAATTAAGTATTCTAAACTTCAAAAAGATAAAAGAGTCAGACAGCATGCAATAAATTCCTCATAGCAGTTACTTCCTTAGTCAGTTAACTCGTACCACTGCCGTTATATATATATATATAAGCCTGGTTCTGGGAAAACCGGCTTTACTGCATGTGCGTAAAGTGTTGTCCCAGATTAGCCTGTGCAGTCCGCAGAGTTTGTTTGGCTTTATGTTGATGTCAAATTTTGTGGGGATAACTTTAACAAGTTGATATAAACAATTACTAGTATATAACGATGTTTATTTGCTTCTGCAAATTAAATGTATGACTATCAGATGACACCAGTTTTCACATGTTGCTCCTGCCTTAGTTGTTAATTTGTATATCTGATCCCAAAAACGTGCTAACTTTAGTTAGATTATTCACTTTTGTCTGATTGTTTTGTAATCATAGATTTTTTTTATTTAACTGAAAAGGGAGGTATTAAGTACCGGTAATCTAAAACTTTTAAACTGGTTCAAGCTTCAAACTGGCTGTTTTCTTAAATATAACTTGGAGTTTCTACTTTTTGGAAGTGTTCTTTTTGATTAAGTAAAAAAACAAAGGTCAGTTTTGCTGTTTCTGTCAAATACAAGTCAGTTTTTATGCCCCTGGATAGAATGATTGGGGGTGTATTGTTTTTGGCCTGTCTGTCTGTCATTGTGTGTGTCTGTCCCAAAAAATTTAACCTTGGTCATAACCTTTGCAATATTATAGATAGCAACTTGATATTTGGCATGCATGTGTATCTCATGGAGCTGCACATTTTGAGTGGTGAAAGGTCAAGGTTATCCTTCAAGGTCAAATACATGGCTTCAAAGCTCAGTAGGGGGGATTGTGTTTCACAAACACAGCTCTTGTTTGGCAAAAACCTATCTACATGTGGTATCATTTAATTACTTTATTAAAAGCCTGGCTTAAATTTTTCTCTAAAACACAATTGTAAATGGTTGAAGTATTGTCAAAATTAAAAAATCACATTTCAAGTTTTGTTTTTTTTGTTTAAAATATTTTTGTAGAGGAAAGTTTATCATACAATGGTATTTGTATTGTTTCCCTGTTTTTCTCCCCCCCCCCCCCCCCCCCTCTTTTTATGCCCCCCTTCGAAGAAGATGGGGTATATTGCTTTGCTCATGTCGGTCCGTCCGTCCGTCCGTCCACCAGGTGGTTGTCATACGATAACTCAAGAACGCTTGGGCCTAGGATCATGAAACTTCATAGGTACATTGATCATGACTCGCAGATGACCCCTATTGATTTTGAGGTCACTAGGTCAAAGGTCAAGGTCACGGTGACTCGAAATAGTAAAATGGTTTTTGAATGATAACTCAAGAATGCATACGCGGCCAACAGGGCACACTCTGAACAATATTACTGAAGCAACTGGTCTGTAATCCTAAATCTATAATTATCAGTCCAATGAAACATCATCCTTTTAGTAAAATACAGTGGATCAGTAAAAATACAATATGAGATTTTTTGTATATTTTGTATATTAAATATTGTGTTAATGTTTAATTTTGTTGATTAATATAAATATAAGCAGGACAGGGGAGGTAATACACTATTATATCTTTCTTATAAACAGGGGAAACAAATGAAATAAGTTTAAATTTATTGTTACTGCATTTGCCTCCCTTGTAATATTTTTAAATTTTACCAAATGTAAGGCTAACTGCATTTTTGTAATGCATACTACTACTACTACTACTACTGCTGCTGCTGCTACTGCAGCTGCTGCTGCTGCTGCTACTACTACTACTACTACTTCTACTTCTACTACTACTATTACTACTACTACTACTACTACTACTACTACTACTACTACTACTACTACTACTTCTACTACTACTACTACTACTACTACTACTCTACTACTGCTACTGCTACTACTACTATTACTACTTCTACTACTACTACTACTACTACTACTACTACTACTACTACTACTACTACTACTACTACTACTACTACTACTACAACTACTACTACTACTACTACTACTAGTAGTCTACTAATACTACTACTACTACACTACTACTACTACTACCACTACTACTACTACTACACTACTACTACTACTACTACTACTACTACTACTACTACTACTACTACTACCACCACCACCACCACCACCACCGTTCACAGTGACAAAAAAACGTATTCACACAATGGCTGCTACTACAACTTATAGTCCATATAGGGGGGCATGCATGTTTTACAAACAGCCCTTGTTTTACTTAGTTTGTTTACACTACCCTTGTTTGTTACTGATACATTGTATTACGTGTTAAAGCTCCCATAGTTATTTCCTCAAAGGTGTTGTTGGTATGATTGTATGATGAAACAATATATATTTAAACTTTGTTTTCTTGTATTTTTCAATCTTTTTCATGTATATATTGTGTTGTAACAAGTGTTTTTAACTTGCATATAAAATCGGCAGTTGCCAAACAAAGAGTTGACTTGTGTTGTATTATGTTTAGGACTCTTATTCTTAGTGGGACTGTTCACAAAATAGTCTGCTCTTGCATGATGCTCTGGTTAACCCTTTGCATGCTGGGAAATTTGTAGTCTGCTAAAATGTCGTCTGCTGAATTTCTAAAATAAGCCTTTTCTTAGATTTTTTTTCAAAGAATACTATCAGAATAGCAAACAGTTTGGATCCTGATGAGACGCCACGTTCTGTGTCGTCTCATCTGGATCCAAACAGTTTGCAAAGGCCTTCAAAATTCGGTTCCCGCACTGAAAGAGTTAAGTAAATGTGCCACATCTCCATAGCGCTGTTTTATTAAAGGTATTTAATAATGACTATGTTCATGGTCATTAAATGAAGAAACTGATCAAGTTTTCACAAAATAACAAGTATTACATGTACGTAAAAAATGGGTTAATGAAAACATGCAACATCACCAAATGACTTTCTTCTATAGGAATTCAAATTGAAATTCACACATCTGTTTGATGTTATTGTGCGAGGTGCTAGTTTATTAAAGTTCCATAACCCTGACCCGCAATTTTGCACAAATATGCCTATAAGAACTAAAAATTAGTTCTGGTAGTGCAACATCTCTATATCACTGTTACTACTAAAGGTATTCCACTGAAACTTCACAAACGTGTTCAGAGTCATTGCATGGGGTCACTTGCCTCCACAGGATTTTTGTCAGGCGCCCCGGGGTGGTTCGGGAGGGGACACGTTGGTTTTTTTACACCCCTCCCGACGTGGCCTTTTTTTTCAAACGTGTCAATTAACGCTCTGTTGTGCGTTTTAACTCAAAGAAAAAACAGCGTCGAAATACGTCATTTGGTGCGCTATGACTAAAAATCCCCATGTCATTTAAAAATATATATACTTTTTGACGATGCTGGAACAGCAGCGTCTAAGGTTTGATAACCAGTAAAAGAAATCCTCACAATGGCGACCTATGTAAAAGACCGAGCCAGTCCGATTGAGATAACTCGATTTTTCAGTTACTTCCCTTGGCATTCGCCACTGCGTAGGAGATTGCACGTTAATTTCAAATTAGTAATTTTACATCCATTTTATTTTTATGGACCAATGAAACAACTATATATTTTCTCTATTTTGTTTGATATTTGTTCTCGATTTAGTAAATAAATTGCGAATAAAAACATGTAAAATTAACTTTTTACGTGATCACAAGTCTAAAGAATGCGAACAATTTCGAACCTGCAAATTGTAAACGCTGCACTGCTATGATATACATAGATAAAACAACATTTCTTTAGGTAATTGTCCGTCCCGCTAGCGCAGAGGTAAGGAAGTTCGCTTTTTCACCTTTACAACACCGGTTCGATTCCCGCTCCCAGGGCAATGTTATATTTTGTCTGTTCTGTGGTCACCATTCCGGACAGGTGTTTTTTTTCCGGATAATCTCATACCCCCCCCCCCCGCAGCATTTGACCATATAAAAAATTAAAAAAGTATTTCAGTACAAAACAAATAGCTGGAAATTGCAGCTATCATTCAAAATTCGTCCCAACTGTCGTCAATCTAATCTTATTAGGTAGGAGTGCTGGACACACTCCGGGTCCCAACATTAGGCAGCCTCAGCGCGGAGGTAACTCATTACCTTGGAAAAACACAAATACACACACTGGGTGCAGCCTAGGCGCGTATAGACTCAAACAAGGCAACAAACTCAAGTGCGGGCACAATCATTTAAAATTTACATATTGAATACGATATTCTAACAGAAATTACACAACCACCTAAGTGTACATACCATGTTTGATATTTCGTTCGATTGTTAGATTTCAGCATGTACATGTATAAGGTCATTTCGCTATTAGTTAACTTATCCGTATGTTCGTTGGCGAACTCGGATAGTCAAGTGCTCATACGAATGAGCTCACATGGTCCGGCTATGTGCTCATACCTACTTTCGAGAATCATCATGAAGGTATTGCCATACTTAATGAACAAGAATGTGACCCGCCTCCCAGTTTCGCTCAATGGGTCAAGTTACCCACGGGTACTACTCCCCCGTACCCCTAAACTTTTTTTCGTACCAAAAATGTTTCGTACGCAATTTTTTTTCCTACCAAATTTTTTTTCGTACCCAAAATGTTCGTACCCAAATTTTTTATCGTACCCAAATGTTCGTATCAACATACACATTTGTGGTGATATAGATAAACTTAAATTGGTGTTTTATATCCATCCTCTTCAAAACCATCGTCACACCAGTACTGCCAGTACTTTGATTTATATTGTTTAATTGTTTTAAAACTTTCCCGTACTGACAGTAAAATCCTGACTCGAACGATTCTCCAGTACATCCGTTTCAACCCGACTCTATTACTGCATACATACTACTATTCAAGTTTTTATTTATTATCCGATAATCCCGTTTATTTCGTTTTTATAAATCACTTTCTGGTAAATATTTACGATAAAAGCTCTCAATTATTTCGTTTGAACAAACCTTGCCATTTTTCAATAGCATCAAATAAATTTTAAGTGACTATTTATAGATTTGATGAAATATTGCCTCTGAACATGCGTCAATCCTCTGACGTGTTGTGTGCTTGTTAAAACAATACACGCGACGTTGTACATGCTGCATAATTTTCGCGCTCTTTTTAATTGAGAAAAAGATTCGACACACAATAAATTTGCACTACTTATTTGAAGCAAGACTATTTTAACGTTGCGGTAACATTTACATTCGGAAGTGTGTTTCGGATTAAAAACGCGTTAACGTCGACATACGGGAAAGGGTATCGGATGACAAATTTAATTATTCCCATTTGAGATTTTAATAAATAATAACAGTTGCGTTATGAATTTAACGATAATTTGTTTAAACACTTAAGTGGAATAAATGTTTTGACGGAATTATGCATGAAATTCACGAGGATTACGGCCGGTTGCCATCATCAGTCTTCTAAGTATCGATTATCGGACGAAAAATTTACCAGTGTGCGTAATTAATTCAACGAAAATTTGTTAACGCATTATGTGTCGAATAAATGCCAGCAAAACGTTATAAATGGACATGATGAAAAATACATGTACTGGAATTAAATTGTTATCGCATAATTGTAACCGGGAGTTATTTGCACAACTTACTCGCTATAAGTAATTATTTCTTTACCTCTTTCAGTTAATTTCTTGTATTAATTACAAAAGTCATAGGTAACACTTGTTTACAGTAAAAAGGTGTGATGATGATGCCCGAAACCGTCTTAAATGTACTTTTTTTATTACGTAAATGGTACAAATTCTTGCTAATCAAGCTGCGATAAACTTTTACATCGTGCCCGACGTCAATCAAAAATAATGGTCGATAGTTAACCCCGCCCTCATAAGCATTCGCGTAACCGATTGGACGATGAACATAACAGTATGACGACTGGAAAGTTACCTGATACATCCTTGTCAGCATTTAAATGACTAGTAATTTGGCTAGAATAATCTATACGCGCGTCATGCTATTCTCTTATCAGTGGATTATCCATTACCCCATGTGGTGTTTATGGCGATTACTTGTGAAAGTAGGTACCGCGTGCTCTTTTAAAACAGGGAATATTGATACACTGATAGAGAAACCTTTGTGTTTTTTTACAATCTCCACTTTCTTTCACTGAAAAACACACAGGTCGGAAAATTTCAAGCGCCCCGGGGACTCGGATTTCGAAATTCAAGCGCCCCGGCAAGGGGCGCTTAAATGGCCTGGGGAAAACCCTGCTGAAACTTCACAAACGTGTTCAGAGTCATTGCATGGGGTCACTGACCAAGTTCCATAACTCTGACCTGCAGTTATGCAAAATTCTTACTTAGAAAATTGATTAGATAAATGTGCTTAATATCCATATCACTGTTTCCAGTGCTGGTATTTCTTTGTTGGCACCTATGAAGACCTGGCTCGCAAAGTTGATAAAATTCACCTTAATTTAAGTTTATTCATAGGAAAAAAAATATTTGTGTAGTCACATTCAGTCTCTTTTTTTATAAATTGTAATGCTTAAGTTTACATTTACTATATAACGACTCCAAATATTCAACTTAAAATATATTTTAGTGGTCACATTCTATCGTACTACCAAACCAAGAATAGTAAAGCTTTTTTCCCTCTATATCCAATGTCCTTTAGAATGTATCTTTTATATACAATTAATCAAAAAAAAATTGGCGTTGTTGAAAGTGTGTTGGTATGATTTTTAGCGAGGCTGTTTTCGGAGAAAACCCGAGGTATTGTCATAGCCTTCTCGTCATCCGCAACCCGCGTTCTAAAACCTTTACATTGGCTCTAAAATCAAAGTGCTTCCACCTACAACTTTGAAACTTCATATGTATACCAGTAGATGCACCTTGAAGAGTTTAACACGCCACACCCATTTTGGGTCACTAGGTCAAAGGTCAAGGTCACTTGCTTTTGCCTTGGTGTGAAGGTTTACACAATAAACTTTGGTCAGGAGTGGTTGAGGAATTTATTGTATTTTCTAAAGCCCACTTGCATGTAGTTTCATATAGGTGTCACAACGGTTGAGTGTATATGCATGAATCGCTCTAAGTTTTTCCAGACCCAAATTTTTTCATGCATTTTGAAGGTAACTTGCCACATCTGTTCATCATAAGGATATTGTGTGTTGTGTGGAAAATCTGTGTATGATCACAAGTTCACAGCTGGTGGTAAAATGTTAACATATAGATTCTCTGACTGTGACATCTTATTTCATCATGCATTTTGGAAATAACTTTAACGCAAATGTTTCCCGAGCCCATGTGAGCTGCGTTTGTGATTTTAAAAGGTAATAGATTGAAGGACTAAAACATCCTTTAACAATAGCTGAAAGGAGTTTAATTTGTGTGTGGATTTTCTTTTTACCATGTATTCATGGAAGAGATCTAGTAAACAACTTAACAAAAACAAGTGTTGTTTCCTTTATTTGTTTTGTACACAAATGTTTAATAAATAATACAAAAGTAGCTCTACAATTTAAAATACAAATACAATTTCCAAATTGGAACTAAAACAATAAAATGCCTTAACATCACATTTTATAAAATCTCAAGGTCCCCTCCCCCTTTCTTATTTTTTAGGTTATTGCTTATACCATGAATTGTCCTAATTGTTTTTGACATCAGACTAAAAAAAAGTTCCGAAATATGTCTTTAATGAAGAAAAAGCAAGTGGTCTGATTGCTTAGGCTGGTCTGGAGCAACACTGGTGGCATATGGTATAAGACCCATTTCTGCATGATGTGGCTTGTATTATTGATAACAAATCACACATGGTATACAAACTACATAAAGTGTGTAAAATGTGTCCTTGTAAACTAATTAAATTTATCACAGATAACAATTAACATTAACAATGTAGGAGAATTCCATTATTCTTCTATGAGAGTTCCCTGCAAAAAAGTACAAAACCTACTTATGTTATCACTGATAATTGTTACATTGGAAGCCACAGCTGTACATGTATATCAATTTTGGACATAACAGTCTATCGCACTTTATCATGTGTAACAAGCAGTTAACATGTACAATGGTGAATCATACAAGTTACAGACATGGACAAACAGATGCAGATAAAACCTGAGAAATTATTATCTAAGAAGAGTCAAACATGTTTTCTTACAAACATTCCCTAAGTGTCATTACATGGCGTGTCGCCATATTTTTCATAAAATGTTCACCAACTTAACAAGAATGTCTTTCTTAAAAATAATTGGACTCATCCTTTCCTGGATTTTTTTCAGTCTGTGTAAAGCAATTGATACAACTTACCTGGTATGCTTATATTAACAATAAAATGTTGCAAACTTGTTAAACATGCTTAATGCCTAAAAAACTAATTACTG
The DNA here is from genome assembly GCF_020536995.1 of Dreissena polymorpha. NCBI lineage: Eukaryota > Metazoa > Mollusca > Bivalvia > Myida > Dreissenidae > Dreissena > Dreissena polymorpha. The sequence continues at coordinate 39,462,215 of NC_068370.1, forward strand.
GGTATATCAATTGTTTTTATTGGTTGATCATTTTGAGACTAAATGTTGAAATTTCTATTCATGATGATAACATACACATTTCAGCCAATGCAATTCTTTGTGTTTGGAACAATGTCACTTTCTCATAACCATTTTTTGTTTTCATGAATTCCTATGCTATCTTATTAACTCCATCCATTCAGAATAGAAATGGATGAAAAATAAACTTAACCTATGTTGAGACTTTCACACAAATCACACCCAAAATATCTTGTATGCAACTGCACAGGGCTTTCTTTCTCCTTTAGTCCCAAACTTGACACAATTTCTCAAATTTAGAACAAAATAATAACATGCTATTCTAAAACTGAAAAAACTGACGGTTGCATAAACAAAAATATTTCACTATAAAAATAAATGAGCTCCCAATTAATAGATTTCTATGATTTCTATGTAAAACACTGTGAAAAGCGCACCTGCAGGGGACAAAAATTCCACTCGTCTGCTCGTATTGACGAGTGAAATCTTGAAAGGACGAGTGAATTTTCCTAAAGCTTTCGTCCTACAGGACGAGTGAAAAAAACTGATGTTAAAATATGTTTTTTTCTGACCAGTAAGACTCTTTTTCATTAAATAAAATCGTTTTCTTAAAGCATATCTATTCCGTAAGTAGAACGAAAATGAACCAGAAATTGTTATTGTAAATTTCATACAGCAGGTGTGCGTTGTTATGCGAGACTGTGTCTCGAGTAAATATTAGCTTTTAGGTGTTAACTTTTTGCGCCCATGTTGACAGGGAACCATCCAACTTCATTCACTGTAAGTATTGATTTTTAAAGAATTATTTAACCGCGAAATACGTTTTTAAACCAGTCTGAATTTTGTCTCAAAAATGTCTGACATACGAGCGTTCTTTAAAGGGGACGGGGGCAATATTCAAACGTCCATTCTTTTGTGATCAGCTGTCATGAATAACCGAGTAAGCAGCATTTTAGCAGTGACATAGGAAACTTTATCAGTCATATCCGCCTTTTGCAATCTTTATTTCATACACATTTGAAGAACGAATGCATGTGTTTGCAGGACGAGTGAAAATTTTAATGCTCTCGTCCTGCAGGACGAGTGCAGTTTAGAAATATTTTTGTCCCCTGATGTGCTGCCAAATTGATGTTAGTGTGTGCAATCTATCAATATATTTTAACAAAGTTTAAATGGGGTATACATTAAAACAGTTAATTTTCAAATGTCAGGCTTTTCTATTTTGTCACTATATTATAGTTTGGTTATTAATATTCAAACTTAAATGTCATATTTGAGCAAGGCTTAATGCATGTACCTAAAGTATTGTCCCAGATTAACCTTTGCAGTCCGCACAGGCTATTCAGGGACGACACTTTCCCCCTAAACTGGATTTTTGTTTAGATGAGACTTTCTTTAACGAGAAATTCCATAACAGTGGAAAATGCTGGGACAAAACTTAAGGCACATGCATTAAAACCCTGTTTTCCCAGCCCATTTTAATGAAGTCCTCATTCAAATCATGACCCTGGTACACAGGAGACTTCTTGCTATCTGTCTTTACGAGCAGTTTCCAAGTCCACCAGACGTAATGCCTCTTTGAAGGATAGCTTCTTCTTTTTATTGGCTGCTATAAACTGAAATTGAAATAAAATAGCCATAAGGACGCATGCCATTAAGTCCAATGCAATTATTCAGTATAATTACTCATGACCTTTCCCATCTTTCAATGAACAATTTATCTAGCTCTTTTCTGAGAATGAATGAATAATTGTTTTAACATTTATAAAACGACATTGATACTAATTATACACACACATTTGTTTAACCTTGAATGATTTTTCTTTTTTTGAGAGTTTAAAATGCAATTACCGTCACTATGTTTGAAAATATATTACTTATGAAAGGAACCCTGCTAGCTTAGCTTACGTCCCAATGCTATAAACTTAAGATGTTTGTTATTTATATGGTAAACACATTCTGGAATAAATATGTTTAAGCCAATAATTTGTATTTGAAGATAACAGTACTTGATAAAGCAAGTACATACATTCTTTTTTTCAAAAAAGATGAAATCTTAATAGATAAAAATGAGATTTATAGGTAAGAACATGAGGAACCACAACCTCAACCTAATAATAATTAAACATCTGCATTTTATTTCTTTTTGTACTGTCAAAAACTCATTAATCAATTTTAATTTCATGTACAAAAGACATGTACAGTGTTGGACAATCCCCACTAATCTCTGTACATTTGTTCATATGACAATAACCATTGAACAAAATCTTTGGTTCTGCAAGTAATGCAACTTAACATGTTAGTAAATGGCTAAACGTACAATGTATTGTACCAAATTTAACTAGCCTCTAGTTAACAACATTTGATTTACTAATCAATCATAAAAAAGTTAATTCATTGTATTAAGCATATCTAGTATTTGTAAAAAATTATTGAATTGTTTTGAAATTGTATTGAAAAGATTCAAATTATCATCTAACAAGCTAAATCTAACATTTAACTGTGTGTTTTTCATACTCACAATGTATATTTTTCAATTAGACTTTAATCCATTGCACCAAACTGTAGACTTCTATTTATTTAATAATTTACATTTTATTTACATTTGTTTTCATTGAACTTAATTACTTAATGCCAATGCATGAAACCCGGTTTTTCCAAAAACTGGCTCAAATGTATTTTGTAATAGTCAATTAACAACTTCTGAGTTTTGATGTTCAGAGAATAAACCACAAAGTAATTAGCCCCATGAGTTACATAGTGACATATCAGAGTGACAAGATTTGTATCGGCCAAAAATCGATTAACTGTGAAATTTTGAGCGGTTTCCATCCAGTAGTAAAAAAGTTTTTCAAAACACAAGCTTTGTAGTGTTTTTCCCAGGTCATTTTAGCGTGGCGAAAAGTCACGCCGCCCTCCCGGATCGCCACGCTGCCCTTTTTAAAGGCAAATTTCGCCACGCGCCCTTTTTTCAAAGGCAAATTTCGCCACGAAATTTGCCTTACGATCTAACTTGGTCCGCAAAATCAGCTTCCTTGATTGTCTGTGACGCTCCGACTGTGCTTGATTTACTCGAGAGGCGTCAACGTCTAATCGACTATATTTAATTGAGGTTACAATACACTAAATGATCGCTTCATGAAGGGCTGTACTCTCTAAAAAAATATCATAGTTGACAGGAAGGCATGTTTTACACGTTTTACCATTATTCGGGTGTTATCTTGCGGAGATAATGGTAGGGAATGAATAGGTGTTCACTACTGAATCCCTGAAATATGATACACGTGAAGACTATAGTAAACCATTGCACTAGAAAAGGTTACATTCCACTAAGAAACGGCCGAAAAAAAAAGTTGCAAAAACAGTCGATTTTGATTTGTGTCAAGTTCTTTCTTGCATTGTACATGACATATCATTTTTATTGCATAAATCGATTCCGCTTAGAATGGCCTTTAAGAAAAGGTATGGTTATGGGGGTCTCTATGTGCAAAATGTTGCATTTATTTTCGCTCAAAGTTGTCGCTTTTACATTGAATTATATAGGGAAACTATTTAGTGTATTATGACCTAAACGCAAAACCAGGTCAAGTCTCAAAGGAGCTGTATTTACAGAAAATCATCATTCTTTTAGTGGGATATGACGCGTTTTGGCGAATTTCACGGAATAAATGCGTTTGTTTCACGAATTTAAGGAGCATCGTGAGTTTTTAAGAAGAAAATACGTTTTCAGAGGAAAATAAGAAAAAAAACGTACAAAAACTCGTCTTGAGCATCTCAAATCGCAACAATGTGTGCTGAAAGAGCTCATGAACACGTTTTAATAGTTGTTTACTTCTTTTTCTACAAAGCTTGTAACAATATTCCAGTATTTTGACCGATTGTAATTACTTAGGGTAATCGTTTTACGCCTGAACGCCCGTTATAAATTAAAGCTCCGAACGCGAAAGCCACATGGCTTATCAGGCGTTATAATAAAATGCATTTTCAAGCATTTCTACGTGAAAGATCGGTCTGAAAATTGGCATGCACATAGAAAATAGGTTTATACGTATCGAGAAGTGCTTATTTTTCGCGATGTTAACAGTAAACGTTGTCTTATAGGTTACAATACACTAAATGATCGCTTCATGAAGGGCTGTACTCTCTAAAAAAATATCATAGTTGACAGGAAGGCATGTTTTACACGTTTTACCATTATTCGGGTGTTATCTTGCGGAGATAATGGCAGGGAATGAATAGGTGTTCACTACTGAATCCCTGAAATATGATACACGTGAAGACTATAGTAAACCATTGCACTAGAAAAGGTTACATTCCACTAAGAAACGGCCGAAAAAAAAAAGTTGCAAAAACAGTCGATTTTGATTTATGTCAAGTTCTTTCTTGCATTGTACATGACATATCCTTTTTATTGCATAAATCGATTTCGCTTAGAATGGCCTTTAAGAAAAGGTATGGTTATGGGGGTCTCTATGTGCAAAATGTTGCATTTATTTTCGCTCAAAGTTGTCGCTTTTACATTGAATTATATAGGGAAACTATTTAGTGTATTATGACCTTGAGCAGATTTAATCTATAACAGTGCTCGATTAGGTCTTACTGGCTGCCCCAAAGCTGTGAATTAGTCATGCGTGAACAACCCCGTGTCAGTATCAATCGATAATGCCGGAGGCTATGTTATACCAAGCGCACTTTTCGCTCGGCAATGTGTACTCCTCCACGATCACGGACTCTAGATTACACGGATATGAAACGGGACCGTTACGCCAAATATCTTGTTGTGTCTAAGTCACGTGACCGTGTCGTAACTATCGATCTTCTATCGAAGCGCCGAGGTTATAAATTTGATGTACCCACTCACGTATTTTGTTAAATTATAGTTTCATTTCTAGGCCGATTTTGACAAATTATATATCATTACAAAGCTTACGTAACGTAGTTTTCAGATATATAAATATATATTAAGTTTTTCTTCTGATTTCGGCAGCCCGGCGAGTTATAACTTTTGCAAATAACATACCGTTTTGGAGTTTTAGAATCTAGATTTACGGTTGACATGTTCGTACTTTATACATAATTGTAGCGTTTATATTTGGAGTTCAGTTTTAAAAATAACATCTTGCTTAGGAGAATAGAATTCTGTATACGATAGAAAAAAAAATGTTTAAAAACGAAAGTAATTAAGGAATGAAGGCGGGAAAATGTAGCGCGCGTTCCTAACGCACTGAACTGATGCTACGGTCTTGGCGATTATGCTTTTGTTTAGATACCGGCCATTGAATTTCCTTTGCCATGATTATTATATTTTTTATGAAATATATTGAAATATTTTTTTCTAGAGACATATCCATAAAGCTAAGTATTAATGAAGCTTAATAAATTTACGATTTCATCTCTTGATTATAACACAGAAAGGGTGTTAATTTTATGATGAAACAGCGTATACAAATGTATAGCGGACCCTCTTGATATTTTTCGGCTTTGCATACTTCAAATATAATGGGTGTCAAAACATTAATCGTTTGTTGTTTATTATCAAAAAGGTAATTATGTAAAATTATATGAAAGGTTATTAACCATAAATTATCAATTAATTAAAATTATTTAAAGATTCTTGAAAATCACGGTCAACTGTCTATGCATGTATATTGAAATATCTTTATAAGTTAACAGAGTTATAAATATATAGAATTCTAAATTAAAACTCTGTATTATTTGTATTTTTCGGAAAGATTATTTAACCCCGTTGTGGTCAAATGAGAATGCTGTTTTTAATTATGTTGTTCCGTACACTACCATACACTCTTTATAGGACTACGAAATGACGGAGTTTTTTTACCGGTACCCGCTAAATACGTTAAATGTTAAGTATTAGATTTTTTAAATGTTTAAAATGTACATGTATAGGTATTAAGGACTTATAATTATTGTGATTTAGCTGGCTGACATCTATACAGTATTTAGTTTATGGCAATCTGTATGGGCAGATGACTATAAATGTTTTCAATACGCTACATATCTTATAAACGCAAAATTGAGTATTTGGCGTTACATTACTCCAAGAAATGACCACTAATACCACGAGAAGACATGGAGGTATCATAAAAAGTGTAAACTGACCAGACATTGCCACCCGTGGTTAGGGACCAATATACAAGTATAGGTCCCTGCTGTGGCGTATGACACCATAGTGTTATTTAGTATTGGTCGGCACAGTATCTGATCATAACGAGATAATTGGCTTGTGCTGAACACAGGGGCAATAAAACCACAGATCTATCAATAAACAAGATTATTGAGATATCTTTTATTGAACACCGCGATAAAAATGCTCAAACCATGGACTCTAGATTACACGGATAAAAAACATGGCAACATTCTCAGAATCATCACTGCTATATGTGTAATCACCTAACAATTCGTCTTAAAATAATTTATATATTTGAGTTGAAGACGATGTACTGTTGTTTAAGTCTGAATAAACTATCTGTCTGCCTGTCTAAATCCAAGCCGTCATCGTCCCGGTGAAAAAAATCTGATTTTCAATAGTTGGACATGATGCCCTGATGTCAAAATACGAAATGACCCGCGTAACACGGACCGTGATTTTCAAGAATCTTTAATAAATTGATAATTTAAGGTAAATAACATTTCAAATAATTATACATAATTAATAATTGCTGATAATAAACAGCAAACGATGAATGTTTTTGACACCCATTTTATTTCAAGTATGCATGCAAAGCCGAATAATATCGAGAGGGTCCGCTATATACGCTGTTTCATCATAAATTTTACACCCTTTCTGTGTTATAAACAAGAGCTGAAATCGTTAATTTATTAAGATTCATTTATAATAAGCTTTATTGATATGTTTCGTGAACAAAATACTACAATATATTCCCTAAAAAATATAAGATGGCAAAAGAAATTAAATGGCCGGTTTTTAAACAAAAGCATAATCGCCAAGACCGTAGCATCAGTTCAGTGCGTTAGGAACGCGCGCTACATTTTCCCGCCTTCATTCCTTAATTACTTTCGTTTTTAAACAAATTTTTTTTCTATCGTATACAGAATTCTATTCTCCTAAGCAAGATGTAATTTTTAAAACTGAACTCCAAATATAAACGCTACAAATTGGTATTAAGTACGAACATGTCAACCGTAAATCTAGATTCTAAAACTCCAAAACGGTATGATATTTGCACAAGTTTAAGTTATAACTCGCCGGGCTGTCGAAATCAGAAGAAAAACTTAATATATATTGATATATCTGTTTACTACGTAACGTAAGCTTTCTAATGATATATAATTTGTCAAAATCGGCCGAGAAATGAAACTATAATTTAACAAAAGACGTGAGTGGGTACATCAAAATGTATAACCTCCGCACTTCGCTGTACGCTAATCGTAAAAGATCGATAGCCACAACACGTTAAAACGCGCGGTGGTAAAACATAAAATGTGTATTTCTTGTGTTTAACTCGCTATAAATCCATTAATAACAACGGGAATATACTAAAAGTTTATTTTTTTGAAAGAGGAATTAATAAGCAACAAGATAACGTATAAACCAATAAAATCGGATGAATAGTTTTTGCATAAGATTGAATTTACTACAGTAAGGGTTAAATACTCGATTCATCTCCTGTCAATATACACTCCGTGTCCACGATATAATCATTACTTCGGAGACATTTGATGAAAAACTCGATGTTATTCTTGTGGCAATTGTGCTTTGCATGCAGTTATATCAAAACATATTTTTTTACGCATAATTACTTTTAAATTCACAAACAAATTTATTCTTTATCGATTTCGTCTTTAAGATAATTAGATCTAATTATTGAAATAATTACCGAGACGTATACCAATTAAACAAAATACGAATCGCGTATACGATTTAACGTTGCTATGCGCACCTGTCGCTTACATCATTTGACATTTTATCAACATGGCGGACTATACAGAATTAAATTGTGACTCGGCAAAAATGGCAAATAACGTCGTAAACGATCGAACTAACGATGGAGATTATACATTAAGAAGGAATAAATGAAATGTCTGTGATAATCAACGATGCATAAAAATGTTTTAGATAGCAACAACATTATTTATTTATTTGTAATCTACTCGGTGGATGTATGTAACGGAAACGAGTGTTTGCATATTGTTAGCGATCAATTTACTCGCAATGTTATTTTAAACATCTGTCGAGATTATTGTTAGAAAATGGGATAAGACAAACATGGTTTCATTTATATGTTAGTGGATCTGTGTATAATCAGATTCATATGCATATATTGCTTTATTATGTTTGTCGTGCTGTACAGTTTATTGAAACAGCATGGAACTTAAATGTACATTGCAAGGTAAATATATTAATATAAATCATAGTAAGTTAAATACATCTATTACCATTAAATGTGCTTGTTTATATGTTATTTTTTCCACAACTGCTTCGTGGAGCAAATAACATGGAACGTTTTTGCCCTTTTTTGCCTAAACTGCGCGCTAAAATGCCCTTTTGGAAAGTAATGCGCCATGCCCCTTTGCCCTCCTGGGAAAAACACTAGCTTTGTTATGTACATACGGATGAACAAAAGCAATTCTTTATGACTCTCACTCAGTGGGGGCATACAATTGAGTTCTTTAATATAATCTACACACTAAGGTTATACAAATGTGGGAGTTGAGTATGAACCACCCAGTCGTTCTAAAATACAAGTACGTAAGGTACGTACATACTTACAGACAATCGCAATTCTTAATGCTTTCCAAGGGCATTAAACAAAAGAGAGAATGAAGTAAGAATACTTTACCAACCTTCCTTGTATCCTCCAGGGTGGTGTACTGGTACTGTGGTGTGAAGCTGGCCAGTGTCTGCTCCTTCAAGTGCCTCTGCATGCTGATGAACTCTCTGGTCAACTCCAGCTGGGACTTCAACATGTCATGGAGCGCCAACATGGCCGGGCTGTATGCTGTCATGGCTGGCAACAAAACAGCACATGTACACTCAACTTCATATTATTGTGTTAACTTTGTTTTTGAAATCAAATCTAAGAATTAGTTATAAAGTTCTCATCTATTTCTATATTTCATAATAAAAACGTGCTTTTAAATTTCTTTCAATAGGCATTTCAATTTTATTGACAAATAAGCTCTAATTGGGCACAAAGCAAACTAGCAACGCAAAATTTTAGAAATCAAGGTTTCACCACAATTAATAAGGCCTAATAAAGAATAAACAACCCATTTTTAGAGATAGTTAAGTAAAACATCAAATAACTGTTTCTTTGAGAGATAAGAAAACGTTCAAAGTTAATGCATGTTTCGCAAATTAAATCTTAAACAAATGTAAATATTTATAATTGAATCATTAACAGAAATGAACACAACTTGAGTAACAATGTGTGAAACTTTTTAAAAAGCCAAGACTAAAATACATGTATGTCACAATAATGCAGGGTATAAAAACCTAATTATTCTGATTATAGTAAGCATTTATATAAGTCCATTGCACATTAAGAAAAATGTATTAATAAATTGCTAGCACTTACCTTCCAATGCATCAGCCGAGACCACATGGGAGGCAATTGGTGTTGGGTCCACAAAGTGAAGCCCGTAAGGGAGCCCAGAGAAAGCCATACCCGTGCCCGCAGGGTTCCAGGAGTATAGGAGCCCGTCAATGGGCGTCTGGACCCCTGCAGTAGCCATGCCTCTGGGCGGGAGAGGGGTCAGGTCAGACCGGGTCGTATTGGAAGGGACCAGGCTAGGGGATAGAATTTAGAAATGCTCTGAGAAAAGGGGGTTTATTGCATGTGCCTCAAGTGTTGTCCCATAACAGGGAAAATATTTTTTGCTTTTCTTGTATTTTACGTTTAAAGGAACACTCCTTGACAAAAATCCAGTGTAGGATTGTCCCTGTTCTGATTTCAAAGGCTTATCTGTGACAACACTTTACACTTATGAATTTAACCCTTTGCATGCTGGGAAATTTGTCGTCTGCTAAAATGTCGTCTGCTGAATTTCTAAAATTAGCATTTTCTTCGATTTTTTTTTCAAACAATACTATCAGAATAGCAAACAGTTTGGATCCAGATGAGACGTCACGTTCTGTGGTGTCTCATCTGGATCCAAACTGTTTGCAAAGACCTTCAAAATTCGGTTCCAGCACTAGAAGAGTTAACCCCCATTTTCATAGAGGGAGGCTCATTTAATTGTGTATGTACTACATCAACCATCATGGCTGTAAAATTGTGGTGTATGTACAATATGCCTATCAAGGCCCATGTGCAATAAATTATAACGGATATTTCTAATATCCAGTTAACTTTAAACGTTAATCCAAGTTATATTAAAACCCATATGCTTATCAAACGTTTGAAAATGAATGAGCATACAAACGTTTCTAGAATGGACATTATAATGGTAATATTGAATTACCATACATAACCTTACGCTAAGCTTATCGGCATTTAGGATTAATGGGTTACGTTCTGAGCAACTGTGTCCAGACACTTAAATGTTGTAAGTGCATGATGAGTGCCACATACTGGAAATAGCTGCTTGCTTGACACTGGTTATGGCTTGTTGTTAATTACAGATGCACAATTGACATAGCCACCAGAACATGCATCTCTTACATATAGTCTTTAAATACAAAATAGGAACACTGGTTATCTAGGGTGTGGTGTGCATTTTTTTTCAAGCTTATTTTTTTATTAAATAAACATGTCATAGTTTGTTTGAAAAGCCACTACACAGAAGTGGAAATGTGTAGGATTCAAATCATGAATGTGAAGCAAATGAGGTCCAGGGTGATCAAGCACTGTATTCATATTACCTCTTGGTGAAGTCCAGGGTGATCAAGCACTGTATTCATATTACCTCTTGGTGAAGTCCAGGGTGATCAAGCACTGTATTCATATTACCTCTTGGTGAAGTCCAGGGTGATCAAGCACTGTATTCATATTACCTCTTGGTGAAGTCCAGGGTGATCAAGCACTGTATTCATATTACCTCTTGGTGAAGTCCAGGGTGATCAAGCACTGTATTCATATTACCTCTTGGTGAAGTCCAGGGTGATCAAGCACTGTATTCATATTACCTCTTGGTGAAGTCCAGGGTGATCAAGCACTGTATTCATATAACCTCTTGGTGAAGTCCAGGGTGATCAAGCACTGTATTCATATTACCTCTTGGTGAAGTCCAGGGTGATCAAGCACTGTATTCATATTACCTCTTGGTGAAGTCCAGGGTGATCAAGCACTGTATTCATATTACCTCTTGGTGAAGTCCAGGGTGATCAAGCACTGTATTCATATTACCTCTTGGTGAAGTCCAGGGTGATCAAGCACTGTATTCATATAACCTCTTGGTGAAGTCCAGGGTGATCAAGCACTGTATTCATATTACCTCTTGGTGAAGTCCAGGGTGATCAAGCACTGTATTCATATTACCTCTTTGTGAAGTCCAGGGTGATCAAGCACTGTATTCATATTACCTCTTGGTGAAGTCCAGGGTGATCAAGCACTGTATTCATATTACCTCTTGGTGAAGTCTTCTGTATAGGAAGTATAATCCTCTGTGTATTTATCCTCCGACCTCTCATCAGAGTACGACCGCGTGTACGTCTCAGTGTCCGTCTCGCTGGTATGCTCAGACTCACTGGCCACCGTCTCGTCTGCACTGTACCTAGTTTTCACCTCCGACGCTGAAGAGTAGCGCCGCTCACTACTGTAGCCAATCTTCTCGGAAATGCTGTCAAAATCATCCGTGTACGTCGGTACATTGGGTCGCACTTCGTCAATCTCTGATGCTATTTCAGTTGCACTATCATACCTTTGAAGAGAAATAATGATGTGTCTCATTAATAATTTAGTCTTGTCTATTAAGTTAATTTTTAGTTTGCAATAAAGTTGGAACATGCTAATGTGGTTTAACCAAATTCATAAAGTATGGAAATAACCAAATATAGGTCATAAAAAAGGAAAATGTTAAGGTAAACAACAGGTCAGACGATTTTGGTGTGCTGATGGTGTTTACAAATATCATCCATACAACTTAAAAGTTTTATAGCAAGAATTATTCTTGTCATACAAAACATGTCATTATGGGTCAACCTCCTACAAACAGTAGAACAAACAAAGAAAAGGATAACCCATTAGCTATATGCCTCCTAGCAACTGTAGATGCTGGGACATCATCATGGAAAAGTATAAACTTTCAATATGAATAACTTACTGAGTTTCATTTTTCATTTAATAAAAAAAGAAAAACTCATTAAGACCTAGAATAAAAAAAATCTTTTCAATGACATATATTTATTTTCATGTTTACACTTGGTCTCCACATTTCATCAAAGCTTACCTGGCTCTGTATGGTTGCTCTGTTTTTATCTCAGAAATCTCACTGGCCACCTCCTCCACTTCTGTGGTTGCCACGTCCTCACTCTCGCTGCCTTTCACCGACATCTCACCTAGAAGATCCTCCACTGTCTGCAGGCCATATGCACTAAAAATATCAGTCCCACTGGATTTCTTACTTTGAGGTTTTTTAGCTGAGCTTTTACTTATTTCTTTTCCTTTCTTAGAGTGTACTTTCTTGACTTGTTTATCAGACTTTTTGGGGCCGCCTGATTTAAACGGAGAATCAACTGATGATCGAAAGATAGATCCCTCGTTACTTGCTCGGAATGGGGAATCAGCAGATTTAGCCTTGAAAAGAGGCGGACTGACATTATTTGACGACCTTAATGGTGACTGATTCTCTTTGTTGGCTTTGAACGGCGACTCATTCCGTTCCTTCTTCTGTCCATCAGTCCTAGCTTTAAACGGTGACTGACTACTATCCACTTGTCTCAAGAGCGATTTCTCTGTCTTATCTCCCTTGCTTTTACTTGCTGATACAGCTCTAGACCCATCATTTGCAGATTTCGATGGTTTAAATGGAGAATTAATAGTCTTCTTGTCAGTTTTTAGTTTTCCCGCTGAGCGTGTGGTTTTGCGGGCTGTTGAACGGATGGTAGAGTCTGAGTGGGACAGCGGGGTCTCAGGGCGGGGAGGCAGGTCTTCTTGTATTGGTGGTCCCAACTCATCTAGATCCATTATCACTGTAATCAGAAATTCACAATATTCTTCAATTTTAAATTCTTAATTTGTCAATAAACTGTAATAAGAAACTCAAATTTCACATGCATAGGAATTGAACACAAAGAGTGCTAGTCAGATCTCTTTAAAAGTCATGCGCCAGAACAACAAAAAAATGTGTCCTTATCAATAAATAATGATGCATTAAATGCATTATACATAAATACAGTACAGTACAGTAAATCACCTTTATTTCCTCCACCACTAGTCCAAAGTCCTTGCCATTCCTTGTCATTTTTAAGTATTTATTACCAGGTAGTATTTAGATTAACACAACGTATCTCACATGTTCATTTCATAAGTTTGCATTTAAGCCTATCAAAGCATTGCAATAACCAGCACTCATTATATAATTGATGTTAATATTGTTCAGTATGTTTCTTGGTCCTGGCAAATTCAAAATAATGAGGTTCAACTTTATTCATAGAGTAGCTTTTACAAAGAAACAATTCTGATATTCTATTCACACTGACAACGTATTTACAAGAGATGACAAAACAATGAAAATGCTATTCTAACAATAACATGCAACAATTATATGCTCACAAGTGTAGACCAAAAATAACAAGATATGTGTTTGTCAGAAATACTATGTCCCCTTTTGCGCCACTTTGAAGCTATATATTTGACCTTTGACCTTGAAGGATGACCTTGACCTTTCACCACTCAAAACGTGCTGCTCCATGAGATACACGTGCATGCCAAATATCAAGTTGCTATCTTCAATATTGCAAAAGTTATTGCAAATGTTAAAGTTGGGACAAACAAACAAACAAACACACAAACAAACAAACCAACAGACAGGGCAAAAACAATATGTCCCCAACTAAAGTGGTGGGGGACATAAAAATACAGAAATTAACTGATTGTATTGTGTTTCATTTGTGAAGCAACCAATACCAGTTTGCTAAACAAGAGGGCCTGAAAGGCCCAAAGTCGCTCACCTGACAGGGCTCAACATTAACATAACAACCAACATGCCCTGCCGGGCAAGTACTTAAAAAATCTACTTGCCCTCAAGATGTTAAGCCACTTGCCCAAACATAAAATATCACATTAACTGTGAACCTCATTTTTTTAAATAAAGATCAACATGATACACCACTAAACCTTTTTTTATTTTTGCACATTTAACACAATTATTTCAGCAATTAAAGTCTAATTAAAGTCTAAATAAATGCTCTTTGTTCTTTTTGCACTTGCCCAGGAAGACAACTAGATTATAAAATAACTTGCCCAGACCCAACTTTTACTTGCCAGGGGCAATAGGACGACTGTTAATGTTGAGCGCTGCCTGAGATTCAAAGGAACTGATCTGTTCTGTGCAGCCCAAGATGTCATTAGAACAAATGTTCTAACAAACTGGCATGACTAGTGAACACCCTGGCAGCCACGTTTTTCAACAGACCAGAGCCATTTTCATACACATCCAAGATATCATTTAAACAAATATTCTGACAAAGTTTCATGAAGCCATATAAGGAAAAAGTCCCGGCTACCTGGTGGCCATGTTTTTCAAGCAACTGAAACCATTTTCAAACTTGTCAGAGATATCACTGGGACAAATCTTCTGACCAAGTTTCATCATGATCAGACAATAAATGTGGCTTCTAGAGTGTTAACAAGGTTTAACTAAAGCTATATAAGGAAAAATGCCATGCCCCTTGGCGGCCATGTTTTTCCACCAACCTGAACCATCCATGATATCATTGGGACAAATTGTCTGGCCAAGTTTCATGATGATCGGACAAAAAATGTGGCCTCTAGAGTGTTAACAAGGTTTAACTAAAGCCATATACATTGTATAGCCATATAAGGAAAATTGCCCCGCCTCCTGGTGGCAATGTTTTTAAAGCAACCAAAACCATTTTTGAACTCATCCAAAATATCATTGAGACAAATCTTCTGACCAAGTTTGGAAAATAAATGTGGCCTCTAGAGTGTAAAAAGGTTTTACTATAGCCATATAAGGAAATATGCCCCGCCCCCTGGTGGCCATGTTTTTCAACCAACCGGCATCATTTTTACACTCGTCCAAGATATTATTAGGATGAATCTTCTGACAAAGTTTCATGATCGGACAATAAATGTGGCCTCTATAGAGTGTTAACAAGATTGTACTATAGCCATATATAGCCATATAAGAAAAAATGCCCCTCCCCTTGGCAGCCATGTTTTTCAAGCAAACGAAACCATTTTCAAACTCATCTGAGATATCATTGAGACCAATCTTCTGACCAAATTTCATGAAGCTTGGACAATAAATGTGGCCTCTAGAGTGTTAACAAGGCAAATATTGAAGCCGCACAGCGGACGACGGACAAAAGGCGATCACAAAAGCTCACCATGAGCACATAGTGCTCAGGTGAGCTAAAAAAGTATCCAGCAATATATAATACAAGAATCCTTAATATTAGTTGAAGTTTGCAACAAAACACTTGTTCTACATTCATGCACACAATACCGGTAAACCAGATTGACGACAACCAGAGAAGTCCCAGACCATACTAAAAATTCAACAAATTAAAGCACAAGGAAAGAAATAAATGAAAATGCCTATGTTCTTGAAATGTAATACAATTTAATGAGTGCAATGTGCATGTCTTACCAACTTGTTTCCTTTTTCTGGGACTTGAGAAGCCTTTTAAAACAAAAGAATAGCTTAACAACAATTTCAGGCACATATTAACTGGCCTTTTACTAGGATTTGTAAGACAGGAATTAGACACTAATATGTACTTGCTATATACTATTATCTGTAAAATTGCACACACATATATACTTGGTTATGACTAAGACCTGTTTAACAAATGTTTCAAGCACATGTGTTGTTGCTTATTACTAAAACCTGTTCTCAAACTGTTTCTGACAAATAGTTAATTGCTTTTTTATCAAGATCAGTTTCTTATTTTCAGATGCAAAGATACCATTTTATCTTGAAATTGCTGTTACCGAACTTTTCTTTCTGATGAACAAAAATGTGTTATGATCGTAGTATGAAGAACAGTTTGATAAATTAATATAGCGTATTTAAATCAATTATACTTTGCCATTTGCAGAATAAGCCAAGGGAAAAATACAGATATTTGCTTTAAAAAGACTGCTAAGTTAAGTTTTTCTTAATAAAATCCTAAATTTTTCCAGAATGAGAACAATTCAGATATAATGCATTTAAATTGTCTAAACAATATTTAAAAATAGGATAGACCTTTACACTTATATGTTACCCCATAATCTTCCATTTTAAATTTATATGTGACAAATTATTCCCCCATTTTACATGTACATGTTTATATATAACCTCATAATCTTCCATTTTACATTTAAATGTTACATCATAATCTTCCATTTTAGATTTAGATTTATATATTGCCTCATAATCTTCCATTTTATATTCATATATTGCCTCATAATCTTCCATTTAAGATTTATATATTGCCTCATTATCTTCCATTTTATATTCATATATTGCCTCATAATCTTCCGTTTTAGATTTATATATTACCTCATAATCTTCCATTTTAGATTTATATATTACCTCATAATATTTGTTCAATAAACTTCTAAATCATACTATTCATATCACAACCATGTAGTTGACAATACCATTAGGGTGAACTTGAATGATTTTTTTTCAAATGCCGTTTGATTTCATTTCAGGATATAAACTCAAAACAATCATGTTAATTGTAAAGCAAATATTTTTTAAACAAAAAAATCAGCTTTTAAAACATCATTTGATTTATACAGTATGTTAATGATGTAAGCGCACAATTCCAAATAATGCATTTATGTTTACAAAATATAACAAAGTAATAATACTTGTGCCTTGCTCTGTTTAAAAAAGGTTAAATGCATGTGTGTAAAGTGCTGTCCCAAATAATCCTATGCAGTTCACACAGGCAAATCAGGGACCACACTTTCCCCTTTTATGAATTTTTCATTTAAAGAACGTCTTAGGCAGAAAGTGATGTCCCTGATTTGCCTATCCAGACTGCACAGGATAATCAGGGATGGCACTTTACGCACATCCATTAAACCCCCTTTCACAGGGCGAGGCTAATATATATGATAAACATCACCTACCATTGACACCAAAGTCAAACTCATCAGCCACCTCATCCATGATAGACTCTGCCACATTAGAGTCATCTGAGAATGACCGCCCAACCCGGGGAGACGGCGACCTCCGTCTCAGGCCTGGGGAATTCCGAGGACTGAGGGATGGAGTCCGTCTTATCAGTGGCGGTTTATTTGTTGGTGATGGCGACCGATTTGCTTTGTCTGCTTTCGCAGCGGGTTTTGCGCCTTTCTGTGGGGTGGGTTTTGG
The DNA here is from genome assembly GCF_020536995.1 of Dreissena polymorpha. Taxonomy (NCBI): domain Eukaryota; kingdom Metazoa; phylum Mollusca; class Bivalvia; order Myida; family Dreissenidae; genus Dreissena; species Dreissena polymorpha. The sequence continues at coordinate 39,479,714 of NC_068370.1, forward strand.
AGATGGGGAGACACTGCGACCTACATTTGGAGGCGGGGAGGGTGTGTGTCTACCTGGTCTTCTTTTGAACTGCAAAATAAACAAGTTGCTTGCACAATCACATCTATGATACCTGTCACTTTTGAATAGCTTAACTGTAAAAGCAAACACCACATAGTTAAATTAACCTGCTGCTCAGGTTTTTCCAAACTACCAAATAGTTTGGCACAAGTAAAGTTCCACTAACCTATTGTTAAGGTTTTTCCAAAGGTTCTAATAGTTTCGCACCAGTTAAGTTCCACTTACCCGTTGTTTAGGTTTTTCCAAACTATCTGATGAAGAAGGAAGACCACCCACAAACTCTGCCAAGCTCTCCTCTTCGGAGGTGAGAACAACATCAGTTGAGTATTTCATGGAGCTCTTCAATTGGAAGGGAGAATCTGCAGAGATATAAAAACAGTCACATAAAAAAATCACATCTTCTGCACATCTATGTTAATATATTAGAAGTTACACGCACTGTATGTTAAAGAAGATGCTGTGTTTAATAAAGGCTGCTGTCCTCGATGGTTTAAGTCAAAAATTAGGTTATTAACAACGTCAAAATAAATTTATATAATCACACTGTGTTCACTGTTGATTGGAAGGATCAAAACATTTAAGCAATGATTATTGATGTCAAGTGAACCTTTAATTTGGGTTAAACAAGTATTTGGACCATCTGAATAAGCAAGTCCAAGCAAAAAGGTATGCCAATGTCAACATCAAAAAAAGGTAGAGAATGCTCATTGATAACATACATTGGTGCACAAAAGCTTTGTGGAAAGCTGTATTGAAGTCCAAAGGTTGGTCAATGTCAAAATGAGGTAAGTGTGATACGGGTGTGTTAATTGCGTTTAAAGACATCAATACAAGAACCAAAGCTTTGTAGGAAGCATCATTGATGCTAAACAAAACGGACAGGCCATCAAAAAATGCTGCACCTTTTAACCCTTATCACTTAGATACGTATTTTGACACATTTGGAGTCCCATAGAAAGTGAAATCTAATGAAATACCTTTCTTACTAAATTCAAGTTTAAAGGCTTCATCTCCAGCCCTAAGATACTGATGAGCAGCAAGTAGCATAAAACCTGAACAGACTGCGAGTTACTCGCAGGCTGTTCTGGTTTTATGCTAATTGCACATATAGCCATTTTCACTTTGCTTCACAGTGGAAAAGGGTTAATGATAGGTGGCTAGCCAAATATCCTCTATTCTCTGTATTATATGGATCAGACGGCAGGCGTGTGATTGAGGAGGTCAGAGGGGAGGAACATTCTGCCCACTGACTTCAGACAATGAGGTATGCATAACAAGGCAGCAACAGGCTTAAAACAGATGTAAAAATAAACACACCTAATGGGTCTTTACATCATGAGTTATTATAAAAACCCTTCTTTACTTCTCATACTAAGTAGGCAAGCTTAATAGTAGTCATTGAAAATTTCCCAGCATTTTTGGCAATGTTGTGTTTTACTCTGTGTTCAATATCAAAGGCAGTTATGTTCAGACACTTTAACATACAATATTGTCTTACTTTGTTTTTGGGGTGCACTCTTGGATGCAGGGGCCTGTGTCTTGGTCCCCTGGGTAGGCTGGGGCCCAGATTTAGCGGGGGCTGAGGATGCAGAGGGTCCGGGTGTTGGGCTGGGTGTGGCCTTTTTAAGGAACTTGCCACCGTCTCGTCCTATCTTCACACTCTCTGTAGTTTGTGACTCAGATAGCTATGAGCAGAAATAATTTCTTAATAAGTCTTGCTTTGGGAAAATGGGGCTTAATGCAGTCTACATGGGTTAATAAGGGACAACACTTTCTGATTTTAAGGAAATTTTCCATTAAAAGAAGTATCTTCTTACTAAAAATATAAGTCTTGCAGAAAGTGTATTTTCTGTTTAGCATGTGTGAACTGCACGGGCTAATCTGGGACAATACTCTATGCACATGCATTAAGCCCTATTTTCCCAGAGCAAATCTCATATTAAGTGCTGAGTTGAAGCTTTAGCTGTCCAGATTTGTTCTTAATAAGTGCACACTCCTTTGTCAACTAATCATAAATCAATTAAAATGAAATTGTACTGGCACATCAAATGCCAGTTAGGTACGGCATAGCCTTCTTCAATAGAATGCGTTGTGATACCTAAAGACCATTGTTAAGGATATCAAGATCAGTCCAAGCATGAGCAAAATATTGGCCCCTTCCTCCCATGACAATTACCCCAAATTTTAAGTTAACCATGAACAATTAATTTAAATGTCACAGAATTAATTATAAATTACTCCCTAAACTGGAAGGCTAGGCTCTTTCCCCAAATCGGCCTAAAAACAAATTCTATGTTTCCTGCAACATGTTGGAAAACACACGGACATGTTTGGTAGTGTTGTTTTTTTGTATCTATATCAAAGCTTTACTTACTCTTAAATTTAAATACAATCTACTTGAATGGGAGTCATAGACCTGGGTCCAGTTTTTCACATTAAAGATCGTGTGCCAAATTTATCCTACCACTTAATGTTATTATAAAACTAGAGGTTTAGAAGAGACAATACTATTTGTCAAACAATGATGTTGTATGGCTGAAAACAAATTAGTCATTTTGGTGCAGACAAATGCTAACTGATTATCCACAGAAATGTACATTTACTTTCGCTAAATTTTCTGAAAATAGTTTGGTTGTTATCGTTAAGTGTGTTTATTTGGAATACCCCCATCTGTGTTGTATGTCAAATCAAGGTAAACAACCAAACAATTCACTTTTTGACATTACTTGCACATTTCACCGGCATCTAAACTTCCATGATATTGCAAATGTTTGTGTTTAAGAAAGTCTTCAACACATTTACATGTACCTTTAATATTGGCTAGATATGCTTTTGAAACTGTAAGTAATTTGTGTAGATTGTGCATTATGGAGTAAAATTATGTTGTTTTTAGATAAAAATGCACCAAGTCAATATCACAGCAATTGAAAGTTAATTCCCGATTCACAAAATAAAAATTATGGCAATTTTTATTGAACTGCCTCATAAATAAAGACTTAAATTTAAACGATTTTTAGGGAAGTAAACAAGGATCAGGCATTAAAACTTAGAGTTTGTTGGGTAACAGGAAACTCAACTATTTTATTTAGGCCTTAACAACAGTATACATGCTATCTACAGTACTTAAAGTAAATCAAAATAAAGAATAATACATAATTTAAGATTCTATGACCTCTCTTTATGCAACTAATACAACGATTATAACGTTATTTAAAATGCAAACTGGTGTACCTACAAAACCTACAAGTAATAGCTTTCCAACATAAACCAGAAACTTTATTTGCATAAATTGTGTGCTAGAATTGTTTCCTATATTTGTATTTGGTTTTGCATGTATGGCACGAGTTTAATGATGTAAAAAAATGTATTATGATAATCACTGATCAATTAAACTTGATACCAGTATGATAACTAATCTATTTTAGCATTAAGGTCTTTGTCAGATTAAAGTTGGTTACCCATAAAAGAACTGACAAATGCACAAATAAATGAGCCATGCTCTGAGGAAACTAGTCATAATACATGTGCATAAAGCTGTCATGGTATTTTTTCGATGAATCATCCATGCAAAAATCCAGTTTATATGTCATTTATCGTCCCTGATTAGCCTGTGTAAACTGCAAAGGCTAACTTGGGCCATCACTTTACGAGCATGCATTAAAACCTGTTTACCCAGAACAAGGCTCAAATTTATCCCACCTGATCCCCAACAGCAGATATTTTCAAGTTGCCAAAGCTTTCATCGCTCTCAGAGTCCAGCGTATAGCTCTTCCTCACTGTGGCTTTCTGCTGGAACTTCCCAGTGAGGACAGAGGCCTTGTCCAGTGCGCTGGCAACTCCACGCCCAACGCCAACGGTTGTCCCCGGCCTAGATGGCCCAGTGGTTTGGGCAGGAATTTGGATCTGAGGTCTGAAATGGTGGTTTGATAATGACTTCTGATGCAATCTTTTAATCAAACTGTTTGGTTGAGTCACTGCCTGAAGTAATTAATCTGAATTAAGTAGAGCATCTTGTTAATAATTTTTTATAAATATGATTTTCAAACAGTTTTCACAATATTTAGTTAATAATGCTTCATAAATAAGCAAATAATATCAGTGTCTAATTCATGTATTACAGTCTACAGTTGTGATAGGGTTTTTAAATCTGAGGAATTTTACAATATAAAATTGTTTAACTTTTAAGTTGTAGCCACATATAGGTCATGACAAGTGGGCAATACTTGATGAAAATTATTTAATAAAAAAAACAACAGTTAAGTAATGCATTGTTACCTTTGCTGAGTTTTATTCGATGACGGGGCAGATGACTGTGGCTGTTTCAGGAAGTTATTACCTCCCTTTGTTGAAGCTCCATATTGAGGACTCGAGTCTACAACATCTGAACCAGTTTTTTTCTTTAGGAACTTGCTACCAGTTGTGGACGCCATTTCGGGTTTCACATCTTCTATATCGCTGCTAATGGAAATGCTGTCCCCAAGATCTTCAAAATTCACTGACTTCTGTGACTTCACAGTTTTCTGAGTCAGTGAACTTATGTATGCCTGCAAATGAAATTTACAACAGTGAAAAAGTAATTCACTGTTTTATCAGAAATAAAAGAAGTCAAGTGAATTTTACAACATCATAATTGATATTGTTTTAGCCACAGTCTACAGTATGTCAGTCATACAATTGCTCTCTGTTAACCTACTCACACTCTTTCTGGGTTAGCTTTGGAAAAAAAAACATGAGCAAAGTGAAATCAAATCATGACAACAAAAAGGCCCCATTCACATTCAGAATTTGACTTCATGCTTTAAATAATTTTAAAATAGCCGTCCAATCAAAGCCTGAGATAATTTCCAAATGTTTCAGCCTGGTAAGTGAATATTTGACTTCATAGATGATAGTTATTTGTGCGTTGGGATAAAATGAGAAGTCAGCAGGAATTCCGATTCATCAAAATTTGGATCTGGATGGGTTCATTGCAGGGTCTTTCAGCGTTGGCGCAAGGGTAGATAGGGTGGTTAGTCCCACTGTAGGACAGTTGACCTGAAAGTACCAACTGTGTGTGCCCACTACACTTTCTTCCAGATTGTTCCAATCTATTATTGTCTTAGGGAAAAAAGAGTTCTGCTTAGTGGAGTACTGCACATAATTGGTATAAAATACTTTTTGATAGAGTAATTTTCCACGATGTTATCTGCTTTAAAGTCTGAGAAAGTCTTTGGGGTAACTCTACATTTAGATTGCTTGACTGGGGTAAGGAAGTCTTGGCTAGGCAGGGCTTGTACCAGCCCCTCATCCAACTTAAAAGCATGCAACATTTTAAAGACTGGGAACTTGTACTTACTCATCCCAAGAATTGTACATCTGAGATTTGGACAGTGACATAGACTGTCAAAGCAAGTTACTGCATACTTGCTATAATACAATGTACAATGTTTAAAGTTGAGGAAAAGTTTAAAGTTGAGAACTTGCATTCAACTCATCCTCAGGCTTCTCAATCTTCTCTCCTTTCAGTTGACTGTTCACTTTCTGCAGCAGAGCGCTGGTAGCTCCAGGCGTGCGGCGCAACATTCTTGAACACTCTACAGCTTCTCCACTATCATCGTTTCATCCTTGAATATAATATTAATCATAAATTAAATTTCTATATATTTTTAACAATAAAAAATGCAAAATGCTAATAGTAATGAGTAATAGCAAACATATTTTAATATAAATTGTGTAATTTAATACACAGGCTTAAAGTTATATTATTGGCATCTTACAGTTTTTAGGTGTCTATAGCAACCATTGTTTATTTTTGGTGTTTTCACTTCAAATACACTTATAATAGGCCAGTTCATTGTTATTGTTTTGATTCCCGATTTTCGCGCATGCGCAATGCACTGGTAGTCAAAAGCATTGCTTGCAGCTAACGCAAAGCATATGGATAACGAGACTTGTTTAGTCAATAAATCGAAAAGAAACTAAAAAACAACACCTAAATAGTATTTTAAAAATATCATGTTTAGTGCCAAAAGAATGCATTAACACATTTATTTGCATTTTAAAAGAACGCGTCATTAGCATAAAAGTAATTAAGATTGTCTGAAGACTGAACGACAGAAAATTCGACGCAACAAAGAGCTCTATGCATTAGCCGTATAATTATTTGCAGAAAAGCTTCAATAAAAATAATGATACATCTAATAATAAAATTATAATTATCAATTGCATGCGTAAACTAGAATAATAAAAAATTAGTGATAGCTAGAATGTGTCAGTGTTTCATTGAAAATAAACGTACTACAAAGCCCTATTAAAAGCGAAGTTCATGACGGTATTTACATGTGATTTTAATTTGGATGGGTGTTGTTCAGAGAATGACTTGAGGAATATTAACATTCAACTGAAAAACACAACCTCACATGATGTAAATTGAACTGTGTATTCATGTATTTTGTAAAATCGTTACTAGTGATCGAGTATGAGTGACAACTATCTAACATTTAACACACACGCACAAACACACACACACAACATAATACAGTGCTCCAGCTAGGCCTAAATCGAAGGGCGCCGCGCCCTGCCCTCCCGAACCTCCGCCCTGCCCCCCCGAACCTCTGCCCTGCCCCCCCCCCCTCAAAAAAAAAAAAAAAAAAAAAAAAAATTTTTTTTTTTTTTTTTTTTTTTTTTACATATGATAATTCATAAATCTCTTATTACATTGTAATTAGTTTAATCCTCATTGTAGACATTATATTTGAATGGTTTGATAATAATGGGAATAATACAATTATTTATAACATATAAATTAACATGCAATAGAAAGCATTCCAGAAACACCCGCGCGCTCGAACGTGCCCTTTTCACAAAATACTGCGCGTCGAAAGTGCCCTTTTCACAAAATACTGCGCGTCGAAAGTGCCCTTTTGACAAAAAAGCCACCCTGCCCTTTTCAAATTCTAGCTGGAGCACTGATAATATATATACATATATAATATAATATATACACATTGTTTCATTATTATTTACCCCCATTGATGTCAAACGTAATTTCTTGTTTTTATGATGTATTTCGTGCATTGCCGTAACATTACATCTTCATACGGAATGACTTATTTATAATTAACCGATGACCGATGACCGCTAAATACGTTAAATATTTTTTATTTACATTTTATAATTCATAAATACTTTATTTTTTTATAAATAAAACGGGCTTGTATCTTTACCGTGTTCAATTTCCGATTATCTATAGACTTCAAATTTGTACAATAATTATGTAACATATCTAATTTAAGCAACTGTTAAGTATGTCGGTGGTAAATTTATTCAACCAAATGCCTAGTTACTTAATACTACCAGAATGAAGACATGGTGGCATCATCAATTGCGTTTAATGACCAGATTGTCATCTGCCACCTAGTGTGATTTATGACACCATGTTGTTAGTTAGGTCTGGACAATATCTGATCAAAACGAGATAATCGGATTAGGCAGAACAAAGGGGCAATTAAACACCGGAATACAAAGGCTTAAACGATTTTAAGATTGATGCAAACAATCAAATGAAAACTATTGCATTTAATTTAATTAAATGTTTATTTAATGTGTCAACATGTTAGTTTTCCCGGACCAGGGTAAAGGTCCCTGCCCAGACAAATACCATTATGGTTAATTTGTAAATGTTTTTTATTTGGATTTGATCTATTTATTCATTGTGTTCAATCTTAGTTGTTTCAGTAACGTAGAACAACTTGTTGGCATGTTGAAAAATAAAATCTAAATATAATCGTTTAAATTTAATCGATCACGATCTATTTCTCCCCATTGATTGTATCTTTCTTTTGACTACCAATATAGCCCGGATGTAAACACGCAGGTACGCGTGACGTCACGCGTGAACTGGTCTATTGCTAATGCAGCATCAACATACTAAAACAATATCCCGGAAAGAGAAAATAATGCATTTGAATAATCAAACATACTTTTGTTTTGAAAACTGATGACAGAAATGATTTGATTTACGATGTGAATCTAAATCTAGTTTTAGTGCAGATTCGTTCATATGACACAAAGATATATTTTGTTTTACGGATCATTTCGGCTTAGACTTAGAGGACTGGGTGTGTCAAGTAAAATATTGATTATAATATATATTTTTTATAAACAACTGGTAGCAAGATGAGTTGCAGATAATTTTTCTTAACTAACTAGTTTGACCTGTTTATTCTTTTCAGCTCAATTCAACAGTCAAAAATGCACATACTATCACTTTAATCGAAAATTTTGTTTAAAAAAAATCATGAAATGACATGCATCGTTGTAAAATTTTAGTTCTTTCATATGCATTTGTAAAATACAGTTCAATACAAATACACACATATATAATACATTTAATAAGGAATTTTACATCATAACCCGATGATAAAGCAAAAGAACAACCCAAACTTGTTAAAATGAACAAGAGATAGTAAATTGTGCGTACCTGCAACCGCCATTTGTAAACAAATCATGTAGACGCTTGCAGGTCAGGTCGGTCTTGTCAAAACGGCAAAAAAGAGACATTTAATTTCTTATCGAATCGACATCGTTATAACAAACCACGCGAAACAATAACACGAAACTAAGATTTAATATTAATCTTCATATTAAGTACCAATTGCATATAAAAATACAGTTCATTAAATAAAAAGGGTTCGTCATAAACATTAGTGTCAAGTGAGACTCCAAACCATGAGCATTCGATACATAGCATTTCTACCCGTTGTATCGGCCGTCTTTAAGAATACATACGAATTTTGGAAGTGAATAAATACAAAAAAACGCGCATTTGTCATACGTCAATCTATAGTTAAATGTTTAATATTTGACATAACAACGAAACTGCATTTTAATCGGCAATGATTTGACAAAATACCGGCTGGACTTAGCTCCATCTTTTCCATGTACAATTGTAACATAGTTATAGTATCGGCCCTTAATTCTGATACTATGAGTATGTGCTTGTTCTAAAAAAGTAACTTCATGGAAACACGAAACTCTTACTCATGTTTTTCTTAAATATTATTACATTTTATTAAAACAATAAGCGGCATATAAAGCATTTGATAATTAAAAGCTAGTATTAGTTCATAAACAAACGAACATAATTGTGTGTTACGTAACTAAAAATCATAGCATCACCCTGGAATAACCATGATCTACTTTCCAAAGAACACCGGCAATCATGAGAAGAATCGTCGTAATAGTCATGGATAACCTTCAAATAAATTACAACTTCTAAAAATTGAAAAACATTAACTTTCGAGCACTACTTGAAGGTTTGTCGTTTAAGGCACGATACTATTTGGAGGACCGATACTATGAGAGTAAGGGATAATATTACAAGGTGAAATTCAATTATTCATCACTTTTATTGTAAAAGAGTATACAAAATACTACTATATATAATAAAAAGGATTATTATAAATCTTGATAATATTGCTGTCAGACCTGTAATGATTATTATTAATGGAAGAAAGTGGCAAGATATTAAATGGATAAGTCATAATATAAGTAAAAGAAACCATATGCATAATACGGAAGTGCATGCCAATATGTGCATGTGATGTTTATATTTCCTTTGACATTTGTCGACACAATAGTAAATCATTAACTAAAAACTGAAAAAAATGTCTTCAAACTTACCGTGATGCAAAATGAGTTCCTTAATTTTGTGTTTGGTTCGATGAGTTCTAGTCTAGTGATTACAAAGGATACATGTATGTTAATTTCATTTAATATTCACATTTTTTCTTTTCCTTAATAGTACAGGCCCCATGGGCATGGAGAATTTCTTGTTTAAACTATATTGGTTCGTTCATTTAGGTTACGGACAATCTTTATACGTAACATAAACGAATGTTGATGTATTTAACTCGCAATCATATAATGCTTTGCAGCAAACTTGATATAAAATAATAAACATATATTTGTCATTCAATATTTAATATGAAAAAGGATCAAAGCTATATATTTTCTCTTAATATGTGCAAGACAGATGAATGTGAATTGCCACAACACGTTACATATGTAAATCTTCCGCGAGAAGACATTGAAATATGATAAATTATGCGAATTGACGAGACAACACTCTTCCATCTGTGGTCTATGAACAATATGTTGCAAGTTCGTAACCGCTTGGACAGTATCTGATCTTAATGAGAAACATTCAATTTTGGTTTGGCCATGTGCTGCGTGAGGGTGGTGTTTGAGAGGGGTGTGGGATGGGGGCGGCAGAGCATTCGAAGAAAACCCTATCTTTCCGGTATTGTGACGACCGAACCATTGCCTTTTGGAATGAAACTGTGCATGTTCGCGTGACGTCATTCGACAGATCTTGTAAAGAAAAGGTCTATTTATATTGGTAAATGTTTTAATTACATTTTCATTTAGGGAAATAAACAAACTAGAAATCCATTCTGATTTAGAATGGTTTAGCTGTAACGGAAAAACTGAATAAGAACGATAAAGAAGTTCATATGACAAAATGAAAACAAAAAAATACTACGAAGTCACAAATCGAATATTTTGAATTAAAGTAATCGAGCAAATAGTATGTATATTTTTTTAAAGATTTTCAAATAATATACTATGACAAACAAATCAATGTGTTATTTTGTATGTCTGAATGTGTCAAACACAATTAAGATAAGGAACACCAGCATTTTATAGAATCTATTTTAAATAAAACACAATACATTTTGAACAAAGCTTTTATGAGAAATTGAATTTTAGCACGAATGCTCTTAAAATACGTGGCTGCTTTTTGCCATATTAAGTTAACTGTATATGCTCGATAAGACAATAACACTTTAAATGTCGTTCAATTAATAATTGCAATCCAACTGGTCAATAGTAAGATCGAGAGTCAACGCATTAAATGAACAGAGCTCTGATAGAAAACGGGGCTTAATGCAAGTGCATATAAGTCGCGTTCTGAGAAAACTGGGCTTAATGCATGTGCGTAAAGAGTCGTCCCAGATACGCCTGTGCAGTCCGCACAGGCTAATCAGGAACGACACTTTCCGCCTTAATTGGATTTTTGCTAAGAAGAGACTTCATTTAAACGAAAAATGTCATAAAAGCGGAAAGTGTCGTCCCTTATTAGCGCTCGATTTGGTCATTGTCGGCTCGGGTACTACTTACATGTACCCCGGGTACTCTTAAGTATACTTACAAGTACCCCGGGTACGGTAAATATACTTAAACGTATCCGGTCGATATTAGACTGTACCCGAGTTGTATTCCCGCCCGAAATACGATGTCGTAAAACGCGCTACCGATTATCGTAAAACGATGTTGTTTATCTTAAACAAACTTCTCTAAAAAAAACTGCATCGACATGCTTTTTGAGTATTAGTTTCGATAATATAGAGGCCATTTAGCAGAAAAAATAACATAAATAACATAATTAATAAAAAAAAATGCCGACAACGACCGATTTAGCGTTAAAAACGGGTACGTTTTAGAATATTTACCGTACCCGGGGTACATGTAAGTCTACTTAAGAGTACCCCGGGTATATGTAAGTAGTACCCGAGCCGAAAATAACCAATCGAGCCTTATTAGCATGTGAGAACTGCACAGGCTAATCTGGCATGACAATTTACGCACAAGCATTATGCCCATTTTTTCCGAACGCGACTCATATTTCGATCATCTTACTAAATAACTATTGAAATTCGATCATTCGTACTTTATTCGATCATATTTGCTAAAATGGAATTTAAATTAACAAACAATAAGTCAATAAGAATGTTAAACATATATTATGAAGATTTCTATAAATAATTGCATAATCTTATTTAAATTGGCTATCGTAAAAACATTAGCGAAAACAAACTTGTAACGATGCTAGTGGAAACAAGGGACACTTTCTTTTTGTCCTTAGTAAATGCAAACTTCACGCGTCTTGATTGTATTCATTAACTTTGATCCTCTCAGTTGTTTGAAATCAATAAGACTTTTTCCATTCCGGACTGTTATTGAAGCTGATTAAAGCGGACCACATGAATAAAATGTGGCATTTCTTTTATCAATAACCATTTTATTGAAAACACATTGTATTGCAATACATTCAACGCGATCGCTAATATGTTAATGGACAAGTTTTTTCCCTATAAATACAGGCCATAAAAGGGAACTACCGTTAATTGGCGTTTACGACTGAACATAAATAAGAGAATTTTAATGATCGTGCGCACATCTTAGACTGATCAAAGAAACTAACATGATACTTTAATCCACTCAGAAACAATAGTTGAATACAAAATACAAAGATACATTGTACCAAGTATTATTTCCATATACATCCGCTTTAGAATTTGCATAAAAAGCTACGCAGTCATCTGACAGGATTCTGCAATGTTGCCCATTCATATTTAAATACCAAGAGGTCGCTGCTCTTTCGAATTACTATATTAGAAGCCAATACTTAAAAATAGTACTGAAGTAAATAAATCAGTTAAAGACACAGTAATTTGGCGTTTTAAAACCAAGGATCGATTTTAATTTGTGGATTGTTAAGAAATTTCCGGATATGCAGCTCTAGTTACGTTCATGAATATCAATAAAGTTTTCGGACTACCAAAAGTAGTGGTTATTGAGTCAGTTAAATGGAAATACTGAACAAAATCATTCTTTTCTAAGTAATGAACAACGTGAACATAAATATTTTACATTGGATGTAAATCTGCTTAAAAATCTTGACTTTGACAACTGTTTTACACTTAAGGGTGTAATCAATAAATTTGAACTAAATGGGGGACAGAAGGACGTTTTTTCCATGTGTCATGATACATTTTAAGAATACATAACCATTATTATTAAATGCAGTTCTTGTTCAAATGTAATTATTTGATGTCTGCATAGATATTCCCATGAGAAATTCAAACACATCCTATCTATATTTTCCTTAGTAAGTTTAATGTTCAATAGTGAGTAATTGTAATAAACCATTCAAATAGCAGCAACAATAATTAATAAGAGGCACTGATTTTTAAATCAAAAACAATTATATAAATGGTTGATGTTACATCTAGTAAACCAAAACAGTGAAAAATATAGTTTCATAACTTCATCAAAAGATCATAAACAATCCTATGTTCACCCATTTTCCTCTATTGTTGGTATTTCGTCTCACAAGGTGCTATCATGTTTTTAATTCATAATTATATTCTCACCGGAATGCAAAAGCTGGAAATTAATTGCTTGCTAACGCTCTCTTATGGAATGTAATATGACGTGACATCTTTATGTAATTGAATTAAATCTCCAAGCCGATGACAATACACAAATTACAACTCGGTCAATATTTACATCTTCCAGGAAAATAATATTTTTACATAGAAGGCACTGTTTAAAGCGTTCGAGTTAACTTTTATCAAAATAGAAAGATAACATTCGTTAAAAGAAAAATAGACATATCTGGAATAAAATTGGTCTAATTGCCCAATCTTAATTATGATTGTTCAACATTTCCCCACAATGGTCAATAATTAAAACGATCGTATCTGCTAACGTGCATGAAAATCTCCACATTTTACCAAAGTGCATAGCAATCAAACGAACCGGAATAAAGATCTAATCAAGAGACAATTTAAACCTTTGTGTAACACATTCTTGCAATAAAAGAATGTTGTATAACTATCTAAAGGGGAGGGGGGGGGGGGAAACAACACTACACACACACTTCAAGTACAGTTTCATTTTTATTATCTTTTGAAATACACTTCGTACAGAAGTGTGTTAACCATATCCTGTTATATTATAATTAGCATGACACTTCCCAAAAAATCAGAAAGCTGATCAGTAAAATAATATTGTGAGACATATAATGTAGAGATCGCCTCTTTGTCACCGAGATTAGATATGTCACGAGAAATAATGAGCGAACATTAACAATGAATATTAACTGGAAATGTTATGGGTGGAACAATAATGTAACATAATTAATGTGACAGCTCTCTAAGAAAGAGCTAATGAATATGCTATAATTGAGTGGAAAACAAATTAGACAACGAAAAGATGTTATGGATTATTGCTTCTGCAGAAATCAGAAATAGCTAATATTATTTAAATATAGACATACGATTAATATTTTTTTTTTATTATAATACCGTTGACCTTCAATGTACACTCGAGTTCAATTAAAACGATCGGATACACCTATTTTTTTTAACATATAATTTGTTTGAAGTGTTTTATCACACTTCATACACTTTGAATTTAGTGTTTAATCACACGTACAACTTTAGATGCTTGTAACTTATGATGTACAATACATTTTAGAATAAATATGTTTAAACCTATCACACTTCAAAAGTCTTTGTTTCAAAGCAATTTTCCAGTTATTTGCATGTCAAACTACTATGACTCTTTATTATATATTTTCTACTTGTTTCGCGCTGTTAAGCAGTCAACTGAAATGACAAATCATTGGAAACCAGTCTGCGCGACAAAGTGTTTCTGGACGATGGAAATAATTAATTTCCGGTGACATAAAATTGACATTGGATGTCTGCATTTTATTTGAATGGCTTCAGTATGTGAACACGGGTTTCCATTAAAGCGTGTAATAAAGAAACAGATGACCCGTCGACCAACTGAGGGAAATTATTTCCCGCGTTAAGTGTAATATAAGGATACAACGCGAAATTTTTTAATGCGCAAAATTTCGGTGATTAGCAGTTTTTGTAATAAATCACATTTTGTAATATACTTTATACACATATCAATTTATATGCGAGAATGACACACGCATGTGCCTGTTTGGTGAAAGAGGACTCGTCAAGTAATTCACAATGGAGAAAAAATAATCCACTTAAATCAAACAAAAACACTTTTTACCAATGACATTCAGACGTTTCTTTCGTATGGTCGCACAGAATTAGAGCATATGGATATTTTTGTTTTATTTATTAACGGTACATCATACTTGGGCAACCACAATTTTGATGATGTTCAAGTATTGCTTTTGCATATTAACTTTTGTCCATCTCTCTACGCATTATACACAAGTTGCCGCAATTATTTCAGGCAATATGGCAGTCTTATTTCAAGTGTCATAATTATAACGTTTGTACATGTAAATATGAATAATTCTGAATTTACTTTTGAAGTTAAATCACTGTTTTGTTTGCGTATGTTTTCGAGTAGGTTTATTGTAATTATATTGTATTCATATAATCAATTTCGGTTAATTGACCCAGCAACATCAACAAGAAGCAGAATATAAATTTATTTAAAGGGAAGATAATACATATTTTGCCGTATGTACTTTCTTATTTATAACTGATTATTGCGGTTTACACAAAGTCACACCATTGCAATAGTTTTTCATTGACTTCAGCATTTTTTCAAATTAAATACACTGTTTTGCAAACGATACTTACTACAGATCTGTGCTCTAATGTTTTCTTTATTAATCTGCCGATGAAAAAGTTTATTGATGCATGCAATCACTCACTGCAAATGCCATTGCGTTTCTGGTCGCTAAAAAGAAACAGTTTCCGGTGTCATAAAACTGACATTGAATGTATTTATTCTGCTTAAAGAGCTTCTCTGTGTGAAAACCGTTTACCATCGCAGCGTGTAATGAAACACAAAACCAAAAGAGAGAAAATAGTTTCCATGTTTAGGAGCAAATTAGCACGAATCTCGGGCGGACGTCTGTGATCTTTTTGTTAAACCATGAAATTGAGAGCATCAGGACAAGTTTTACAATTCCTAGGATCTGTTCCTCACTTCACTGCCAAATTACCAAGACTATCTGAATTGCTCAACTAAACCCCCGACTTACACTTTACTGACCTGTACCAAAGTGTGTCAAATATCCTGCGTACAAGCAGTGGTTTCAGTGTAAAACCAGTATAACAAAGTTGCAAGAAAAATACACCAAACCTACATATGACACTTCTTATAAACATGTTTTACGCACGTTGAACCATATTGTAATTTTCAAATAAATTTATCATGACTTCACAAAAGGTTAGCATTTAGACATTGATTTTTTTAGATAGGATGTTGGATTCTGAACTCTTATAACAAGAAGAAATGTAGCTGATATGTGTTCTTATGTTATGTTAATGCGCACCATACTGTTGCTAATACAAATATTGAACAATTTAGTACTAACATTTTATTCAAATTTATGTGATGCTATTTTTGTTAATATTAAATTAGAACACGAATGACGATTTTAATCTTTATTTAAACTTGCATATGTGATATTCGGCCTGTCTTTAGACGCACATCTTATAATTTAACCGTTCTGAGGTACCGACTTAAATTTAAACATTTTGTTTGATTTGTGATATGTTGACGTATGTTAATGTTTAAGTATGAGTTTTCGTGTCCTCCTTCCTCAATGCGGATTATTGTTTGACCTTGGTTTGCCTTTGTCACGGTAATACCTTTTATTATACTCAAATGCACATGTTCAGCTTTTTATGATTTGAAACTTACCAATATTGGAAATTAAACTCACTTAACATTCACAAGCGGGGAGTTACTATTCATGAGCTATTACTATACTAATCACGTTTAACATAACACGCAACGTGTTGAACTGACACGCGACATTAGAAAAGCGTATGGGCACCAAAAATACAGCAACTCGATTGTTAAAAGTTAAAATCATGCCGTGAAACAAAATGCATATTTAGGCATTTGCCAAATTGTGCTTACAAAATTTCTTGTAAATGATATTGGGCGCGCTGGCAGTTATACTTATTAAAGTGCAGATATTAATTACCATTCGCATACGTAATAGGGAAGATTGAAATGTTATCGAGCAGTTTCTTGTGTGACATTAAACAGTGTATATGTTATAAATTTATGATCAATTTCGAAAAAAATATTAAATAAACACTTATTTAAAACTAATAGAATCACAGTGTGGTAGATTAAGCAAAACGCCATATTTACAGCGCAACGAACTGCTTATCATTTGTTTACGTACTTTCCGCTTTTCATACTTGAAAAAGAAAAAGCCTAGACTAATATGTGTTATTGATTTCCAAATCCTTGGCACAACCCGATTTAAGTTAAATAAACTCCGTGATTCATCATGTCGACGATCCCATTTTGTGCAGGCATTATATCATTGCACGTTTCACACTCGTTCAATTTCGCTGGTATTACGGCGTCTGGTACAACGGCGTCTTCTTTGCCTCTGGTGGCAGCAATCGCAAGAGACAAAAACGATTATAAGTGGTCGTAAGAAGCTGCAGGCATTTAAATAGATTTATAAAATGCGAATTCATTAAAACGAGCCTGTATCATTAACATAGCTGCTATGGTACCTCTACAGGAAACTTTGTATATTTATTTAGAATTCTTGAATCCCCGCATACAATCTTCCAGGTGTTTGTACTACAATGCAGTTTGCACAGATAAAGCTTCTATGAAATGAAGTTGCTAGACACGTTAAAATGGAAATTCATGCGTATATGATTGATTTACACTCAATTTAGTTTTTTTATATAACATGTTTAAAAGTTATTGTTTTTGTTAACAACCGTTTAGTAATACAATCGATTTTTTTCAAAACAAGTACAATTCAACACTTGCGAAAACGTCTGAGTCAATAAGAATGCATTTTTAAATCAATTTTATTAAACAATTAATACTTATTTTCTGTTTATGACTTTATAACAGTTTTCATCTAGATGATAAGCCACTTTGAAGCTTTCTGTATTCTTCTTAAACGGCATAGCTGGAACTATTTTTTTTTACAATGTATGAGAAGTGATGAAAAGCGTCCAAAACAATTGATTTTACAATTGAAATTTAAAAAACACTTAATAAATTCAACTATGTCGACTGTATTTTACAAACACATTTATTACCACAGCTTTAATCAGTTTATTTCAATAGTTAATTGAATACTCTATGATTCAATAGAAGGTTGTCGATTTAGCGCAGTTGTTTATACAAGCTTGGCGACCTAGATTCAGTTCCGATTCCTGGCGCATACGAGTTTGATTGGGGACAGGCTTGGCTTTCTCAAGGCACTATATGGCTTCTATCCACAGCACAAGATGACAACAAAACTTAAAACCCATATATTTTAAAACTAAATTCAGTTCCAACATTTGCCGTTGTAAAACATAACGAAGCCTTAGGAGTGGTCTAATGTCTTTGAAATACGCACTCACACATCAAACCCAACCCAGTACTCATTCATTAAACACTTCAGAGAAACATAAGATAATTGCAAACACTGTGATGTTTTAATTTATAGTTAACCTCCACGTGATAGTTGAAGAATAAATCGAGTACATTCTGTAAGCTAAATTCCATTTGCAACAGTTTTCAGTGACAAAAACAAGTTCTCAAATGCAGTTCTCATTAAAACCAGACCGTGGTTTCGTCGGGATCAGTTTATTCACTGCTTCCCATGACTTGAGAAAAGCATATATTACAAGTTTTGAGTATGTTTTAAAAAGTTAAAAATGGAACTGCTTTATGGTTACTGTTTGATTTGTCAGCAAGAAAGGTGTGTTTTTTCCACTTTTGTATTCGTCCCCAAAATGGTTCGTAATTAAGATTATGTGAGAATGGAATATTTTACACTGTGACAGTTCTAGACTCTGTTAGGGTGGAAATACTAAATATAATAATTTAGTAAAACATATTGTTGCTTTAGATTGTCTAGAGTTATGAAGGCATTAACAAACAGTTTGGATCGAGATCAGATGCCACAGTCACATAATGCAGGGCCCTTGCTACACTTTGGGGGACTGGGGCCGGGGCCCTTAGAAGGGGGGGATTTCGCGTCGCTTTGGGGGAAAAGGGGGACATCCTACATGTAAACTATATCTGGCAGTAAAAGAGGGTGGATCCGTTTACATTTACTTCAGTTTAGTCACTAAACTTCTTCCCAAGCACACTAAATCTAGCCCCAGGCCTTTAGTGTCTGCAGCGCTTTGATCATTATGGAAATAAACAAACTAGAAATACATTCTGATTTGGAAGGGTTTGGCTGTAACGGAAGAACAACCATGCGAACGATGTAGAAGTTCATTTGACAAAATTAAAATAAACATACATGTACTACGAAGTCACAAATAGAATATTGTGAATTTAAGTTATCGAGCAAATATTATTTAAAACATGAAGGCGCACACCAAGTTTACAAACTTAAGTTTCATGTAAAATACGTTCAACAAAACATATAACATCATAAGATGGTAATCAGTCCTCCATGGTCATTTTTTTAAGATTTTCGTAGAATATACTATTACAAACAACTCAATGTTGTGGGTTTTTTATGTTTGAACGTGTCAAATACAATTTAGATAAAGAACAAGAGCATTTTATAGAATTTATTTTAAATAAAACACAAAACATTTTGAACAAAGCATTTATGAGAAATTGAATTTTAACTCGAATGCTCTGAAAATACGTGACTGGCTTTTTGCCATATTAAGTTAACTGTATATGCTCGACAGCACCTTGATGTCGGTACATTAATAATTGCAATCCAACTGGTCACTAGTAAGATCGGGAGTCAACACATCAAATGAACAGAGCTCTGATAGAAAACGGGGCTTAATGCACGTGCATATGAGTCGCGTTCTGAGAAAACTGGGCTTAATGCATGTGCGTAAAGTGTCGTCCCAGATTAGTCTGTGCAGTCCGCACAGGCTAATCAGGAACGACACTTTCCGCCTAGATTGGATTTTTGCTAAGAAGAGACTTCGTTTACACGAAAAATGTCATAACAGCGGAAAGTGTTGTCCATGATTAGCCTGTGCGAACTGCACAGGCTAATTTGGGATGACAATTTATGCAAAAGCATTATGCTCATTTTTCTCAGAACGCGACTCATATTTCGATCATCTTCAATAAATAACTATTGAGTATGCGATCATTCGTACTTTATTCGATCATATTTGCTAAAATTGAATTTAAATTAACAAACAATAAGTCAATGACGAAAGTTAAACATATTGGGAAGATTTCTATAAGTAATTGCATATCCTTATTTAAATTGGCTATCGTAATAACATTAGCAAAAAAAAACTTGTAACGAGGTTAATGGAAACAATGGACACTTTCTTTTTGGCCTTAGTAAATGTAAACTACACGTGTCTTGTTTGTATTCATTAACTTTGATCCTCTCAGTTGTTTGAAATCAATAAGGCTTTTCAATTCCGGACTGTTATTGAAGCTGATTAAATCGGACCAAATGAATAATATATCGCATTTATTTTATCAATAACTATTTTATTGCAAACGCATTTTATTGCAATACTTTCAACGCGACCGCTAATAAGGGATCTTTTCACGCTTTGGTAAATTGACAAAATTGAAAAAAGTTGTTTCAGATTCGTAAGTTTTCGTTTTAGTTATGATATTTGTGAGGAAACAGTAAAACTGAACATTAACCATGCTCTAATATAGCCATTATATGCATCTTTTGACGATTTTAAAACCTAAAAATTATAAAGCGTTGCAACGCGAAACGATTGAATAATTTGGAGAGTTCTGTTTTTGTCGTTAAATTTTGTAAAACTACGAAGATTGCTTATATAAGGTATAAAATACGTCAAGGTTGTGTACTCGGCGGAATAGCTCAGTAGGCTAAAGCGTTTTTACTTCAGGACTCTGGCAGGACCCCAGGGATCACTGGTTCGAAACCTGCTCCGGGCAATGTTCTTTTCCTTTTTTTAATTTTTTTTCTTGATTTTTTACTGGAGTTTTTACAATCCAATGTTTACATTTATCAATATAAAGCATTTAATGAATAAGTTAAAAAAATGCCAAAATCTGTGAAAAGGCTCCTTTAATGGAAAAGTTTGTTTCCGTATAAATTAATTTCATAAACATCCGTTTCATAATTCGCATAGAAGGCTACGCAGCCATCTGACAAGATTCTGCTCTAATAACGTTCATGAATATCGATAAAGTTATCAGACGACCAAATGTAAAGGTTATTGAGTCAGTCAAATGGAAATACTAAACAAAAATCATCCTAAAGACTTTTCAAAGTAATGAACATAATTATTTTACATATGATGTAAATCTGCTTAAAAAGCTTCTCTTGGACAACTGTTCTACACCAAATGGTGTAATGAATTATTATTGACTTAAAGGGACCTTTTCACGTTTTTGTAAATTGACAAATTAAAAAAAACTTGTTTCAGATTCGCAAATTTACGTTATAATTATGATATTTATGAGGAAACAATGATATTGGTCATTTAACATGCTCTAAAATATTCATTATATGCATCTTTTGACGATTTAGAAACCTGAAAATTATAAAGCGTTGCAACGCGAAACGATTGAATAATTTGGAGTGTTATGTTTGTGTTGTTATATCTTGTGACAGTACGAGGATTGCTTATATAAAGTATAAAATACATCTTTCATCGTATAAGTACGAATGGCCGAGTGATCTAAAACTTGTACTCCAGGTGTCAGTGGTTCGAGCCCAGTTGATGGTTACTTTTTTTTCCTTAATTTTATTCTTGTTTTTCCTGGAGCCTTTTAGATCCAATGTTTACATTCATCAATATGAACTATTTAATGACAAACTTCAATACATGCCTAAATCTGTGAAAAGATTCCTTTAATAGCGGACAGAGGAATGTTATTTTCCATGTGTCATGATAAATTTGAAGAATACTTCACAATTATTATTATTTGCAGTTCTTGTTCAAATGCAATAATGTGCTGTCTGCAGATATTTTCTTTTGGGATATTCAAACACATCCCACCTTTACTTTCCTTAAGTAGTTAAATTGTCAATAGTAAGTAATTGCAATGGACCATTCGAATAGCAGCAACAATTATACGGAGTACTGATTTTTAAATCAGAAACAATTATATGAATGGTTTATGGTACATCTAGTAAACCAAAAACAGTAAAAAAATATAGTTTTATAACTGCAAAAAAGATCACAAACACTCATATTTTCACCCATTTTCCTCTTGTGTTGGTATTTCGTCTCACAAGGTGCAATAATGCTACGTGATTTGTTTGGAACGTCACAAGTTTATCCACACAATTGTTTTTATTCATAATTATATTCTCACCGGAATGCAAAAGCTGGAAATTAATTGCGTGCTTACGCTGTCTCTCTTACGGAATGTTATATGACGTGACATCTTTATGTAATTGAATTATATTTCCCAGCCGATGACAATACAAAAATAACAACTCCGTCCATATTTATATGTTCCAGGAAAAGAATAGTATTCCACAGACGGCACTTTTGAAAGCGTTCGAGTTAACATAAATCAAAATAAAAAGATAACAAACGTTTAAAGAAAAATAGCCATATCTGGAATAAAATTGGTCTTATTGCACCATCTTAATTATGATTGTTCAATTTATCCAAAACATTTTCAATCATGAAACCCATTGTATCTGCGAACTTGTTGTTTTTACTCTGTACATGTAAATCTCCATATTTTACCAAAGTGAATAGCAGTCAAACGAACCGGAATAAGGACCTAATGAAGAGACAATTTAAACCTTTGTGTAACACATTTTTGCAATAAAAGAATCTTGTATAACGAGAGGGGGATCGGGGGCAAAACAACACTACAGACAAATTTCAAAATTTTAAGTACAGTTGTATTTTTATCATCTTTTGAAATGCACTTCATACAGAATTGTGTTAACCATATCCTGTTATACTATGATGGTAATGGCACTTCCCTGGGAATTGAGCTTCCCAAACAATCAGAAAGCTGATCAGTAATGATATTGAGAGACTTGATATGTAGAGATCGCATTTAAAATAAGGAAGAGTCCGCCTCTTTGTCACCGATATTAGATCTGACACGAGAAATAATGAGCGAACATAATTAACAATGGATATTAACTGGAGATGCTATGAGTGGAACAATAATGTAACCTAATTAATGTGACATCCCTCTTAGAGCTAATTAATATGCTTTGATTTAGTGGCGAAAAAGATGTTATGTATTATTGCCCCTGCAGAAATCAGAGAGATCAAATATTATTTAAATATAGAAATAAGATGATTATTTAATACAGTTTACCTCCAATGTACACTCGAGTTCAAATTAAACGATCGATAACGCCTATTTATTTAGCATATAATGTGTATGAAGTGTTTAATCACACTTACAACTTAAGATGCTTGTAACTTTTGTTGTAAAACACATTCTGGAATAAATATGTTTAAACCAATCATACTTCGAAAGTCTTTGTTTCACAGCAATTATCCAGTTACTTGCATGTCAAACGACTATGATTCTTTATTATATTTTTTCTACTTGTTTCGCGCGGTTAACCAGTCAACTGAAATGGCAAATCATTGGAAACCAGTCTGCGCGACAAAGTGTTTCTGGACGATGGAAATAATTAATTTCCGGTGACATAAAATTGACATTGGATGTCTGCATTTTATTTGAATGGCTTCAGCATGTGAACACGGGTTTCTATTTAAGGGGCCTTTTCACGTTTTGGTAAATTGACAAAATTTAATTTGCGTATTGTATGCGCGATCCTAAACTTTGAGTAGGTTTATTGTAATTATATTGTATTCATATATTCAATTTTTGGTTCATTGACCCAGCAACATAAACAATAAGCAGAATACACATTTATTAAAAGGGAAGATGATATATATTTTCCGTATGTACTTTGATATTTAGAACTGATTTATTGTGGTTTACACAAAGTCACAAAATTTCAATAGTTTTTCTTTGACTTGCAGCAATTTTTCAAATTAAATACACCGTTTTCCAAACGATACTCATTACAGATCTTTGTTCTATTGTTTTCTTTAATAAACTTCCGATGAAAAAGTTTACTGAAACATGCAATCACTCATTGCAAATGCAAATGTGTTTCTGGTCTCTAAAAAGAAACAGTTTCCAGTGTCATAAAACTGACATTGAATGTATGTATTCTGCTTAAATAGCTTCTCTATGTGAAAACGGTTTACCATCACAGCGTGTAATGGAAAACGAAACCAAAATAGAGAAAATAGTTTCCATGTTTAGGCGCAAATTAGCATTAATGTCGGGCGGACGTCTGTGGTCTTTTTGTTAAAACCTGATTTTGAGAGCGGCAGGACCAGTTTTTCAGATCGTAGAACCTGGACCTGTTCCTCACTTAAATCACTCACTACTGAATTGCCAAGCAATAAGGCCAGCATTTTTATTATCCCCAAGTTTTTTATTTTTGAAAATATAAAATTAAGCCAATTTAACCTTATGTATACTTGCATTAAACTTTAAGTGTTTTATATATCTCATTACACTGTTGTAGAAGCTTTTTACAAGAGTAGTAAACATATTTTTACATATATATTTATACTATTAAACATGCCAGGTGTGTAGTGTATTATAGTGATCGTTAAACTTTTGTTGAGTGTATATCATATGTATGTTTATAACAAATATAGCATGCATTTGACTCAAATTCAAAAAACTTGAAAACCTTTTACATTATTTAATAGCTTTAACAACCAACTTGTAACTTTCATCCATGGGTGGGATATGCATATTAATACTCTTGAACCCTTTCCCACTTAAAGGCATAGGGAAAATTGCTATGTGCAAACAACATAAAACCAGAACAGCCTACGAGTAACTTTATGCTGTTTGCTGCTCATCAGTATCAAAGAGATGGAAATGAAGCCTTTACAATTTAAATCTAGTAAGAAAGGGCTTTGATTAAATTTAACTATCTAAGAGACAGCAATTGCGTGAAAATACGTATCTAAGTGGTAAAGGGTTAATATACAACAGACTTGCTTTATATCATGATAATTTGTATCAATCATGAGAACAAAATGAGCCACGTAACAGGAAAATGGACCTTAGGGCGATTGCGACCATTTGGGCTCCAAAAGAGCAGTTCGATTAGGATCCAAACTGTTCAACATTCAGTCAGTACTTCTAAAGATGTTAAGGATCGTGATCAGACTGCGCTTGAATTTATATTGATCAAAACTTTGTGTAGTGAAAGTTCTAGTACATAAAAGTTACTTTTTCATTTAACAAACCGAGAATTATAGACTTATAAAAACATGTGCTGCATTTCAATTTATATTCAGAGAGAGTTATAGCGTTTATATATGTAAAGTGAACACGCAATATATAATGGTCATATCCATTCATATCCATGATCAAGAAAACTATTAATATAATGATGGCTTAAAGAACATACATATTAATTTTTACTATGTCCTAAATTAACAAAACAATAAGAACACAATGAATTACAAGGAACTCAATATAAGATACCATACAACAGTTTGTGTTCCAAGCGTGCTTCCACCTATATCTCCAACATATAAACATCTCTGAATTTGTAACATTACATAACAAAATTTGAAATACAAATGCAATAATTATTTAAAAAAAATCATTATTTGAAAACAACATGTTTAATGACAACAATTCATCCCACAAAACAAAAATAAAGTCGAAATGTTTTTAACGTTTGTATTTGTAAATGCCACTCAACAACAGTGCAAGATGATCCTAGAAAATCCAGAGAGTAAAAGGTTGGACATTAATTGCATGCACATGTGTTATTATTTCACAATTTGTTTGATTGGCAACATATACTATTTTTAAATGTTATGAATAATAAGAGAATATGGAAAAATGTTACCGGAAATGATTATCATGATATATTACGATCTTTTTAGAAAAAGGATTGAAGATTGGGACAGGCAGGGGAGGTCCTGACTATCCCATTCTTGCAAACTACTTTTGTAAACAATCATACGGTTTAATAATATAACTAGTTCAAGGAAAAAATACAAACAACAGTCAATGACGGCCGTCAGACAATCAATTCTTATTTAACAAGAATGGGTAATGAAATATGAAACATCCATCCTTCATGGTATAATGAGCGTCCTTCATGGTTTATTGTATGTTTTTGTCAGCCACCTTATCTATTACCACGGGGACATATTTGATGTTGAATATCTGTAGTAAAATGATCATTTATACATATAGCTGGAATTTTATAAATAAAAACAAGAAATGAGACCATGCAACGAAAGTAAATTTTCAACTCTGTTCAAATGAATTAAGTTGAATTTAATTGACTTTGAAAGCATGGTCTGCATATATATAAGATGCCTTAGCACAAATTTTAATCTAATTCAAAATAGAAACCGTTTTCAATTTTTGGTAAAAATAACCTTGACCAAACCAGTTCAAAATGCAATCCCACTTATTAAAGTTAAACCACAATACCTCCATCTGAATTAAAGTTATTGTGCAGAAACTATTTTCCCAATTTAAGTAACAATGATCCCACTGACCAAAAATGCAATTCCTGGCTAGGTACCTATTGTTAGCCGAAAAACTCAACTTTAATGTCTTAGTATTACTTCTGCTAAATGGCAGGTTTGATATATACCAAAGGCCTTGGAGTGTTTCTTATCATGGTGATCTCGAAAACATGTATGAAGTTTTTGAAGAATAATAAGCATGTTAATTTGCTACTGTGTCACGAAAAATAATTAAAACTTTCTTGTGACTTTGACGGACATACGAACATCCGGACCCAACCAATGTTATTTTCTTCAGAAGCTGTGTTGCATACTTTTTTCTAGATAAAGAATATATATGGGTGGGTGGGGAATGGGATTATTGATGCAAGTACTTGTGGTTCAGTCCTCATGTTCATTATTAAGAAACGTAAAGTAGTAATTCTTGGACATTTTCGTGATGTTGATTTTTATATGTAAAAATATTACAGGATCTACATGTTAATACATACGCATATTTATTAAACCTACCCACAACTTTTTAACGCATCCAAATGGTGTTCTGAAGATTAACTTTTCTAATTGAAATTGTTTCTGCTCCGTTTTTAATTAATTTGATATTAAAATATGCTACATTTGTATCGTTATTGTTAATGTTCGCAATTTCGTAAATGCAATATGAAAATCATTTGTTAAATACTCACCGATTGGCTAATAGCGTGAGGTATTTCCTGCAAAAGCCAATGAAAATCGCTGACGCTTTACAAGTCGACTTGACACAACGAAACAACCCGTATTATTAACAAATTTTGAACAACACTTTCGGCAATCTGCGCAATTTTTTTTCTAGTTTTGGATAAAATACCAGGTCGGCGGGTGAAATGTAAATAAAAACAACGAAAGTGACTTTTATTTGTATTTGTCGAAAAATAAGGTCGGGCGCTCCCGTAAAACAAATAATTAAAAAAATGCTGGCCTAAAAGATCGGAATTGCTCAATTTTCCCAACTAACACGCTGACCTGTCACAAAGTGTGTCAAAAATCCTGCGTACAAGCAGGGGTTTCATTGTGAAACAATTATAACAAAGTTGCAAGAAAAAATACACCAAACCGACATATTTCACTTCTTATTAACATGTTTAACGCACGTTGAACCTAAAGTAAGCATTAAGACATTGAAATTGTTTAGATAGGATGTTGGATTCTAAATTCTTTACAACATGAAGACATTTAGCTGATATGTGTTCTTATTTTATGTTAATGTGCACCATACAGTTGCTACTGAAAATGTTAAACTATTAAGTACTTACCTTTTATTTAAAAAAAATTTGTCGTTATTGAATTAGAACAATAATGAAGATGTAATCCTTTATTTAAACTTGCATATGTGATATTCGGCCTGTTTTTAGACGCCAATCTTTTAATATAGTGAGGACTTAATTGCCATTCGCATTCGTAATAGGGAAGATTGATATGTTATCGAGCAGTTCCTTGCGTGACATTAACAGTATATATGTTATAAATGTATCATCAATTTCGAAAAGTTTATTAAATCAACACTTATTTAAAACTAACTTTAAAACTAACGGAAACACGTAGTGGTAGATTAAGCAAAACGCCATATTTACAGCGCAACGAACTGCTTATCCTTTGTTTCTTTTCCGCTCCCCAAAGCTTGTAAAAGAAAAAGCATTGACTAACATGTGTTATTGATTTCCGAATCCTTAACACAACCCGATTTAAGTTAAATAAACTCTGTGATTCATCATGTCGACGATCGCATTTTGTCTAGGCATTATACCATTGCATTTTTTCACACTCGTTAAATTTCGCTGGTATTACGGCGTCTGGTACAACGGCGTCTTCTTTGCCTCTGTTGGCAGTAACCGCAAGAGACACATACGATTATAAGTTGTCGTAAGAAGAAGGCATTTAAATAGATTTACAAAATGTGATTAAATTCATTAAAACGAGTCTGCATCATTAACATAGATGTTATGGTATCTCTAGAGGATACTTTGCGTACTTATTTTAGAATTCGTGAATCCACGCATAAAATCTTCCAGGTGTTGTACTACAATGCAGTTTGTACAGATAATGCTTTTCTGAAATGAAGTTTCCAGACAAGTTGAAAGGGAAATTCATGCGTATATGATTGCTTTACACTCAATTTTCATTTATATATTTCGTGTTCAAAACTTATTGTTTTTGTTAACAACTATTTAGTAATTAAATCGATTTTTTGTTCAAAACAAGTACAATTCAACAATTGCGAAAACGTCTTAGTCAATCTGAATGCATTTTTTAAATTCAATTTTATACAACAATTAATAATTATTTTCTGTTTATAACTTTATAACAGTTTAACTGTAGATGATTAGCCACTCTAAAGCTTTCTGTATTCTTCGTTAACGGCATAGCTGAAACTATATTTATTTACAATGTATGAGAAGTGATGAAAAACGTCCAAAATAATTGATTTTACAATTGAAATTTAAAGACCACTAAATACATATGCAATTATGTCGACTGTATTTTACAAACACATTTATTTCCAAAGCTTTAATCAAATTATATTTCAATGCTTACTCGAATATTATATGATTCAATAGGAGGTTGTTGAGTTAGCGCAGTAAACTTAGCTTGGCGACTGAGATTCAGTTCCGATTCCTGGCGCATACGAGTTTGATTGAGGACAGGCTTGGTCTTCTCAAGGCACTCTACGGCTTCTATCCACAACACAAAATGACAACAAAACTGAATACCCATACATATTAAAACTAAATTTAGTTCCAACATTTGCCGTTGTAAAACATAACGCAGCCTTAGGAGTGGTCGACTGTCTTTGAAATACATCACACATTAAACCCAACCCAGTACTCATTAACTAAATGCTTCAGAGAAACATAAGACAATTAAACAATGTGATGTTATAATTAATAGTTTACTTCCACGTGATAGTTGAAGAATAAATCGAATACATACTGTAAGCTATTCCATTTGCAACAGTTTTCAGTGAGAAAAACAAGTTCTCAAGTGCAGTTCTCATTAAAACCGGACAGTGGTTTCGTCGGCATCAGTTAATTCACTGCTTCCTCTGACTTGAACTCGAGGACGAATTCCACCTTATAAGGAAAGAATCAATGGTATCGACATAAAGCGAGTTCGGTGATAAGCTGTGTAAGCGGCCGGTTAGCTCCTCAATAAAGCTCTCGCCTGGGTTCAAGGTCTGGATTGGCTGCACACGTTTAACAACCCGGCGACACATTGACGACACATTCAGAATCTTTAAGATACCATTCAAACAGCTGTTGAGCATTCACGTGTTCTTGAAGTGTGGCAAAAATGCTTGACAGGTTTTGCTAGTCTTCTGTATCATGTCGGGAGAAAGTACACGGAAATACTCTGTGTAGGGATGTTCACCAATGAAAATAACCAATACCTTATTTATAATTTAATGAGGATGCTTTTGTTATAAAGATTTCCGAACTTAAAACAATTTGATATAAGTGAATAGTTCTCATCAATGTGTAATTATGTCAATTTAAGTATTTAGTGAAAATAAACGTATGTAAAGAAAAAGATTATTCCATAAAATCGTAATGTTTTACTCGAAATTTACAGGTCCGATGAGCTATTCATCGAAGACTGCCCGAACTGTGCTGTGCGAACCTTTTTCGCCGACTTTAAGGTTTGCATGCGGCAGGCATTTAGGAACAGGTTCCGGGGTATTCATGACTGTCCTTTCCACTGGTCGCAAGCTGTATTCAGGAAGATGAAGGAGATTGGCTTGTTGATAACAATTGATCAACCAAAAGTAACATTCATATATTTAAAATTGGTAAGGTTAATTGCGTTAACTACCTACAGTTAATAAGAAAACATAAAGAAATAAAATCACACAATATTTTTAAATAGTTAATATAATAATGTCTACAACAAAGGGTTAATTTGTTTATTTGATTACTGATGAAGCAAATTAAGGTTAACCATTTTTCCATAATATGGAAACTTATTGAATATTGAATTTAAATGATATACGCGTAGACTTGAGAATGCATTGTTTGCATACAACGTTAATTCAACTGCATACACTAAATCATATTCATTAATGTTCGTAAAAAAGCAAAGATGTGGCGTGGCAATGAGCTCCTATTCGATGGTTAAAATTTCTTAGCAACGAGATTAAATTACTCTATATGAAATTGACATATTGTTGAACACATAAGGAAGTAAAAACTTCAGCACACTGTGGTCTGTGTCTGTGTTACTAGTATGCATTCATGCACGGCGTCAGATCCCCAGCACACTGTGGTCTGTGTCTGTGTTACTAGTATGCATTCATGCACGGCGTCAGATCCCCAGCACACTGTGGTCTGTGTCTGTGTTACTAGTATGCATTCATGCACGGCGTCAGATCCCCAGCACACTGTGGTCTGTGTCTGTGTTACTAGTATGCATTCATGCACGGCGTCAGCACACTGTGGTCTGTGTCTGTGTTACTAGTATGCATTCATGCACGGCGTCAGCACACTGTGGTCTGTGTCTGTGTTACTAGTATGCATTCATGCACGGCGTCAGCACACTGTGGTCTGTGTCTGTGTTACTAGTATGCATTCATGCACGGCGTCAGATCCCCAGCACACTGTGGTCTGTGTCTGTGTTACTAGTATGCATTCATGCACGGCGTCAGCACACTGTGGTCTGTGTCTGTGTTACTAGTATGCATTCATGCACGGCGTCAGCACACTGTGGTCTGTGTCTGTGTTACTAGTATGCATTCATGCACGGCGTCAGATCCCCAGCACACTGTGGTCTGTGTCTGTGTTACTAGTATGCATTCATGCACGGCGTCAGCACACTGTGGTCTGTGTCTGTGTTACTAGTATGCATTCATGCACGGCGTCAGCACACTGTGGTCTGTGTCTGTGTTACTAGTATGCATTCATGCACGGCATCAGATCCCCAACTGTACTCCTCTTTACGAAGTCTTATGTGTTTTACTTCGATTTATAATTTGTTTAAAATGCATATTTTGTAAAACTAAGAAAGCGCTAAGAAGGCGGTGTCAACACAAACATCATAGAACGAACACCATAGAAACGCAATTAACTATGAAAAGATACATGATATGACTGCTGCGAACGGAGGTCAAAGTGACAGGTTAAAAGCCTCTCAATCATTTTAACATTAGTTTGTGTCTTACTATTTCTTTTATCCGTGATTTCATTGTTTTTACGCTGAATGAAGTGTTCCAAGGTAACCAATGGTAACAATTCACAGAAAATGTTTACATGTGTATATACTCTTTATATAGTTTACTTACTTTACAAATATCAAGTTGACGTTAGAATATGTGTTAATTGTTTATTCGCCTCGATATATTTAGTGTTATTATACACTTATTTCATGGATGCGCGGTGAACAGTCAAAACTGTTTCCCAAGGTATCAGGGATGACTTTGGTACTGTTGCCCGAGGCCGATAGGCCGAGGGCAACAGTTCCAAATGTCAGCCCTGATACCGAGGGACAACAGTTTAGACTGTTCACCAAGCATCCATGAAATAAGTGTTTTATTACCTGATCAAATTTCCAACATAGAAATAACAGCAAACTAAATTTTTATTTACACACAACAGTAATCGATAAAATATTTTTTTTTACTGTTTAACTGTAAAATTACGTAATTTTTTCGACGAAATGACGTCATTATTCCAGCGGGTAACAGTTCAAACTGTTGACCGGTCAACAGTACGATATTCACCGGTAACAGTTTAAAACATTGCAAATTTCTTTTTCGACGAGGAAATAGCAAAAAATAATTAATTATCATTTATATAAGACATCAGGTATTAATGTAACATGATCTACGTGTTTATTTTGTATGGCATTGCAATTTTTTTATATGGTATACTTACTTCTTGACACATATGTTCGGGAAGCGGACAACGACAACGAGCGAGGCCTGGTATTGTAATATTCATGGGGAAGGGGGTTAGAGGGTTAGGGTAAGGGCTTAGGTAAGGGTAAGGGGTCGGGTTTGGGTTAGCCTTAACCCTAACCTTAACCCGAACCCGACCCCTTAACCTAACCTAACAATAACACAGGGTTATATCCCCAATACCAGGCCTCGCTCGTTGTCGTTGTCCGCTTTCCGATTAGAAAATATGTTCGATGTTGTTTTAATTTCAGATAGATTGTTTTGCTTATATGGCGGTAATTTGTTGTGTGTCGAATTGTATTTGTATATGTTTGGTTTGTTTTAGATGTATTGTCACAAGATATACAGTTATTTTGATGTCAGGATGAATGAACTATTTATGTGTGTACTTTTAAACTTTTCAAAATATTAAATAATCAGTTTTACACAACATCATCCATAATCTTATTAACAACACTAACCATTGCATAAAAAAACAATATAAAAGTGATCACGTTCGTTTTGTGTATCGCTTTACTTTTTTCCAAGTAATATTCATCATTCACACTTCAATAAAATCATTAAAAAGATGCATGCATCAATTTAATTTCTATTTATGAAATCGAAAACAACATAAGAATACATTTTCGTTTTATATAACCAGTGTGCAGAATCAAAGGGGTTTCCCGGGTGTTGCACACGGGCTGGACAGAATATAAACACACCGTTAAGAACTTAATTTTTGCAATAATTTAAATTATTAAAAATCATTTGCAAAATTCGTTAGTGCATAAAAGACAGTTGTTCTTGCAGTGTGTGTCGATATCTCAAGATAAAGAATAAATCATTGAATACGTCTGAAGTCGGTAACAAAATTCCACGTTTTGAGAAGCATAATCATGTACATAAATGCAGTAGACAACGAAGTTTTGTCACAGGCTTATTAAATAAAGTAATTCTGATGTATTTCACATTTTCATTCGCAGAATAAAAAAAAATGTCTTTTATGCACTAGTAAAAATTCTTAAGAAAAATAGTTTTTTAAAAGTTAGTGGAGAAAAAAACACCACTTACCGATATATGTAAATCAATTTACGTTTAATTTGGAACCCCACAAAGTCACGTGATCCTGCACCCTGATGACGTAAGAACCGAAGTCTCAACTTCTTAGTGCTAAGAAGTCTAATTTAGAGTGCCGAAATGACAAGCTAAGACCGAAGTGGCTATTACCGAATTGACTAGGTACCAAATCCGCTCTGAAACGTGTTGACGTATAACCGACATTGATTTTATACTACCGTAGTGTCAATCGTAATACATGGACTATCTCCGGCATCCTCGGCAAGTTTAATTATTGCAATAAATCGTCTGCAGATCCAGAGTATTGTAATGTTATTGTATTAATGTGTACGACCGATACGTTACTGATGAAACTGAACTGGACTGTAGTTAACAAATTTAAAACATTATACCGTTGAAAATATCTTGTCGTTGAAAAATTACAAGAGTGACACTTCCCAGACAATCATCATGATAAACAATGGAAAAATAAAAACAAAAAACCTTGCTTGGACGGGTCAGTCGCTTGATTGATAGGAAAAATAACTGTGTCACCGAGATTGCATCCGCTTAGATAAATTATAATGATCAATCGATGACATGGGGAAATGGATAGGAGATTCTTTGAGATTCAAAACGTCGTCAATGCGTGAAACAATAATTTAATTGAATAAATAAGATTTTGTTTCTCTCTGTAACATGTGAGATGTAATGAGTTGTTGGCACTTATTAATGGAAGCTACAAATTGAATTTTAAAAACAGGAATTTATTTATGCCATATGCCTTTGTGAAAATTCATTGTGGACATATTTTTATAGAACAGAACATAACTTTATTTCGACTTGTACATAGTACATCGTCTGTCTTAGCCATGTTATATTAAACATTTCATTTAATTAAATGAACCTTTTCACGTTTTGTTAAATTGACAATTTTGAAAAAATGTTTCAGATTTGCAAATTTTCGTTTTAGTTATGTTTTTTTTGCAAATAAGCACTAGGTTATACTAAATATTTACCATGCTATAAAATATCCATTGTATGCATCTTTTGAAGATTTAAAAACGTGAATATTATAAAGCGTTACAAACGCGAAACGATAGCATAGTTTTGGAAAGTTTTGTTGTTATCGTTATATTTTGTTACAATACGAGGATTGCTTATATATCCTTTAGGCACCTGGTCGATTTTTTGCAGCGAAACGCTGTAGCGTATTGAAACGTATACAATTTTTCTCTTCTCAGAACCGGGGCTTTTTTGTAGGTAACACCTACAACGTTGTTAAACGTGCACGTTTTTCATTATTTTCAATACTGTAACGGATTTTTGCGTTTTTAAATACATTTTACGAATCACAATGAAAATCGGACCTAAAATACGTTTTTACCCGTCACAGTTGTTAATCGTCAAACAATTATCTGCTTAAATACTTTATAATTTGATTAAGAAAGGGATGCCCCTTAGCGGTTTCTACCGTATTTTTACGCTTTTCTACAACTGAAAAATTAACTGCATGAGAATACTAAGAAGAACTGTAACGTATTTTTATGAACTTTGTAAATAGCAAATAAAGCACTGTAACGTATAAAAACGTATTTTTGAAACAATCAATACAGATCAATAAACAATATTACACATGATCCGTCGTATGATTTGATCTTTTTTGTCAAAAAGTTGTCATATAAACATTCGAAATGCAGATCTTTTATGTTTATACCACAAACATGACAGAAAATCATTGTTTTCAAAATGCCACTTATTTGCTATTTTAAGATGAATTTTGACCATTAAATAATTATTGATTTTAAATCTCAATTATTAACCATAAATGGTCAAAACTGTATTTGACAAGTTTAAAGTCAACAGACTGTATATTGAACATTCAAACGTCGCATTCTTATTTTAATTGTTGTCTTTGATTAAGTTTCAGTTCATTTACAAACATTGACAATTGTATTTTTTAAGAAAAAAAGTTTCAGTGTTCCTACGTTTAATAGGGGTCAGGTTTTGAAACAACGAAATTTGTATGCGTTCTATAACGTTGTAGTCGTTCACTGTAAAAATCGCCCCGGTTTTGAGGAGAGACAAAACGTGTACGTTCTAATACGTAACAGGTGTGCAAAGGATTTAAAATGCCTTTACTACTATGTCAGCACGGATGGCCGAGTGGTCTAAGCGTTAAACTTTTACTCCAAGGGTCAGTGGTTCGAGTCTGGGCATGGATTGGTTTTGTTTCTTTCTTTTGTTTTTATTTTGTTTTATACTGAAACTCTTCAGTTAATATATTTGCATTGATCAATTTAAAGCATTTAATGACAAACTTC
This sequence comes from Dreissena polymorpha, assembly GCF_020536995.1. Classification (NCBI taxonomy): domain Eukaryota; kingdom Metazoa; phylum Mollusca; class Bivalvia; order Myida; family Dreissenidae; genus Dreissena; species Dreissena polymorpha. Next base: position 39,515,320 of record NC_068370.1, read on the forward strand.
CAAAACCAAAATCTGTGAAAAGGTCCCTTTAAACATAACAAATCGGAACTTGAATGCAAAATATTGAAAAATTGCTTCTTATGCTAATATGATATTATGCACTTTGTTCCACCTGATTATCCGAGAGGACACGTATTTGGAGGATCAAATGATTTCTACTGTATATTTTAAAATGATACAACACGGATCGTAAAGACTTGGTCTAGGAACGGGATGATCGTGTTCAGGTGCATTAAGGATAGAGTTTTAAGAGATGGATTAGTCAGATTTTTCAAATTCTTTTTCATTTTCCCACGCTACGGATAAGAACGGTCGATGAAGGGTTTAATAGTTTTTTCGAAATTGGGAATTGATTTTTTACCTAAATGGCACGACAGTGGTTGAGCAGAAGGTGGATAGGGACTAGCTTTTCCAAAGACTCATTCATGGCCAGTATGAAGCCCAAATTGCTGAACTTTGTGGTAAAAATCAGCTGCGTGTAAGACTTTGTGCTGATAGACCTTCCAATGTTAGGAGAAATGTTGGATGTCATTGGTCCGAGGTTTACAAGGTTTACAAAGAACACCTTTAGTACAGGGACCTTTAAATCGATCTTTAAAATCGAGGCTAGATACCACTCTGAGAAACTTGCATATATATTGTCTCAAGTAGCATGTTTGTATTGTCTTAGATTGCTTTCATGTTGTCTATGAAAAGCTAAATAAATACTGTTTAAACCAACCTCAGTCCGCTATGCTTCCCCTCTCTCGACTGCCTGTGTAGCTGTTTAGGCCCTTATCCATACAGCCTGATGGTACCTTTTTTCATTCATGACCAGGGCTTTAATTCTCGCATCAATTGCTCGCCTTTGATTTTGGGGACTGTGGTACAGATTATAAAGGGATTAAAAAGCAATAGAAACATTATTGGAAGAAATTTTAAAAAGCCGCCAATTGTTCATTTAAGGCAATTGACAGATTGCCATTTCAGAGCAGGAATTAAAAACAACACGAAATAAAACATAAACATAAACAATCGATTAAAGTTGAAATCACCGCCTGTGCATGGTCAATGAAAAGAATGGATGGTTGAAACTGGTTAAAAACGGTCGAACCTCACACTTAGCCAAAAAGGAATCATTACCTAACAAGTGTACATACACATTAGTCCAATTGGAGCGCTTTCAACTCAATAAAAAATTTAATAAAATTTGAATTCGCCTAAATTGCAATTGTATTACTCAATTATTTAACATGCATCATAGCAAACAAAATAAGAAATATATTTGTGTCAGTGTATGTCCCTATGTTTCTCAAGTACTGCTATGCGTACTTGAACAAAGGTTGATCTTCTAAGTCTTCTTAATATGACAATGTACTTCTCTGTTGTGCATCAAGAAGACACGGTATTTGTAATTTGCTTCATAGCTTTTAATTCACATTTTTTTTGTAGAAATGCTCTTACAAAGTACAATTCAAAATGTCAGTTTGAGAAGTATCAACAATTAAAAATTTTGAATAGAGGTTCACTTGTTAGAACCAATCCTAACTAACGCTTCCAAATGTACACTCTGGTAATTGCTTGCTCTCTTACAATGCGTGAAATGTTTGTCGGTCTTCAAATCTCACGATCTATCTTGAAGAAAAATTTCGATCAGTCGTTGGGTTTCTGTCATAATAACAAATGCTTGAAACACAAGCACTGAACACACCACGTAACATAATATTGTTGGATTAAGAGCTGCATAAAACCTGCTTAAACAACAATTCTTTGACAAGACCATTCTAATGCTAGGCTGCAGTTTTACATATGTTTTGCGTTGGTTGCGTGGTACTTCTTTATTGTGTGTTTTAGTCGTGTCTAACTATTTGTAAATTGGTTATTTGCCATTAGTAAATGACTGCATGTGGATTTTTCTGCTGCTATTGCTGCTGAAGTTGCATTGTGTTTGTTATTTATACGCCCGTAATGTTGTGTGAACAGTTTTGCAGTTGTTGAACGTTTGCGTACAGATAACGGCTCAGCCACGCACACTATACTTTAAGTATATAATACTTAATAGCAAAAGTATTCTTATGTGAAATAAATTATAGTAAGGCGTGTTGTTAGGGAAGTGCATATTCGTATCCCCGAATGGAATAGCTTTAGAAAAAAAACACACACATGCACGCACGCACACGCGCACACTAATGTGCTGGTACAACAAATCGTCCAATTACTTATCCTTTCAAAATCACACAAAAGACCCATCGGTATTATTTGAATTAAGCTCCTATTGGTTGATACGATATGCCCGTGTTGACTATACCAATTTTATTTTACGAAGTCTCACGCAATCTGGAGTAAAGTCTTGTACGCAAGGAACCTCGTAGGATGATATGATGAGCTTTAAATGGATTTTCTTCGTCCTTATTCACTATATGGTCTCAAAGACTGTTGTTGATAATGACACGGAAATATGTTTCTACATGGGCGCTAATGAAGGGTCTGTAGTCAGTGTAGATCAATACCCCAGATAATTCACGTTGACATTTGCTGCGTTGATTAAAAAAACATTCGTGATTAATGAGGAACGTCAACTTTTATCAAGTACTAGCCGTTAGTCCAAGACTCGATGGCAGAAATCGCTAACTTTAGATTACATATACAAGATAAGTATTGATGCAAAGCATAAAAGGGCATCGGGAATTTCAGTGTAAAAGGCACTCAATGAAGTTACATGGAAAGATTTTTTTCTACTGTAAATATTAATATATTGGCCGATTATTTTAAATAAAATAGAAAAAGATACTAGTATAACCATTATCTATCATTTTGTGTTATAACCCCCAAATAACCATTATCTATGATGTTGTGTTATAACCCCCAAATAACCATTATCTATGATTTTATGTTGTAACCCCCGAATATTTTTCATAGTTCATCTTATTTACATAGGTTTCCTTTTTTTACTGGCATCCGTGTGCAGTTTTCATTAATAGAACAGAACTGTGTAGGTTCATCTTGTAAGCGTAATTTAATATTTTTCTCAACTTCAAGAAGAGATGATTCTGAACTTATTCTTACGTTGCTCATTTACGATAGGGATTGAGTACTCATTGATATGAAAACACTATAAAGTTTTAATGTGTTTACGACCCCCACCCTCTCACACATATATTTCATGGGCATAATAAAAACAAAAAATGGTTACAATAAAACAGCATATTTATTTAAACTAAAATGTCTGCATCAAAACAAAAAGTAAACATAAAACACAAATAAAATAATTTGATTCTACTGGGGCTCGAACCGTGGGCCTCTCACACTACACTACGGAACCGCTTGAAAAAATCACCTTCTAACTAAGATATTAATAAGTGACTGTAGTGTAACGGTTATCAATAAAGCAATTAACCGTGTAATCGCTGTCGCCTTGTAAAATTTAAGAAAAAACGCGTTAACCAAAATTCGAACAGCAAAAGTCGGCGCTATTGTAAGAAAAACAACAAAATAAATATATTTTGATTATGTTTTGTTTGTATACAAAACCAGATAGTTTCACCGGTTCGCGTATTTGCCCAGTCCCTGTGATCTTTTATTATTGCCCAGTCCCTGTGATCAGTTATTAATTAAAAGAATTACCTTTGCATTATTGGCAATACATGTTGTAGTAAATGTAATAGGCACAAATGCAGTACTTATTTACACTTATTTACACAAAAAATCACCACCATGCAAGATATTCTGACAACAAAAATATATACATTGATCCGTAAAATAACTTCTCCTCCCATAAGCGAAAAAAACGTTATACATACTAGTCGCCGCACTACAGTGCGACGCCATTTAAAGCTATTGCTAGGTAGTTACCCACTTAGTCGTGTTTTACACAGTGTGATGTAAACACAGACTCTTTATCGGTGCAATAACCTTTAGACATAAATTACTTTTTATAGAACATTAAGCAAGATATTATTTTTTTTAATGTATACAACCTAATCAATCCAAATTCAGGTACATAATTATCTTGTTTTTCTAACCCAACAACCGTACATGATCATTGCATACAATGGCTTATTTTAAACGCTGTGGTAGTAGTATAGGTATTTTCCACATTTGTTGATGAAAGGCGCCCAAAACGCATTACCATTTTACCGATTTCGATGAATGATAATCCATAACTGAAATTATATTTTAAACATCGTTTAGTCAGGAGGGTTATTTTGCTTAAATGCAATGCATACACATTTTTTATCATTTGAAATTGTGCTTGAACAATGTCCACACTTCATGAACAAACGAACATTCATTTCTCATGTTGATACTTGATTTTAGGCTAGAAGTCTCGTGTTGTTTTTGTTTTGTTTGAACAATATTTTTTATATGCATCCATTACTTAATGGCTTTTTGATTGCAATGGTAACTTTAATAATCTGAATATTTCAAAACAAAGTGTATTCTATTTGAAGAACAATTAAAGATAAAATTGATCATACGTATGTGTTGTTTGGTTTTGTTTACAGTTGTGTATTTCATCTCAGTACGTTTTTCATCAAAATTAAGAGATAACTGAACACAATAGATAGAGTGAGACGCTTCTGCAAGCGTGTGAAATAATGATGATGATCTTTGAAAGGTTAATGTATAATTAAGTTTTTGTTGAATACACATTTTTCTATTTATGTCTTCGTATGCATGTATTAGCAAATGACAATTGGCAATATAGAGAAGTAGATACAAATAGTCAGCTTTCATGTCATGCGACGTTAGTCAGTAATATATTAATTTTCTTTAGGTGTAATGCAATTTGGCAATAAACGTCCATCTCGGCTCTGTTGTATGTTATTATATATAATACATATCATTCAATTTTGTTGCATCACTAAAAGCAGTTTAATGTACGTTTATTTTCAGTGAATGTCTTTAAATCTGTGACGAAACCCACCAGTTTAATCTCAACAGTGTAAAACATAAGCATCGTATGAATCAAAAACATATTTCAGATTTTGAGTTTGTCTTGCATAATTGGACAAAATTAAGAAACATTAAAAGTTATTTAATACTGTAATACAATAAATCGGTCTGACCAGTTATTTCATTTGTTTATTCATTTTGAGGTCAGTATAGATAGCATTTTATACAACCGCTTCATAAAGTGGTGTGGGTTAAAATTCAATGAAGATGAATGGATGGAACACAATAAAATGGAAGTGAGCGTCTTTGTATTTTTATTGTTATACGTATTTAAAGTGTGTCGCATATTAAGTTTTGTTTGATGACTAATTTCAAAGCTCAAATATTTTATCGATCGAATCTTAAGTTTCAGTTGCAATATATCCGTGTTCAATTTCCGCAACGTTAATTGTTTCTTTTTTTGCTGATTTGTGGTTTAATATATCTTTGGTTTAGACAGAATGTTGTCGCCTGTTGACGTCGCGCGATTGATATCTTTTCAGATTAAAAAACAATTGACCAGGGGCCGATATGATGATATTGGCATGGCGGGTATGAAAACCCACCCGCTCGTGACATTTTTTGTTACTATTTATAGAAATAAATAAATAAAATTATGTACTATTTTTAGAGGGTAATTTAAGGCTTTAGTATTACATGAGCGGATTAAACTAAGTGAACGTGCATTATAATGCTTATTACCACGTTCATAGGACTTGAACGACCACATAATTAAACGTTCACAGAAAGTCATCGCCAGTAACAACTGTATCTAAACGGATCATGGTATATACATGCTTTTCTATAACTACAGTGTTTCAACCTGCCTATCATTAAAGTGTCATCAAATGTTTTCCATCCTCGTACGTTTAAGTCTGCATTCTCTTATAAGTCCGTTCATGTGTTATTTTTGTTACGCCGAATTACATATAAGAATGACCCGATGTATGTTTAATTAACGACATAAACATGCGACACGCAATCTTTGATTGTTCTTTGAGCTTTTGTTTCGATTTCGCTACCGTCTTAAATGACACTGAGGTGTCAACTACAGGTGATAAAATCGACAAATAATGGGCCTAAGAAGCCTCTCTGTAATCAATATACGCCTATTGGTGAACGATCCCGCTGCAGACGCTTAGAAAAATGAAAGGCGATAAAAGCGTCCCGGTTCCATTAACAAATGCACTGGCGCTGTGATTGTTGTAGTGATATCTGGAGTGGGCGCGTGGACATATCTAGAATTTGTGAACATCGAGTAGAATATTTCCGGTAAACTAACTGTCGTTAAGTATTTATACGTAAAAGTATTATAAACACATTTATTGATATTTGATGAATATTTATTTATTCATACAAATTATTGTGAAAAATTATGAATAAAGTGCACATAGGTACCTTAAAAATGATTGGTACAAAAGAAATATATATAAAACAAGTTGCAAATTGAAAATGATGCATTTAACAATAACACATTTTCTAAAAACTGCTGTATTATTACCAATGTCTTCATATGTTCTGTTCATTTCTTAATAACAGTTGTTTTGCCGGCGGTAAATTTTTATCTTACTGTATTCTTCTTAAACGACCTTTCTTGAAGCTACAATTATATTGTTCGTCTGGAATCTCATGAAATAAATCCAGACACACTTGATCTCCTAAACAAAATTATAAGGGCCTAAATGAATTTGAAAATCCGTCGCCTGTATTTGACAGACTAGTTTATTTCCATAGCCGAGAGCACTTTATTTTAATTTGTTCTGGTATTCATGCGCTCTTTACGGAGAACATTTGAGAAAACTCAATTTACTTTCTTTGAAATACAATCAGTATTTGCAATGCAAAGGTACTTATTTCAATACATGTAATCCCTTGACAAGTTTCGGAATATATACACAATTTACACACACAGAACTTATTAATCTTTTGTATCCAATATTTAACATATCAAATTATTTGAACAGTTATACAAAGCAACGTAAACATATCACTTGTTGATATTTATACGTTACAATTTAAATGAAAAAAACAAACAAACAACGTACAGATCATTTAATAATATGTCTCTGTTTGTATAATACAATCCTTACCACAAATATTATATTGTATATAATATATTAGAATGATATGTATTGTCGTATATTGTAAGTAAAACAAATGCCTGTTTAATGACATATAACTGAACTCAACGTGTAAGAAAGAAATTTATATCGTCGAATATTCTTCTTATAATATGACAAAAATGTTACTTCCCAGACAATCATTAAGCTAAATCATTAGGAAAGGAACGTTGCTTGGCGGGTCAGTAGAGCGCTTGATAGTGAAATTGAACTATATTTTGTAATAGAGATTGAATCTGTTAAGAAAAATAATGATCAAAAAGCGATAACATGGACAATTGGTAGGAGAAGCTTTGAGACCTTAAGTCTATTCCCTTTGAGCGGTACAATAATGTCATCGAATTAAGTGGATTTTATTTGTCTTTTAGATTAGTTAATTGACATGTTATGATTTTTATCCCATCATCAGACGTGCATTGTCGAAATAAACCACTGTGAAATAAATTTACCTTTATTTCAGCAGTGCTGAAATATAGCTGTCACGCGCGGCGAAGAATGTTCATATTACTCGGAATCAACTATAAAGTAATCAGTTTTAGTAAAATCGAATCAGATTCAACAAAACAAACAATTTGATACCAAGATGTAATATAGTTTTTACACATAATGCAACTCAAAAAGCAAATAAACATTATTTACAAATATTAAGTGCGCGTACTCGTGACGTCATTATTGATACGTCATACGACACAATGCATGTTGTTTCACGCTAAAGATGCAGTTGTTTAGTGTCTTTTTTTCATTATTTCTTAAAAATCGGGGACGTAGAGGTATGATAAACGAAAAACAGGTTGGTTACTGATCTTTTTGTAATGTATTAGGCTCGACACGATTAAAATAATGAAACAATGTTTGCTTAAAATATCTTTGGGATTTTCCGTCTAGTTCGATTTTCCTATTCTATGTTTAAAGAAATAATTTACGACTAAGAAAATTGATGGGATAAATCGAATACTAGGTCGGTGCCGAATAAAGCAAAGATTATCTTGCTCGGCACGAAAATCTGAACCACTCGCCAAGGCTCGTGGTTCAGATTTTCTAAGCCTCGCAAAATAAACTTTGCTTTATTCGGCACCGACCTAGTATTCTCTATGTGAGTGCCACCTTTTTGAAGCTACAAAATAGAGTGAATATTTACTGTGGTAAATATAAATGCTAATATAGATCATAAAATGAATGTAAACACAATTATTGAATGGGATTTTAAATTATCGAAGACTCATATAGAGATATTGTTGAAGATGCTAAAAAAACACCACGCGTTAAATGCCCGTCGCAAAAAACCAGACTGAATGATTTCAAGAAAATCGACTTACGATATATATATAAAAAACTTCTGTAAACTAATTATGCTTAACAGTTACGGTACTACAAATGTGCATTAAACCTGTTATTTCCATATTTCCATTTTCATAGGTACGTGGTTTTCATTCTAGATGTATCCACGTCGTCAACGTTAACGTTCGTCGCGTTTAAACTCATTGCACGGAATCAGCTTAAATAATCATATAGAAATTAAATAAGATGAAATCCGTTTGATATTGATAACTTCGGACCTTTGACGGGATGATTGTTGACCCTACCAGTAACGATATTGTCGATACGGAAATGGAAATATGCTCTAATAACGTGCTAACAATGAAACTGCAGGCAATACAGGCCAATAAACCAGGTATACAATGTAAATGAGTGTTGCAATAAAACGGCATTCGTGCGTATGTCAACAGTATTTCGTGATTGATGCATTGCATCAACCTTTCTTAAGTACTTGAAGCATTCCAATACCCGAATGATGGGCGTTTGTCTTTTTAATAAGCTAGAGTATTGTATCCTGATTCATTCCTCGCATCCTTACAATGTCTTTGCTTCAAACACACATATCGGTTAATTCATGTTAAACTTGTTACATATATAGTTGTTTTCGTATATTTCGGGACTGACATTTAAAATAAAAAAATAAAATAACAACATCAATGCAACAAGCGCCATAGCAGTTATTTTGCCGACAACATTGATCATCTGTATAGTTCGTGAGACGTTTAAGTAGAATCAATACAATTCTAATAATTTAGAGAAGTAGTTACAATGGCAATTTATCCGTAACGCTTTAATATATTGAATAACACTGCTTTCATTCGTATTTTAATTAAATCTAAATGGAAAGCGAACATGATTGAATGCAGCAAAATTGATCGCTAACTTAAAGAATAATACTGTGCTTATGCTCGAATTTGGTAAAACATGAATCGGGTGCAGGTTATTTGAATCAGATACATTTGTTTTAGAAGACTCCGTCTGCATGTGATTTTTTTCAACGCGTGCACTAGTTAGTCACAAAGCTAGTGTAATTCGTCAGTTATTATTTCAAAAGCATACTTACAAAATGCACAACTGCTAGTCAATTAATGACTAATATATATTGAAACAGACTACTCTTGCTTTATCATATCATTTCAATGCACATATACTTTTCTGTACATCAAGTTTTCCTTGGTGGTGATAAATTTAAGGGACTTTTTCAATGCCTGACGAAATGAACTTATTTTCCCAAACATTGTCCAATATTCAAACAAAATGGAATGTATATATTACGTGCTAACAAGCAGTATAAGACTCATGATGCTAAAGCGCGATTTTAAAAATATCGGTTCCATATAATATGCAAAACGTAATATTTGATTAAACTGTTTAAACTTGACTGTCTGTGCAACCTGTGTGTGTAAACGAATGGGTATGCTCCATTTTCTTTTGTTTAAATTAATACACAACAGAAAACATTGTAAACCCCATATTAAAATTAGCTACTACAAGAAACATAGTGAAGAACGCATGCAATCCTGATAATATTTGAATTGTTAAGTTCTCAGATCTGTCATGGACTTAAGTTTTGCCTCAGTTTGTAAATGACGTGTTTTCCGAAAGCTTTCAAGTGTACGAATTTGCAATCTGCTTGGATTCGCGCCGCAGCCAAGGTTTTGTACTTTACGTTGTTATGCTTGCCTTTATCTTTATTATAGAATGTTGCAAATACTGTAGTGTTGTTCATTCATAAATACAATTACATTTTAATAAGTGTGAAAAAGTCCCGTTATTTCGCCAGTCGACATTTAATCCGTCTTTTACATTATTGAAAACGTATTTTGAATTATAAGTATAAGTAAAGTAATTCCTTCACGATACGTAAGCAGTTTAAGATAGTTGCACATAAAATATGTTTTTTAAGTCTATGTTACATGTAAAATTATCAACTGCAGCGTGCTTATGAAGTTCACATTTTGAAAAAAGTGGTATCCGTGCAAGTGAAGCTGGAATTTTAAGAATGCATCAAAGAATATTTCTATGTTAAAAGTTGTATTGTCACTTTGTCTTTAAAAAAACTTTTTTTTATATATTTAACTTATGACTTGAGAATAGCGTTTTTCAAAATCTGCTCATGCATGCGTAAAAATATATGTTATAATAACTTTTTTGTCATGTAACACATGATTTGAAGTATTTGTAATGGAAACATCGACCTGATTTTTTAAAAATGTTTGGGTCTTTCAATTTGTGTTAAATAATCGATAAGCGTGTATTCAGCGAAATGGTTATACCGTATTGAAAACTCCATATATGTAAGCATATGCCATATTTTTTCCAATTTTTAGCCCAACGAGTTTCACTTATTTCATCTATTGATATAAGCTATTTTGGGCTACTTTGGGTGTTAAATTTCCCGTTGCGTAGAAACAATCAAATTATGAACTAAATTATTAACAGTATATGCACGTACTTGGGGAATTCATTATCTATCAGTCTTTCAACAAAATCTCTTTACGGCCAGCAACTTTATGGCGATATAATTGGGATGTTGGGAAGATGGATGGACATTTCAGAGGTATTTGCACTTGATAGAATGCAATGCAATCGAATGGTTATTTCAGCATAATGAGTCGTTTGTCACTTTAGAATTAGTCTATTAAAGGCAGTTTAATCAATTGTTCCAGGAGCATCAATAATAGCAAAGAAATTGACAGTACATTATTAACAGAGGGATATACACATTCTCAAAAATCCATTCTGTGGCATATATGGATATTCATAAAGTAGTATATATGAAGTAAAAGTCCAAAAAGAATTTATTTGCTTCAAAGCTAATGTTAAATAAAAAAGCGATTGTTCAAACGTTTTTATACATTAAAACATACGATATGTTCCTCAATATCGTATGTTTATATCCACTCAATATAAATGAGAGAATAAAATATTCTCAATAATGTAATCAAAGTCGCCATCAACCGTGCGGGCAATTTCTTTAATCCCAATACGAGAAAATATCTAACACACCTAATATCAGCAAATCTGAATGGCTTGTCGTTACTAAAACATTGCTGAATACAGCCTTAATGAGTTGTTTTGATAAACATCATAAACTTACTTTGTTGTTTCTATTCTAAGCCTATAACTCTCATACTCAACCAAAGCAATCGATTCATCCTGTAGATTGTGCACGCCATTGTATACATGTATTATAGTATGAACGTCAAAATTTCATATCACAGTAACAAGTCAATTACGTTGAATGAAACAATATCAGTTTTTCTATGTAAGATAAACCTTTTTTTATTTCGTTTATATGTGTCATTAAATACGAGTTAATGAGTATACGTTCTTTTTATGTATTGATAACACATACACATATGTGTATTTATAATTATATAATGGCGAATTTATTATTTTTGAACTGTCTTGTTAACAAATTCATTCTAGTTACTGTGTGTTAGCTTAGACATGTTGTACACATAATGTTTTACATGTTCTTTTATTAAAAGCAACTAACATGTCGGCCGACATGGCAACAAATATTACAACTACGATTTAAAATGTGACATGAATTTGTATTACATGAAATATTGATTGCTCCTATTTCAGCACATCAAATATTTGAATTGCGCAGAAAAAAAGATATTAACATTTGAAAATGCAGTATTGATATGTTGAAAACTATAATACGATACATATACACATTAAATTAAAGTAACAATTATATCACAGACCTTCATTTCTTTTCTATTGTTAGCATGAAATGCAAAGCATCATGTCGCAAGGAGACATCGAAATCTATTTAGCGATAAAGAAAAACGTATCTTAAGCTGACAAACAATAAGTAACTTGATCAATACACTACAATTATACAAAACATACACCAGTTGCATTTATATATTTGATTGTACGTATATTGCGTAAAAAAAATTGCAATTAAAAAAAAACAACATATTTTTTTATATCAATTCGATACGTATCTTTATTTGATATGTATTATATATATATATATGTTTAATGTTTTGAAAATAAATTCAAAATTTCGCATCGTATAACACAAATATCCAAGACAAAATGGAAAAAAACATTATTGTATCTATCAATACCACAGGAACGCTGAAAGTTTATCGTGTCACTTCTTTTCTCTTTTTTTTTGGGGGGGGGGGGGCGTAGAATTAGCTTGCAGTAAACCCATTATGGCTTTATGTTTATATGGTTTAAAGATAAATTCCGAAATTCCATAATAATTTCATTATACCGAAATTTTCATATTTAACGGCACTACTCTACACACTACTAGTAATTGTGAATATGTAATATCTGGCAAACATGTTGCGGCACAAAGCGCTTTTCAGATCGGTGACTAAACATAATTTCCGCTGAAAACAAATGGATAAAATGGATTTTGAATGATTTAATACGATTTTCCATTAAAGAGTGCGATAAAACACTTGATGGTCGATGGACCGATAAAGGTGGAAACCAGTGTTCAGTGTGAATTCTTTTTAAAAATCACCAATTTGTTAAGCAGTTCTCGTTCAATGTCAAGTGCTTGCTGTTTAAATAAATAATCTAGGGTAGAGTCAATTACAGTTTTAGTTGCAATGTAATCATATTTCCATTATTCCAATTGTGCACTAAGTTTTATTGTTGTTTTCGATTTGTTCGTTGATATTTGGTTTCATTTTGTATAAGATGACTAAGTTGACTAAGACTGGGTGTGGACGCCATATGAGGTCTCGCGATAGAATTATTTTTAAATATACAACGAAATCGGCCCGGGGCAAATATAATCATATTGGCCTTGCGGATACAAATAACGATCCATATGTATTATCTATAAATACACAGTGTAATTTATGGCTCTTGTATTAATAGAGCGAAGCAAAATTAAATTTACTAATAATATTCAGATTTAGCGGGCGTAATAATTTTTTTCCTTGTATAGAGGACGAATAAACACGTAAACAAACATACGAACTATTAAATTGTTAGCAACAATTGTATCTTATAGAATGATGGTTAACAAACGCGGTACTATAACTAAATTCATTTACAGTGTACGCCCTGCCTATCGTTGAATTGTTATTAAATGTTTGCGTTTCCAATAGTTGCACTTTTAAGTCTGCACTCTTGTAGAAGTTCTTACATACTTTATTGATGAGTCTCATATCGTGTTAGAATCACCCGATTTAGGTGTAATTAAGTCTGCGATACGGCATCACGTCAATCCCAAACGTGCGACATGCACTCTCTCGTTGCACGTTTTACTGTTGTTTTCAATTTGCGATTGCATTGCGCCGTCTTCAATGACACTTGATGTGTCAACTACAAGAGATAAAATCGATAAATGATGGTCCTAAGAAGCCTCTCTGTAATCAATATACGTCTATTGGTGAACGATCCCGCTGCAGACATTTAGAAAAATGAAAAGCGATAAAAGCGGGTCGGTTCGATTAATGTACTGACGCTGTCATAGCTGTTGTGATATCAGTAGTGGGAACGTGGACATATTTGGAAGTTGTGAACATCGAGTAAAATAGTACAGGTATTTTTAATGTAGCTTATTATTTATATATAGATACTTGTTTTTTGAAGACCACGTGACTTGTACTTGTAATATTAAAGTGATGCATATTGATACTTATTTCTTTATTTGTTACTTAGTCGTGTAATTCTATTTCGCCTATTAGAATTACTACGGTATTATTTGAGATGTGTGCGCATGCGCAATAAGTGTGCACCATGCTTCCGGTCAATGTAAGACGTATGTATTTTTGTTAATCCCTCCATAATTCTATATCCTCATAGAATTACAATCAAACATCGACTTAACCAAGGTAAGTCTCGTTTAATTTTTAAATTCACTGTGACAATTCATCATTTTTTTCAAAATAATTACATTTAAAAAAATAAAATTGTACATGCAAACGTCTATATAACATTTTTCAAATTGAAAAGTACAATCAGTATCCAATAACAACTAATTATAAAATGCAACCACTATATACATACAAATGCATGCAAATGTTCTGTTTATTTCCTTATAACTGTTACCATGGTGGTAGTTAAAATATTTACTTTTTGTATTCTTCGTAAGCGAAATTTTTTGAAGTTGTTTTCTTTGTCTAACATCCGAGTATGTATGTAGCCCAGTCACAATTGGTCTCCTAAATGAAATTACAAGAGCCTAAATAAAAAGGTAAATCAATTAACTGTCTTTGAGAAACCAGTTTATCTCCATAGCCAATGACACTTTCGGCAAACAGAGTGGTTGATATACACGTTACTCACCAAGGCGAACATAGTTCATTTCTCACTTCCGACGAAAGACAACACCAAACATGAATGCACCTAATGAAACCATACATTAACCAGTATTCTCTTCTTTTATCGGTAATCACAATAGTTAAGCCTTTAGATAGTAGCGGAAAAAAATTGCGAACTTCGAAATACAAATACACACTAATCCCATTTCCCCCACACAAACAATTAACACTGCTAGAATAAAAATAAAATTTATTCCAAATTACACTTGATAATTTGACAATTAAACGAATTAAACTTTTTATAAAACGTTTTTAATGAAGCATTTTGTTGAGATATATCAAAAAAATGAATACATACAGCGTTTTTGTTTATATATATATATATATTTATATATGTGATAAATGTATATATATTCCGAGAACGATGCTTATATAGTATCATGTTTACCAAGTACGACACTGTTCATGTGCATTAAGCCTGATATTCCCGCTTTACATCTTCGTTCTATTTATAGCTATATTGCTTTCATCCAAAATGTATTTACCTCGCCAATATTCATTCGTCTACTTAAAAAGAACTCCCCTTAATCAGTTAAACAATAATTATTTGAATCACATGAGATCCCTTTTATATCGATAGCTGATCGCTAATTGGATACTCGTTGTCCTCAACACCTATATGGTCATACCGGAAACACTGTTGTCGATAAGGAAATGGAAACATGCTTCGATTACTGTGGTAATACAGGTACTGTACTCAATAAAGGTCAATGGTCAATATATGCAACGTTTATGTTAGTTTCCGCAAAATAACGACATTCGTGATGAAGGAAATAGTATTTCATGATTAATGAGTTAACATTGGTCAAGTATGTACAGTAAGCCAGGACTCAATTGGTGGTCATTGTCAGCGAAAAAGCCTCATGTGTGGGGATTCCTTGTGTGATAACAGTGATTTTCATTGGCGTTTCTTGACCGCAACGTCAAAACAAATACATATTATCCGTTGATTTATGTTAAATTTATCACATTCATAGCGATCTCCTTATCTCCCCTGAGGGATTTAAAAAAAACAACAACCTTAAATCATAACATTCATGTAATACGCGTCGCAACAATTATGTATTGCTGCTGTTTATTTGGTTAAATGTGTACGCAAGCGATAACTTTTATGGCGATTGTTCATATGTGGAAGAGGACATATTAATCCCATATTTAGTACTTGACACGATTATAGAGAATACTATGTAAATGTGAGTGTGTACTTAAATGTTTCCCACGAGTGAAGAAAAGATTTACATGGCGAGGCTTGCCGAGCCTTGTAAGCCTTTCTGAGACGAGTGGATTAATGTAAGTACACAATCACACTTACATAGTATTCTATTTAGTCTAAACTATTTTTTATTGTATTTATTCCTGATGCAATCTAAATAGTAATTGATAAAATAAAAGCAAAAACACATCAAATTAACTGAATCTAACATTGTAGTAATATTTATTGTGATCTTTCCCGTTCACGGAACTCGAAATAGACCTTAAAAATTCAACGCAAAAGAATAGTAACGAGACAAAATATCGCTAAACGCCTCGATTCAAATTTAATCAGCGTTCCAAATTTTACACACTCATTGACAAGTAGAACACAGACGGTTGTGTTCAAACTACAATTCTTGTTTTACCACTGTAAAGTACCAAAAAAAAAATGGTTGCCATTTTGAAATTTACAAAATGTGTAGACACCTACGTGAAGCAAGATTCAGCATTTATCCCCGCCGATATTGTTAATTTTAGTCTGTAAACAACTCTTCTTTTTTTACAAACTTTTCACTTACTGACATAACAAGTATAACATCTACTGGTTATTGTTCTACTAACCGAAGTTGTGTAATAATCATGTTTAGTTTCGTAAAGTTTAATTTGCTTCCATGACGAGTTAAAGTTCTGGACACATTTCTTTATCGCCATCCATCTTTTCCATTTTAAAGCACTGGATGTAAGCAGGCAATTATTTGTGGAAACACTGGAAAGACATTCTTTGATCGACTGACTAAGGAACGACTTATTCATCAAAGAAATTACCCTTTTAATTCAACATCGATTTCCTTCGAAAAGTTAAAGAACAATTCACTGACACTTTTCTTAAATTTAATCCATCAATTGTTCAACAAACCATTTTATTTCCTATCTGCCTTTAAAAAAATTGACTTATGACTATAAAATAGTGTTTTTTCTAAATCTGCTCATTTATGCGTAAACGTGTATGCAATGATAACTATTTTGTCATGAAAATCGTGTTTTAAAGTATTTCTAATGGAAGCATCGATTTCAATAAATGTTTTAATTGTTCAACCATTTTGTTCAAATCAATCGATAAGCCTTTATTCACCAAAATGTTAACGTTGTATCGAAATCCATACATAGAAATAAATGTAATATTTTCTATTTTGTAGTCCAGCGAATTTTACTAATTTCATATATTTATCTAAGCATTATATTGGCTATTTTGGGTTACTTCTATTGGGAAGATTACATTGTTCAATAGTTAATTAGCAATATATGCATGTACTTGGGTAATTAATTATCCTACAGCCATTGCCGAAAATCTCTGTTCGACCACTAACCTTATACCGCTGTGATTGGGTTGTTAGGATGATGGATGTACACTTCAGAGTTATTTGTACTTGCTAGAATGTAGTGCGATCGAATTATTATTTCGATATTTAATTACATAACAAATGAAAATTAGCGATTTTTTAAACATGGGTATACATTTAAACAAACGATATGTTCCTCAATTTGGTATGTTGCTTATCCAGTCAATATGAATGAGAGAATAAAATAGTCTCAATAATGTAATCAAAGTCGCCACCACCGTGAACTTAAATCGAAGGCGGGAAATATCTGCATTAGTTTAATCTTCTCATTCTATTTACTGTAGTTACTTGTACATATATGTACAGGTCACGTTTGACATGTTATTTTATTAAAAGAAATGGCCATGTCAACATGTCAATGAATATTACATCTACGATTTATAACGTGACATGAATTTGTATAACATGAAATATTTATTGCTGCGAGTTCAGCTCTTTAAATCTTTGCACTGCGCTTAAAAAAGAGTATGCAGTACACCAAAAATAAAAATACAAAAGTTTAATGTGTTGAAAACTATAATATGAAACATTTACACATTTAAAAAAGTTACAATCAATTATATCACATGCCTTTATTTCTTTTCTATTGTTAGCATTAAATGTATAGCTTTCAGTCGCAAGGAGCTGATTCGATTCAACATCGAAATCTATTAAGAAATACAGAAAAACAGAGTACTATTTGTATGGCAAAATGCATTTCAAATCTCATTTCGTTTAAAAATGGATATAGCAACGGTGTACTTCATATTGAATGAACATTCTCATAAAGTTGAAGTTAGCTGTCACTGGAAATACAATAAGATGGTTTAGGTCTACGGTTTGAAAGGAAAGGGATAACATATAACTGTTAACTGAGTAATGGAATGTTCTTGTTTAAAACAAGTTGTTTAAGAAGCATGAAGATCAGTTCTTCTATTTGCTTTTTTACTTACCCTAACCCTATTATATTATATGAATTGGTATAAATATATTGTTCTTCTGTACACTTTATATAACGTGACTTATAGTAGTCATATTGACTAGTTTGCTGTTTTATTTGTTAGAAAGGATCTGTCATCTTGTACACGAAAGCCGATTGGATTCGAACAAAAGTAATATATATTGTTTATTTTATAACGTATTAAACGGAAATTTTAGTCTGTGACATCAATAATATTCTTTAAGTACATCAGAATTATATCTAAAGCTGACAAACAATAAGTAATTGGATCAATACAATACAATTATACAAAACATACAACATGTTTTTATATATTTTATTGAACGCATATTAAGTAATGAAATTTGCTATTAAAACAAGAACGATCCATTTTTTTACTAATTAAGTGCGTTTCTTTAGTAAATATGTATAATATATAGATGTTCAATGTTTTAAAACAAAACAAATATCTATATTATTTTCTAAGACAAGATGGAGAAACATCAGTATTTTTTCTACCTATACCACAATAACGGTGAAAGTTTATATTGTCACTTCTGATTTAAAAATGTTTTCTGGTATAACATTTGCTTTAGGACAAACCGTCATGAATTTGTGTTTATACGGCACTACTTTATAAACTACTAGTAACGGTGAATATGTGATATCTGGCAAACATTTCGAGGCACAAAGTGTTTTAGATCAGTGAAAAACCATAATTTCCGGTGACGGTGAAAATAATTGATAAAATGGGTTTTGAAAGATTGAACACGGTTTTCTTTTAATAAGTGTGATGTAACACTTGATGGTCGATGGACAGATAAAGGGGAATTATATCCATTATGTTCAGCGTGAATTCTTTTTGTAGATCACCAATTTTGTTAAGCAGTTCTCGTTCCCTGTCAGGTGCTTGCTGTTTAAAAACATAATCTAGGGTAGAGTCAATTTCAGATTTAGATGTAATCGATATCACAATTATTCGAATTGTGCACTGCATTTATTTATGTTTTGTGTTTTTGTTCGTTGATAATTGGTTTAATTTTATATATCATCGTTGACTAAGACAGAGTGTGGATACCAGCTAACGTCTCGCGATCGGATTATTTTCAAATATACAAAATCAATCGGCCCGGGGCCGATATGATCATATATGGCATGCGGATTCAAATAACGACCCGCTTGTCACGTCCATTTATAAGTATTAATAGTAACACTATGTATTATTTATAAACCAAGATTTAAGGCTTGTGTATTGATAGAGCGTTGCCAATCTAAATGTACTTGTATTATTAAGACGTAGCGTAATACATTTTTTGTAAAGAGCGCAAATAGTCTCGCAAAAAACATACGAAGTATTAAATTATTAGCAACTACTGTATCTAATCGGATGATGGTTAAGTAATGCGTTTATATAACTAAATTCATTTACAGTGTAAGACCTGCCTATTGTTATATTGTTATCAAGTGTTTGTGTTTTCAATAGCTGCACTTTTAAGTCTGCACGCTTGTCTAAGTCCTGACACGCGTTATTGATATGAGTCTGACATCGTGTTAGAATCCTCCTATTAAGGTTTCATAAAGTCTGCGACACAGCATCACGTCAATCCCAAACATGCGACACGCACACAATCATTGCGCGTTTCACTTTTTTTCAATTTCGCTTCCATTACGCCGTCTTCAGTGACACCGGAGATGTCAACTACAAGAGATAATATCGATCTGTAGAGGTCATAAGATGCCTCTCTGTAATCAATATACGTCTATTGGTGACCGATCCCGCTGCAGACATTTAGAAAAATAAAAGGCGATAAAAGCGGTCCGGTTCCATTAACAAATTTTCTGGCGCTGTCATTGCTTTAGTTATATCTTTAGTGGACACGTGGATATAATTGGATTTGTGAATCATAGGGTAAAATATTGCATGTACTTTAAATCTAGCTAAGTATTTATATTTAAACATTTTCTGCAAACCGCGTGAATAGCATTTTTAATAAAAAAATGATGCGTATTAATACTTATTTAATTATTTCTTATAAGTCGTGTATTGTGACAAATCATCGTTTTTCTTAACATAATTACCTTTCAAATGATGATGATTCTTGCGAAAGTATATACAACATTAAGCAATTTGAAAAAGACACACAGTATCCAAAAGCAACACATTTTAAAATGCAACTTCTTTAAGCTTGTAAATTCATGCGAATGTTTTGTTTATTGCTATACAACAGTAACCATGCCGGAAGTTAAAGTTTTATGTATTCTTTGTTACCGAAATTTCTTGAAAAACAATGTTATTTTCATTGTATTAAATCCCATCATGTCCGTAGTCCAGACACAATTGATCTCCTAAATGAAATTACAAGAGCCTAAATAAAAAGGTAACTCCGTTACCTGCCTTTGACAAACTAGTTTATTTCCATAGCCTAGACACGTTATTTTAATTTGATATGGTATTCGTGCACTCTAGTTGAATGATGGTTGTCAGGCAAGCAGAGTGGTTGATTCACACGTTTCTCACTTTGGCGACCGTAGTTCATTTCTCACTTCCGGCAGAAGACAACACCAAAAATGTATGCACGCAATGACAAAATACATTATCAAGTAGTATCTACTTAAGTTGGGATTTACAATAGTTCTTACTTCAGTAGGTAGCGGGAGAACATTGTGAACTTCGAAATAAACGCACGCAATCCCACCTCCCTCCCCCCAAAATAAAACAACAGTTCTAGAATAAATAACAATTATTCCAAAATACACTTGCTCATTCAACAATTTAAAACATGATACATTTCAAAAATCTTTATTCATTCAGCATTTTTTCAAGATATCGTAATTTTATATATATTTCCAGAACGATGCTTCTATAGAATCTGAGAACGTGATAGCTGGTGATAGCCTCTTGAGAAAATCGAGCTTTCCATTCATATCATATTTGTAAACAAAACTTAATGTAGCTCTACTTTGTTAAAAAAACAGTGAATTTTTGCAAACAACGCGAATTCTTTAATGCTAGTATGTATTTATGTATTATCGAAGACATACATTTCTGTTCAAATGTCATTTCGTGTGAATTTACAATCCTTTTATACCGTGTCAGAAAATCGGTCTAAGTACATAGACAATTGACGAAAACAAAAATTAATATTTCTTTTTTCATCTGAGATTTAATAGTATTTGTTTTTAACGACTATAACAATGTAGGCATACATAAAACTGTTTCGTTATCATACGTTACAATATATTAAACAAAAGAGGTCCCTTAATCTTTGTGTTAGTATATTCCACTGTTTGCAACATCTCTTATATTGTATATAATATAGACATTTTCATAAGTATGATATGTATTTTCGTATAGTTTTAGTTAAACTTTTTTTTACTAGCCAATTCGTTTACGATGCCACTGAACTGTACTAAACGTAACAGGAAAAACGAAATATCGTTGGATATTCCTCTTAAAATATGACAAGAACGACACTACCCACAGCACCGTTAAGCTTCACACTTGCGAAATTGGGAGAGGAAGGGGGTGGAACAGTAGGGCGTTTGATAGTGAAGACGATATTTATTTTGTCACATAAATTGAATCATTGCAGACAAATAATGATCATCACTCGATACCGAGGAGAAATGGCAGGAGAAGTTATCAGACCCAAACACAATTCCTATAGAGTGGAACAATACTGTTATCGAATTAAAAGGACTTGCTTTGTCTCTTAGATTAGTTAATTGACATGATATGAGTTGTTGGCGGGACCTAATGGAAGCTACACAATTAATTTGTACACGAATGCTTTTGTGAAAATTCGCTGCAGCAAAAATAAATTCAATTATAGATCATAAAGTAGAACGCCGACAAAGCAAAGCACTGCAAAAAATAAACGTCGAGAAAAAAGATACAGCATACATGAGCATTATGCCCGATAACTACATTAATTTCATCCTAAATGTATTTACCTCGTAAATGTTCATCATCGTTGGATTCCTATTATATCGATAACTTCGAACTAATCGATTACAGGTTACCCGTTGTCTTCCACACGTGTATGGTATTACCGGAAACGATGTTGTTGATAAGGAAATGGAAACACGCTTCCATACTGTGCTTATAGAAGAATTGTCGTCAATATAGGTCAATAGTCTAGATATACACCGTTAATATTTGTTGCCTCGATTAAACGGCATGCGTGATTAAGTAAACATTATTTCGTGAATGGTGCGTTTACTAAACATTTGCAAGGCATTTGCTGCAAGACAGGACTCAAATGATGGACACTTTTCGCCTTAAAGAGCTAGGTATACTACCAGGAGTCATTTGATTACAACACTTTCTCTGCGTGTACTTTCATAAATATTCTTAGACCGCAAGGTCAAAAGAAATACATACATGTTAATTTATGTGAAACATTTCACATACAGAGCGATCTCAGTATCACCCGAGAGTGATATTTTTAAAGTACACAATCATTATAGATTTATGACATCAAATTACGCGCACCGGAACAATCATTAAGCGCTGCTGCTTTTTTAATGTGCACTCAAGTGATAAATCATTTTTACGAGATTGTGCACATATGCACGATGAAATATTTATATTTTAGTATTCGACAAGATTATTCTTACACGTATGAAATCCGAGTATTTTTTATCGTAAAAAGTAATGTAATTTCCCTTTATTATAAATAGAAAATAAATTGTAAAAGAGATAAGATTTTAGAATCGATTCCAAGGCAATCACATTAAAGTTATTTGCAGAAGTGTACTGATTCACATGTCTTGCTAACTAAACGATCAAATGTTTACATTTAAAGAAAGTTTTTCTATGAAAGTAAACCACCGGGCATAGGATTTATTAATACAAAGGATTGTGACCATCTTTTACTAATGTTTCTTCTACTCTTCAAAAGAAATATCGATCATTTTGCATGTACAAGCAAATGCACGGACAAACACATAGATACTGTTGTATACAAACGACCATGTTGATTAAAGAGAATATACCACACTGGTACTGTTTGGAACTTAAAGGGGCCTTTACACAGATTTTGGCATGTTTTGAAGTTTTTCATTGAATGCTTTATATTGATAAATGTAAACATTGGATCTAAAAAGCTCCAGTAAAATATCAAGAATAAAATTTAAAAAAAGGAAAAAAGTAGCCCTCAGCCGGGCTCGAACCAGTGACCCATGGTGTCCTGGAGTAAAAACCAATTAGACCTCTCGGCCATCCTGCCAAGGATACATGCAATACATATTTTATACTTTATATAAGCAATCTTCGTAGTTTCACAAAATTAAACGACAACAACAGAACTCTCCTAATTATTCAAGATGCATATAATGGCTATATTAGACCATGGTAAATGTTCAGTATTACTGTTTCCTCACAAATATCATAACTAAAACGAAAATTTGGGAATCTGAAACAACTTTTTTTCAATTAAGTCAATTTACCAAAACGTGAAAAGGCCCATTTAATCCGGCTCAATTATTAAGCAGTACTCGAGATTGTATAGATATGTCGCGACAGCCTGTAGCATGTTATTGGCAAATTATTGCTTGGTTAATTAAGATTATACGAGTTTAATTCCAGTGTTTATTGTCCTTGCAAGGAAAAATTGCAGATAACAGCTATCATCTTTATTTTCGTGTGTCGTTAAAGTATAATCAATACCAGTCGAATAATTTACAAAAGTAGTCAAGATGACTATTAATTCTTTACGTTTTTGGACCATGAATAATAATTCGTATAATCTTATTTTTTCAAATAAGCATGTTTCAGGCCACACACAATAAACATTCTGTCAATATATGGCTATAAATTGCATAAAGCTTTTGAATAAACCCCCAAGACTCTATATAATACTTTAACTTGTTAATTGTTTTGTTTCTTGTCGACATCGAGTGCACACATAACTGAAGATTCTAAAGGTGAATGTCTCATTCAATTGACTCGCTAATCACTATACACCATTTAGGAACATAACATATGCTAAAGTGTAACTACTCGTTTGAACAATCGCTTAGATTATTTGGGATAAGCTGTCAAACAAATCAAAGCTTTTACATTAGTTCTTGCTACAATATACTTTATTTCGTTCCATGTTTGCCACATAGTGAATTAAAATACATTTTTTCATGATAAATAATAACGTGTTGTTTTCTTTCCTAGTATTGGCGCTCATGGAATACTTGATTTGACCTCATTTAGTTCAACAGACTAATTACTTCAATAGACTAATTCTCAAGTGGCATACGACTCATTTAGTAACAATTTCATTGCAATGCATTTTGCCATGAGTAAATAACTTTGAGATGACCATTCATCATCTGAACAACCCAATCATAGCGACATAAAGTTGTAGGTCATGCATAGCTTATAGCGATTGCTAATTGATAATGAATTCCCCAAGTGCAGGCATAACTTGCTAATTATTTATTTCATATTTGGTATGTCTGTGTGTACCGGGTACATGTATTCAGATCGGTGAATAAACATGCCATTACATGAATGAGTTTGAATAAATTGAGAACGGGTTTCCATAAATGCGTGTAATGAAACACTAAATGCCCAATGGGCCGTCGAAGGGAAATTATATCCAGTGTTCAGTGTGATTTTTTTTTGTAATTCATCATTAGTGTTATGCAGTTCTCGTTGCATTGAACTTCCGTGTTGTTAAAAGAAAATTATGACAGAGACAAACAATTAATGTATACATGTTTCAAAAGGTCAATTTTGCGGAATGTTATTTTACGTATTTGTGACGTAAATTAAATTAATACCGATACGACATGAAAAACCGATTTAAATCGTTGTTGAATTATGGCGCATTCAGTAGGCCAGAGGGGAAGCAAATCTCTGTTTGTCAATAAACACATGAACATAGTATTTTACATGTTCAAGCATTTTCGACGATGCTGCTGCAGCGAAGCAGCTCGTAAAAGTTATCATACCATCAAAAAAGTCTTCACAATGGCAACCTATGTAAAAGACCGAGCCAGTCCGATTGAGTTAGCTCAATTTTCTCAATCGGCATACCTCGCTGATTATCATTGATAAAGGGAAAGGCAGCTTGTTTCCGTCCTCTTATCGAGAGGTTCGTGACAGGAACCAGACACGAAACATCAAAGGCTGTGACGCTGGGATAGTGGGTCAAGTTCCCCACGGATACTACTTCCCGGTACCCCCATTTTTTTTTCGTACCCATTTTTTTCGTACCCACATTTTTTCGTACCCGATTATTTTCCTACCCAATTTTGTTTGTACCCAAATATTTTTCGTACCCACATTTTTTTGGGCATAAATTTTTCGTACCCAAAATTGTCGTACCCAAATTTGTTTTCGTACCCAAATTATTGTACTCACATACACAATTGTGGTAATGTAGATAAACTTGAATTAAAGCTTTCATATCCATCCTCTTAAAAGCATCGTCACACCAGTACTTCAGTACTTTGATTTTATTTTCAACACGAGCTAATAAGAATATAGGTATTATAATCGGCACATCAAATTAACATATACCATTTCGATGTAAATAAAAACTTAAAGTTTTCGCAGGAATGCTCTTGCAGTAAACTCACTTTATGTTGTCTCGCGTATGAAATGCAATGTTAATTGGCTTATTGATTGTAATACATAAAGTTATCTAGCCGGCGTCGAAACAATAATAAAAGTGCAGTATTTATTCGTTCAGCAAAAATGACATTATTTCAATGAATGTTCTGTTTGAATATCATATTGATTTTAAATGCTATGTATACTGAGCGTTTTCAATTAATAGGATAAAACGTATCTGAATATCAGGAAAACAACCAAATGCATGTTTCAGTGCTGAAAAGTCTTGAACTCAGGAAATGTTTGATGATAAGCGACAAACTATACTTAATGTTGCACTAACAAACTTCGCGAATACGCAGCTGGTTTGCACATTTAATCATCATAGAAACAAAGTAGTTCTTCTACCACACGACCGTACACTTCTAAAGGAATTTTGCCCCCCCCCCCCCCTTGTAAGGCCTGATTTAGGTTAAATTCAATCCGAGCTAGTAATGTCGTTCAAAAACCTGAGGCACGCAATGTCTAATTGCAATTTCCAATCGTCTTTAATAACAGCAACTTTAAGAGAAAGAATCGATCGTGAACGAGCTCGCTACGGACAACTAGAGAAATAAATGACTATAAAAGCGATTCGGCGC
Source organism: Dreissena polymorpha (assembly GCF_020536995.1). NCBI lineage: Eukaryota > Metazoa > Mollusca > Bivalvia > Myida > Dreissenidae > Dreissena > Dreissena polymorpha. Next base: position 39,541,694 of record NC_068370.1, read on the forward strand.
CATTAACAAATGAACTTGCGCTGTCATAACTAGTCTGGCAGCCGTAGAGGGCACGTGGATTGTGTTTAAGTGACTGTAATTTGGGAATTTTTTTATAAAATCGTACAAGAAATTAACTGTAGAACGCTTTTAGAGACTTCAATGTATTGAAAGCAGTTAACGAAAATGTATTACATAAATATTTGACGTATTCCAAATTTTATTTTATTTTTAATTAAAACATATTAAAATTTTTAACGAATAAAAGCATGATTTAATATTTCGAAAATGGAAAACAAGTGTCATTATTCATTATAAAAAAGCATTCGTATTTTTTACGTGATAAACGTTATCATGTTAGTGGTTAAACCGTTTCCATATTGAAGCATTTTTTAAAAAAGCTCTCAAATTCTATATACACGCATGTACGGCCAACCCGCGCGCAGACACTTAGCAAAACACTTATTTGCTAAAATACATTAATTTATTGAATGCTTTCAAAAAAACCTCGAAAAAATCGTGTATAACCGACCAAAATAAAAACATGTTACAACGTCAACGAATTTCAAATTACATTAATAGTTTTTTTGTCCACGCGATAGCTGGTTCGGCAACTTGTTTACTGCGTTTGTAGAAATCATATTGTAAAGCATAGATCCCATTCTCACAGTTTTTAATATAAAATAAATTTTCATTTTAGCTAATGTCCTTTAAAATTTCATTCATTATTTTTAATTAATTCAAACTTTTGGTAAACATTCATTTTTGTTTCAAAAAAGTTCGAAGACATAAATTTGCGTTTAACGTCGTAAGGAATTGGTTGTGATTTGATATTCTTTCGGAAAAGAAATTCTTGCACAGAAATTCTTACTATATATATATGTCAAAAGACATATTCATTTACCCAAATTATACATAATCAAAATTCTCATCAAAGATAAAATTGCATTTTCTTTGAAGAGTTCATTAAATAAAAATATCATTCTAACATATCAATAAGTTACAACTAAATGAAAACGCTTAAATAACATGAAATAAATGTAAACAAATACGTGTTTAAGTAAAGGCATTCAGTGTATTCATATAAATATCCGACTTATTGGTAAGTAAACAGGATTTACTACTTCAAAATCGAACGGAATTTTAACCGTCAACAATATCTTCGTGGTATAATATGAAAGAAGAAAACGTCCCAGATAATACAGAAGCAGTGATGGGATGATCATCAGCGCGTTTGTAAGGAAAATTAACTCCTTCCCCCCCTCCTCCGAAATCACATGTGTTAAGACAAACATTGATCACCCATTTTCATGACTTGACTTGTCTATCACATTTGATAATTAGCATGTTATGAGTCGTGGGCAGGACTTAATTGAAGCTACAAATCAAATTATTACACACACTGAGTATCGTTGTGGAAATTAACTGTGCCAAACAACATGTGTTAAATGACCCACATAATGTCGAACTTATTTGCAAATATACGAAAATAAGAAACTTGCTTCCGGTACAATATGATGGTCTTGTTATTGCCGTATTGTTATGTTAACTGGGCTTGGGAATGTAATTGCCAACGACCAATAACAAAAACGTATGCATGCGATGTAAGTGTATACATCTATTATTTATTTAGTCAGATGATTAACGGAAACATGAGAGTAATTTGCTCTTGGTCGAATTCCGTTTAGGTACATAGATTGTTAAGCGAAATTAGCCATACGTCATTTGCAAATTATTCTAATATGGCGATGACACAACCTTTATGATACGTCTTCTGTTCTGTGTATATCTATGTGCTTTAAATGTAAAGGCAATTGATCTTTTACGTTAAATAAAAGAGTAGCGGATTTTTGTTTTATGTTTCACGATTTTGTTGATTATATATTTATCAGAATTTATTCCAAGCATGTTTATGACGTCGACTCATGGACTTCAATATAATTCATTAAAAACATTTTATTTTATTTTTATGTGGGGTATACTGAATATTTTACAAAATTACCAATGCAATAGTTTAGTTAACAGCTGTAAACGTTTTTTCAAAGGATTTAAGATTAAATATCTGATGATTTTCTAATATTTCCGAATGGTTATCCCGTCACTAGTAGTATAATTTATTTTAAAACATTGTGACGCATGACATGTTTTCTAACAGATGAATCAAATACATCATTTCCGGTGAAAACGATGAATCTAAATGAAACCTGGTTGAATAGCATAAAATTAGTTTTCCATAAAAGCGTGTAATGAAAAAAATCAGTTCCATTGGGTCGATAGAGACAATTTTTCAAGGATTTAGTTCTTATTTCTTAATAGAAATCGCAAATATTGAAAATTGGTCGTATTCCATATAATCAAGGTTTCATGGTCTCATAGGAGGACATGGTTAGATCTGACCAGACTGTCTTGATAAATTGTGAATGAGATCCATTTTCGCATGAGGTGGGTCATAATAAATTAGAAATCGTTAGTTTTTTTAAGTAACTCAACCTCCGTATCTGCGACATGAATGTTAGAATCCCAACATGTTTTGGCACGTTTCATGCTAAAATTAAATGCTTCACAGACTTACTTCATACGCTTACGTGAGAACACAATCGTTTTCAAGAGTTTACTCCGCTAGTTAGGAACTCTAACCATGAACGGCCACTTAACAGCAAAGCTCGTCAAAGAAGCGTTTGGATCAGTCATGGTGGTCCCCGTTTTCTATCAACATGAAAAATGTTTAAAACACAAGCGATGCATCCTTTATGAAATTGTTACCGCAGATTCTTTCCGAACAAACAAATCTTAGAATAAATATACTGTAATGATGACTGGAATCGTTTTTGTCTAAAATATCTTCTTGGTCTACGTGAGAATAATCACAATACCAAGACAAACCTATATAATTTCAAAAAATGGAAGGTCCTCGATGCTGTAATATGTGCAGATTCAATTAATTGTGTCACTGAGATAGAATCTGTCATGACCTCAATGATCACCAATCGATAGTAATGTTAATTAATGTAGATGCTATGAGATGTAATCCAAGCATCCATTGGTGTTAACAGTAGTGACATTCAATTGAAGGAACGTGTGTTACTCTCATAAGGGATAATTAACGTAATGCAAAACGAATGGAATATAGCGCTCAATTATGGTGATGTAAATGAGCTTCGTTCTTGGAAAACTGGTCTTCCCATATAAGCCTGAGCAGTACACTTATGCTAATCAACGACAACATTTTCCGCCAAAGCTGGACTTTCGTTAAGAATATACGTCATCAGAACGAAAAAATACCATAAAGGGTCGTCCTTGGTTAGCATATTCAAAACGCTCATGCTAATATGGGACGACACGTAACGCGCATGTATTTAGGCCAAATTTCCCAAATGGAAACAGGTTAAGCGTGTTAAACGATACGGTTTTTGTTTCCCTAAAGTCGCCGAAAAGAATTATAAAAATATTTTTTCCGAATGTACACGTCACCAATAGTTTTTATAACACTTTTCTTTATGTTGCAGGTTTAAATTTACATTGAGAGTAAAACAATTTTGTTCAATAAAATTTACTTTATGGTTTAACATTTAAATTCACAATTAAATAAATTGTATGCACACATTCTAACAACACTATAGTCATTTGGGATGTTACGGAGTGTATAATATAAAAACCATTCGCCTTTGATTGGTATGATAACTGTTGCACCATGAGGATAGTGATGTCTTCCAAGAAAGAAGGTAATGTTTGCTCTTCGAGCGAGCTTAATTTGACTATATCCCGCAAGATGTTAAGAGGTTGATTATATAATGCAGGAAAACATGTTATACTTTAAAAACATACAAGTCGAACCTGCAGATTTTAATATGTTTAATATGAAGATGAAGCGCTAATCCACATTGATTAAAAGCATATATTTAAATAAACACTTTCCGATTATTTGCTTCAATGGCCGTGTCGCAAAACATGTAATACTATTGTCTGGCCTTCGCGCTGGTTATTGTGAAAAGTATTTCCGGACCATGAATTTCAAGAAAAGATGTTAGACTTGACAAACTTTATAAACATTTGAAGCATCTCTAGCAGATCGTCATCGAATCTTAACTGAACATACTTCACTGGTGCAGCTGAAATTGTCAGTATATAATGCTGGATACCTAAAAGACATAATGTTGTTTTTTTACGGAACAGTTGGAATTTCACTATGTTTATATTTACAAATGATTTACTTTTTCCTGTTTCTATCACCGATCATTACTTTGGTTTTAAAACGGAAATCTGCACTTTCCAACAAGATTGTGTATGTGCTATTTATTAACGTCGCCTCCGCAAGAACATATTTAGGTTTAATTTACTCCGTGATTCAACATCCGGCAGATCCAAAACCTGTGGCACGCGATTCATAATTGCAAGTTTTATTCGTTTTCAATTTCGCTGGCATTGCGCCGTCTTCAATGACACGGCCGGCAGCAACTTCAGAAAAATAAAATCGATCTGAGGATCTCTGTAATCAATAAACGTCAATTGGTGGACGAGCCCGCTGCAGACATTTAGAGACATCAATGGCAATAAAACGATTCGGTTCCATAAACAAATGTACTGGCGCTTTGATTGCTGTTGTGATATCTGTATCGGGCGTGTGGACTTTGTTGACATAATTGGAATTTGTGAATCAAAAGAAATATAACTTTCCAGGTAATCTTTATTCATCGCAATTAAAAAATAGTAATAATATGCAATTGAATAAATACATGAATATCCAAATATTTTGTACAATTATAAAAACGATTCAAGAATTATACTTAAATTTAATTATATATCATATATTTTGAATTATTGTGTTGCGACATAATTCGAGAATTCCAGTCAGATCAGATCGAAAACTACGAGATTTGAGATAATGGCTTAAACGGGTAAAAACTATTCTTAGGGTGGGGTAGGCGGGTTATAATTTAAATACCCGAGTAAATTCGGTACTAGTCGGTCGGATATTGAATATTTAAAATAAATTTGAACTACCTTAATTTTCATACAAGATAAAGAGCATGACATATATTCATATTTTTTATTTCAGGTTATATAGGATGCTATTTTTTCTTTTAGTTAGATTGATATAATTCTAAATGAAATGTTGAACAGCATTTAACGATTTATAAGGAATAAGCAACGTTGTTGAAAGTAATCAGCATTTTTAGTACTGCATGTCAGGAATGTCTTCATTTAAATTCTACTTGGAATACTGATGAAAGGTAGTGAGAAATAATTCGTCAAGCAACATTGAAGGTACTCTTACTTTGAGGGGAGAAGGAAGAATAGCGTTTACTGTTAGCTCTATCTGCCGTTTTAATTCTGAAGTAAATGTATTTACATATGCAAGTTTCGTTTACAAACATAAAATTTTTTAATGTGAATAACATAAACTACTCTTTTTATTTATGGATAATTTTAAAATATACGACGTATTTATAATTAAGAGGATAATTGTACAACACTTGTTTAATAAATCTACACTTAAAATGTATAATCTTCCACCTCCTTACTAACAACCCGAACCGGTATCGTTCGCAGAAATTGTCTCCCGGACCTGCGTTTTTTCCCCGCGGATTCGGATTTTCTGGTACACAATGGGTTACTAGATTACATACTTAATTACTCAGGGTTGGTATTAACGCCGTAAACATATTTCGCAATTATTGTGCCATGGACAAAGTCATGGTTTTCTTGTTATACTATGACAAGAAGGACACATTCAAGACGATCCGAGCAAGACAAACATGTAATTGGGAAACCAACACTTAAAGTGATATAATATGGGCATTTTTCACTGTTGAATTGAGCTGGAAAGAATTAACAGGTCAAAAGAGTTAGTTAAAATGTGGTTACTGACCAATTATCTGCAACTCATCTTGCTACCAGTTGTTTATTAAAATATATTTTATACACGATATTTTACATGACTCACACAGTCCTCTAAGCCGAAATGATCCGTAAAACAAAATTGTGTCTTTGTGTCGTATGAACGAATCTGCACTAAAACTAAATTTATGTTCACATTGTACATGCGTGATCAGTTGTCAAACGAAAGTACACTTGATATTCAAATGCATTATTGTTTCTTTCCGGGATATCGTTTTAGTATGTTGATGCTGCATTAACAAATATAAGTGTATATGAAGTGAAAACAACAAAAATAAACAACGGTTGCGATAGACACCTATAAACTGTTAGATGCCCATAATATCACTTTAAGGTAAAGGGTCATAAACTTAAAATAAAGGATCCCAATTTTTGCGCTTTTTACAAGCAAACTTAAATTCACGTTGCCTCTGAGATTGAATCCGTCAAGACAAACAATGATCAACAATCGATATTGTAGTAATTGACGACTCATATTATACACAAACAAAGTCGCCAACGAGTGGGAGAATTATGTTATTGAATTAAAAGCGCTTGCTTTTAGATGCAGATGAGTTAATTGACATTTCATAAATTGTGAGCATGACTAAACGGAAGCTGCGACATGAATATAAATAAGGTTGGCCATTAGATAAAGGCCACCGTGACTGAATAATTCAACCACTGAATATAGTTCAATTCGCCAAATTGGTGCCAAAAGGTACAATTTGCCTTCGTATTTCAATGTCATATGGCACCTTTTTGCACAAGGTTGCGAATTATTGATGTACTATTATGTCATTTCAACCAAAATTATTATCGAAAATATAAAACGAATGTATACAAATACAAAACAGTAATATAATTTGAAATTAATAAAAAAGCTTTGAATTTAAGTCAAGTTAACTTATATTTACATGTTTTGTAATACTTGATTGATAAATAATTTATGTCCTTGTAAATGATACACAGCCTTAGACTATAATACTAATACATGTCGATATGTTTCGCTGCCATGTGTTGTTATGTATAGCAACTGTAATATACATTCCTGTACTGATAGAATAGCAACAAAGTAAAGCTTCAAATGCGCCAGTTCGGTAAGGCTAATCTGGGACGACACTTGACTATATTTAGTCCGGTTGTTCAAGAGCGCGTCTCATATGATTTGTGAACCACTTTATATTTAAACGAACAAATACTCTAGTGAACTAGCGTGCATTTTAACGTTTGGGGCCGTCCATAACGTATGTCACGCTCCAGGTGGGGGGAGGGGGGTGTAAGAAAGTGTGACAGTTTGTGACATGGGCGGAAGGGGGGGGGTTAGGCCATGTGTGATGTCACACACATTTATTAAAAAAAAATCTTATTTATAATTATTTTGTTAGAAGAATTTTAAAATAATTTTCAAAAAGATTTTGTGACAGAGACCGAGGGGGGGTGGGGGGGGGGGGGGGAGGGGTAAAATAGTCAAACAAGCGTGACATACTTTATGAACGTGACTTACTTGTCCCTTTGGTGCCAAAAGGTTCATGTAAATTTAATTAAAATAATAGCCTGTGTATAACCATAAAACGTTATTAATAGGATCATATGGCAAGTATTTCGTAGCGATAACTTTGCTAGGATACTCATTTTCCTCATGCGCTCTATGGTCCTACTGGAAGTAATGGTATCGATAAGGAAATACTGTCATATGTAAACGTGGCGCTAATGATAAAGACTGAAGTAAACCCATTTATGACTAGTGGACTCTCCCATCCTTCAAAATTGGATTAATTAATTTCCAAAATTAGGGATGTCTAGTATATTTATTTCTATATTTAGAATATTTCTTACAGAAATTCCTTAAAGCAAACAGCGCAGTCCCAGAGACGCCGCATCATGCGCTGTTTTCCAAGGCCTTATTTTCTTGACGCTAGGCATAAATGGGTTAATATAGATCAATAGCCGTGATAAACGTCTAATATTTGTTGTGTTGATTAAACGACATTCGTGATTGATATGACAAGTAAACTGCTGTCAATTATCTTCAGCGCGTCCGGAAGTGGATGATTGAATTGTGTCACTTCCGTTGATTTACGTCAAATATAGTTTATATCTAGCGAAGAGCATTATAGAATATATACCGAGTTCTGCTTATCTCCCAACAGTCTCTCGGAGAACTGAAAGAATCAATCATTTATTATAGCATCAATGTTGCAAACGAAAGGAAAAATAAATAATTCTTACGGCTTTTTTTGTTGCCTGTATTAACTAGCAGGACACTTACATTTTTAAGGATTCAATATGTGCCTTATAAAAAAATAAATAATCGCCAATACTCTACTATATCAACGACTCATCTAAGCTAATATTAGCGGGAATGTAAATGTTGTCATATATACAAAAATATTTAAATATATAGGAAAAGGGGGTTGAATGGATGTGCGTAAAATGTCATCCCAGATTAGCCTGTGTAGTCCGCAAAGCCTAATCAGGCACAGCACTTTCCCCCTAAACTAGATTTTTGCGTAGGAGAGACTTTCTTAAAACGAAACATATCACTGTTGTTGACTCTCACATTGAAAGAGAAATTAAAGACGATGATCCGGTTAACAACTGTTGTATGCGTAAAAAGCTTCCCAGCGAGGACTTGACCAGTGTGATGATTGTCAAATGGGCCCGGTGCGAGGCCTGTTGTCGTTGTTGCCATGTGAGATTTTGTTCACATATCAAAGTTGTGCGCCGGTTGTCTGGTTGTTCTGCCTTCATTTCGCTGAAAGAAAAAGTTTAAACTATTGCCTGTTTGCTTTCGATGTATTTAAGACTAGCTTCACGTAATCAATTAATCATATTTACCACTCTGGGAAAACTCTGGTACCCAGTTATTCAATTATTTGTGCCTTTGGCAAACACAATAATTTCATCGATTCCCAAATTACTGTTTTCACAATATTTGTATTCACAAACATATTTTATAATGTATTTCCTCCGCATACGCTCAAAATAATCGCGATATATGCTAACATTTCAATCCCGAATATAATTTCAGGATGTGAGATTCGGCATGAATCATCACTATGGGGGATTCATTCTTCTTGGTGGTTGCAGTCTCGACCTTTGCCCTTGGTGTAATTTTGTTCCTTGTATCAATATCAAGGTACGGACACATACACATACGGACACATACATACGATTCAATATATTATGTTTGTTAAAAATCATAGGTTTATTTTTAAGATAAAACATATTCATTATTTAACGATCGTGTTATCTACATGTTTTCGGCGATAATTAGTATAAGTCAAATGCATTAACATCAATGTGCATGACAACATAAATACGTATGAAATGTGAAATAGAGCTTTCGCTAATAGTGTCTGAACACTCAATCAATAGTAACATTATGCAATACTTAAATTGCGCAATCATGAGATGTGCCAAATTTTAAATTACGTTCATGCAGAGTTATCTATTCCAGTCAGTCTGTGTTAAAAATCATATATATTTGAGACGTTTTAACCCATGTATGCATAGTGGACTCTCCCATCATTCTAAATTGGATCAATTTATTACCAAAATAAGGAATTTCTAGTATATTTATTTATATCTTTAGAATATTTCTGACAGAAATTCCTTTAAGCAAACAACGCAGACCATGATGAGACGCCGCATTATGCGGCGTCTCATTTGTGTCTACGCTGTTTGCCAAGTTTTTTTTTCTAGACGCTAGGCATAATTGGGTAAAGCGTGTCTAAAATCTCTATAACAGATTAACTGCAATCGGAATAAGAAGAACACATCTTAAAAGAGTAATTAAAACACTAGTGGCTTGCTTTTAAGCCTGCACTGTAATATCTATAAAGTGTTGTTTTCCATTTTCGTAAAAATCGAAATGTATGCACGTTCAAAATAATGCCCATATTTTCATAGCGATTTCTTGTTCACTGCGCTGCGTTCAACCTTTTTTATGTTCGTTAAGAATAATATACCATACGCATTTTTCAGTACCTCATGGCAAGGCTTAGAAGAAGCTGCCACTATATCCCTGTGGAAAATCTGCTACAAAATGCACGTGGCAAAGACTTGGGCGTGTAACCCTTGGCAAGAGGTGCCCGGTAAGATATACATAGATTCAAAACAGCTTTCGATTTAGCGGTTTGTTTGTTTTACATGCACTATTTTATGTACGAATTGAACGCAAGTCTTTATATTGTTTGCATTTGATTAATGTTGAACCACGCTTATTTTGTTTGCAAAACTTACAAATAATTAGCTTCTAACGTTATATATTAAACACACAGCGATACGTTTCGTCATTAATTTGATCACACTTTATACCTAACGACTTTGTTCTGATTCGTTTTAGACTTTGTAAGGTCATCACAAGCCTTCGTCATCCTCTGCCTCATGTGCTATGTCGTCTGCAGCATCATTCTCACAGCCGCATTCGTCTTACGGTGTCTTCATAGATCCCGACTCGCGCTAATAGTCCTATCCCTGCTCACCTTTACTTCCGGTACGTTTTTGTTTGTACGATGCTAGTTAACCGTTTAATGACACCTGTAGTTCGACAGAACGATAAACAAAAAAACATTGTCGCTTTACCAAAATACGTGTTAATTTGTCTGCATTTAAACTGATACTTCATTTAGACTACATACTTTCTCTTTTGGTGAATGTTCTGCTCTCAATAAAGCAAATTGTGTTTGCCATACACGCTACAATTTCGAAATAAACATTATAATGAGATATCGCGCGAAAAGAATTTGGACCGAAACGTTCAAATGCGTAGTTGTGGTTAACACACATACATAATGGGTTGAGATAGTCTAAACGGCTATGCAACTTCATTTTATTAAATTATAACAAGATATGTGTTTGTCAGAAACACTATGTCCCCTTTTGCGCCGCTTTGAAGCTATATATTTGACCTTTAACCTTGAAGGATGACCTTCACCTTGACCTTTTACCACTCAAAATGTGCAGCTCCATGAGATACACATGCATGCCAAATATCAATTTGCTATCTTCAATATTGCAAAAGTTATTGCAAATGTTAAAGTTGAGGCAAACAAACAAACAAACACACAAACAAACAGACAGGGCAAAAACAATATGTCCTCCACTATAGTGGTGGGGACATAAAAATGTCTGAAATAATAGATACGACTTAACTTAATAATAGATACAACTTAACTTAATAATAGCTACGACTTAACTATAATAGATACGACTTAACTATAATTGATACGACTTAACTTAATAATAGTTACGACTTAACTATAATAGGTACGACTTACCTATAATAGATACGACTTAACTTAATAATAGATACGACTTAAGTTTATTTAACGCATGATATTTCTATTCCAAAGTAATGTATTATTATATGACCAGTAATTATGTTATAAAATATAGGTATTATACAATTGCATGAACATTTTTTGGAGGAAAAGTATTTTATTTAAGACAAGTGACGAATCGACTAAATGCCGTATAAAATCCGCTCTACATATCGCTGAATTCGTAATAAATTAAAATAGCCTCTTATCTCTTAAAATTCTGAGCAGATACACTTTTACGTAAAGATACCACAGACAGATCATTGATCAAAATAATGACACGAACACACCACAAAAAAGCACACTAATTGAGTTGCGGCTCTGAATAGACAAAAGATGGCAGTAATAAAGTATCAGCGCATGCGCTGTCGAGTTAGCTGAGATAAAGTCGTGTCATTGAAATGACCCTGCTCTGATGATTCATTATTCTGAAGGGGGCGACATTTGATAAGTGACAGACCATTTAACGACATAATTCTAGCGACGTTCTATCATTATGTCTCTTTCTTTTTTTGTTTTCTTTCTTTCAAAGGCAACTTCCGTTCGACATACATAAACTGTATTTTTCTAAGAAATTTTTTAGATAATAATTTTCCGATGGCAACGCCAATTTGTTGTTTTTTGTTAGGTTTTGATATCCTTAGGTTTACAAAAACTGTTCATTCCCTGTATGTCTTTAAAAAGATAACATTGAACATTATAGATCAGAAAAAAACGTTTATTTATCACTAAATCAAATACAGTTCATCGTCAAATAAAATCATTAAGATGTTTTTGTAAGTGGAAAAGCAACGTACTGTAAAGGTAAGATGTCTGGAAACTATATTAAACATATGACGAAATCAGGGCTATTAATACACGCATTTCAAATTTGTATTAGATAGTTCATTCACGGTTCACTCCTTTTGGGTTTATTTTTGTTGTATTTGGCAAAAAGAACACGTTGTGTTGAATTGGGTTCGTATCAGACAACTTCTTCTAAAGAAGTGCAAAGCTATGATTAAGGAGCTTCATTTAATCATAATAAATGGCATATCGATTAAGTTCTTTATTGTTTAGTTACTGAAACAATATATCACTTTCATTCTTTTCAACTGGGATTTTTACTCCAGAAATGAAATACAGTTCACACAAATATACTATTTTTAAGGATAATACTTAACTGTATTAACACATTTTACAATGTCATTTGCTATTTAAAAATGAAAGAAGAAACGCACATGGTTAATATTCTCTTTTTATAACGACAAGCAAACGGCCACACACTGTTCTCTCATTATATTGTTTCGGGAATTCTGTTATATATACTTTCTTCATATGTATAATTCCACGTCTTTCCAGAAATTTAGGATGAGGTGTGTGTGATTGCAAATGTCAAACATACATGTTTTATTTTGACCTATATTAAACGTTGCAATCGTATTTGAAGTTAATTGTGTATGGTGTAGTGGTAGCGTGTTTGGTTTCATGCCCTATCGGGTGTTTCGTGTCTCAAGCTTTTTTTACAATTATTATGTAACCAAAAAGACTTAGTTATGTTATAGTCATATTTCTTTTCCTGCTGAAGTAGCTCTTTATGTTTCTTGCGTGTGTATATATTAACAATAACTTACGCCGTATCACTTATTACAGCTTGCATGATCGCAATGACCGTGGTGGTGATGGGAATGAAAGGGCGAGATTACCTGCTGGCAATGAAGGAAGACGAAGAGAAGATTTACCGCTCTTTCCTCAACGGAATAATTATCAATGGCTACTATCAAATCGGCTGGGCAATCATTCTTGCTATTGTTGCTTCATTGATCAACTACATCAGTTTTGCATTCTTCTTATTGGAATACAAGGACATGACAGATTTGCCGCGACCAACGAAAGTGTAGGATAAATTAAACATATCACTGCGACGCCATTGACTTAGATCTCTAAGAATAGAATTCGATATTATATATTGCGCGCTGTTCTTGATATACTACCAATAATGCGTACTCTCTTTTTATGTCCCGCAGTCTATACTGGGGGAAATATTGTTTTTGCCCTGTCTGTTTGTTGGTTTGTTTGCGTCAAACTTTAACATTGGCCATAACTTTTGCAATTTGAAGATATCAACTTGATATTTGGCATGCATTTGTATCTCATGAAGCTGCACATTTTTAGTGGTGAAAGGTCAAGGTCAAGAACATTCTTCAATGTCAAAGGTCAAATATATGGGGGGGGGAATAGTGTTTCACAAACACATTTTGTTGTTGTTGATATTAAATTAAGCTGTCCGTGTGTTTCATAATAAACAAGAGATGTGTTTGTCAGAAACACAATGTCCCCTATTGCGCCGCTTTGAAGCCATATATTTGACCTTGAAGGATGACCTTGACCTTTCACCACTCAAAATGTGCAGCTCCATGAGATACACATGCATGCCAAATATCAAGATGCTATCATTAATAATGCAAAAGTTATTGCAAAACTTTAACCAAGGTTAAAGTTTTGGGACACGCACAATGAATGAATGACAGACAGACAGGCCAAAAACAATATACCTCCGATTTTTCGATCCGGGGGCATAAAAATGAACACTGATTCGTTATAAGATTAAAAAAACAATGAATATAGTGTTACGACAATGTTATATGAATTTTCAAGGATTTGCAAGAATCTTAAAAATACCATTGTATAAATACAAATCATTCCACCCGTTTTCATAAATTGATTTTGCAAATAGCACGCGATATTTAAATAACAGTGTGAGTAGAACAGGGAAGGTTTAATGGAAACAAGTAACTCACATTTAACGTAACATGGAGTGAATTTGAATACAGTTATACGGTATCCTAGTAAACCCAAGTGCGAATCCTCAAACAATACTGTGTAGAAAAAGAGGACTGCTTTTTATAATATTTCATCTATCATTACAATTTATAAACATCATAAATAAAGCACAGAAGAAAAATCTAAAACTGTCGGATATGTCTAACAAAATTTATTGAACCTATTGCTCACATGTAACCATGTTTTCAAATACAACTGCAAACTAATACTAATTGTTGCCGAATATGCATTGCTATCAGTTTCTATTGCCCTCTGTGCTCACCTATACAATTATCCACAGGCGAGCACTTGCCATGCTGGTGCCACATGTTGGTTTCGTATTTCATGGTCAATACATTTAGTCAGGTGTGTTTATTTTTGAAAACGAACAACGCGGTTGATTGTATTTCACAAGCGTGTGTAATTAAGTTGTGCATAGATTTTCATTGTGTCGCGCTTGACTAAACAAATTGATGCGTACTTCAAAATGTTTTCTAATAATAGCCATAATATATAAGATGCATTTTAAGTCAGAGTTAAATGTCTCCGTTAAGATAGGTTTCTTTATCGGGATTCTAAGTTTCTACATCATGCATATTATATATTTAAATATGCTATACCTCCGATCTTATTTGATTAAATACTTTAAGCATTTGAGGCACAGCGCTTACTCTACATGCTAGAATACTAAATACCGTTTGCAATATTTCGTAGCATTTTGTTGTTGAAATGTGTACTGATCAAGTATATACTAATGTTCTGTTTATTTATTTCTTCACAATACATAAGGGCATGCCATTTATCAACGTCAGCAAGCCACGTGTCTCAACAAATCATGTTTAGGATATCTTTCAAAAACAACAAGCGTTGCTTTTATTTATCTCTGATATCAAAGTGCCAACAGTATATCGAAATATCTATTTGACCGGCGAGGTCTAAGAAGTTAAACTGTTAATGAAAGCATTTGACTTGTGATAACCATCCTACTGATTTTTTTTTAAAAAGCTTATGTTCAGAAACAATTTGACTTTGAGGAGAGTGATTTCATTTTTAAAGGTGTCAAATCAACAAGTTTATCTTCTCACAGGAGAAAAACGTTTCAACAACTATACTATGCTCTTCATTGACATTAGCAATTACACTTTCTAAGATATTACATAGATAAATGTGACACATATATCGTACGACTAAAGAGGATTAGTTGCGATATATAATATTGTGGGGGATTTTATTTTATGTCAAATGGATTTGTTAACATATTTCTAGTTGTCATGATTTTTATGACAATAAACATTATGTATAACTAACAAAAAATACAAATAAAATACTCAGGCCTGGCAAGCAAACCAAGAATGAGTCATGAAAGAGTGCAAATTTTTGTAAGCAATGAATTTAAACACGTAATGTAACCAAAGTATTGTTTTAAAAACAAGTGTGCTCTTTACCTTTAAGTAGTAATCTTAGTTATTTTCCGAAAAAATACAACAACAACACATTTTAATAATTTCTAAGGAAACTTGTTATTATACTTGGTTTTGCTTATATATTTTTTTTTGCTTAAAAATGAATATGCAAATTATTGTTACGCTTTGATTTAGACGTTGTAATGTGTTATTTTCTCTAAACCTATTCTAAATAATAATATAATTCTAACAAGGCCACCCTATATCTATTAAATATAATAGTGTTACAGCCTAATGGCTATTTGTCTTGCTATGCCGTTATCCCACCAAGTCGTTATAGTATACATATTATAAACAAATGCTCATTGCCGATGAAATATCAAAATAACATATAGAACATTTATTAAAAAATAAAGATGGCTATTGTATTAATTTATTTTAAGTCATACCTATTTTAAACTTGTGTATTTGTCAACGTTTTAACTCATCATTGTTGTTCACCTTTGCATCTAGTTCATCTAGTAAATCCGCCATTAAGTATTATATTAATTGGAAGATGATTTTAAATGACGGTCGGCACGTGTCATTGACGTCACGTCCGGAAAAGTATAAATAGCGAATTTAAAGTGAGCAAGTTTCATTTTCGAAAAAAAGATTTGACAAGTTAACATCCGGAAACAATTTATGAACAGAGTCTAACTCTACTGTAGAAGAAAAGTTGCTAGATCAAATGTGCGCAATTTTGAGTTCAATCGAATGTTTCAAAGAGACAAACAAATTGCAAATGGATTCTTTAGAAACAAAATGCACACTGTGCATAGAGAACTTTCAGAAATGAAAAGGTCTGATTCAGCAATCAATTTTATTCGGAATAGCGATGCACACAAAAAATACACTGTTCCTAGTCAGTTTCAATCAATGCCGAACTTGAAAGTAACAAAGAACTTAAATACAAATCAGATCAAAATTTAGTTTGAACATTCAAACTTATGCTGGATCTTACGATTTTAGTGAATATTTGACACAGTTTTATTAAATCTTCGAGATTAGTAACTGTTCTTATTATGCTAAATCGCTGTATTTGGAAAGTAGCTTATCTAAAAATGCTAGCTCATTACTAAGTGAGTTGACAGTGTTAAAGAAATAAGATTTTAACAGTTTATTTGAAATACTGAGAATAAAATATGGCACTTGAAACAAAGCTAACATTTTTAGAGATTATATAAAATCAATGACAAAAGAAATAAATCAGTAATATTTTCAATCTTACTCAATACATCAAGTAAATTACACGAAATGCTTACCCAGATGCAATTTCCGATATGGTCGAGATTCTGTCCTTAGATTGCTCCATTGATAGTCTGGGTAATCCTGAAATTAGATTGAGATTTAGAGAATGTTGTCCACTCGAAAAACTATGTCAAAAGCAGAATTTTTTGTTGTTAGGTTAGAAACTCGCAAACTTGCTGGCAAGCAAAGAAGTCATGGTCAACAGTCATTATCTATCTAGAAGATATTATCTTCCATTCCTAATCACTTTCTGATAAATTAGAAAGATTGGCGATTACATTTAAAATATAAAGAAGTGAAACTCCAGTTGCTGGAGTAGTATTGAATTATTATTAACAACAATAAGTAGGTCCTTTATTTAAGGCAAGTGACCGATTGCCCAAACAGTACAAAACAGCACAATATAAAACAACATAAACACAAATAAGAATAAAGCTGGGGACGCCTTGGAACGATCAATGCAAAGCATTGGGGGTTTAAACCGGTTTTGGTGTAAAGACTCATAAAAGCTCATCTAAAGATTAGCCCCACTAATTGTTTATTGTTTCAAAATGAAGTTACATGTACATTTCTTCGACATAAGAAAATCGAGGTCAAACAAATTTGGCAACTCCTAAAATACAAAGGAAGCTAGAAGTCTTACCTCTTTTTTAAGTTATAACAAACCATATGTTTACCAGTCTGCATGTATAGCCTAGCCCAATTCATAAATTGAAAGAAACGAAAACAATAATTATTTGGACTGATGATTGTCAAAAAAAAAAGCTGTTATAACTATAAAAAATATTTATCCACCGATCATATCCTTTCTAACATACAATGATCAATTTATAATAAACACAGATACATCACTTTATGCCAAGGTGCATTTTTGTCTCAGATAATTTAGGGAAAATAGAAAGTTATTGGATACTTCAGTAAATGTTTTACAGAGAGATAATATTTTGTAACAAGGAGATAATATAAAATATTATCAAGTGTCAGTGCTTTGAAACATTTGCACCATTATGTATATGGGAGACATGTGTCAAGTCTGAAATGCTCTTAAATGGTTTTGTAATTGTAATAATTCAGCAAGATTATTAACATGTGTAAGTGTTTATGATTTTTCCATTGACTATCGACTGCAAACGACTAAACAATATTGTTCGGAAAATCTTTGTGTTTATTTAATATATATTTATTTTTATAGAACTGATTGAAACAAGTTTAGATAAACAATTAAAACGAATTGAAATGGCAAATGACGCTTTCACTGAACGCCATTTTGCTTATTATATCGCTAGAGCACCACGCCGCAGGTCCGAGATTGCACCGCAAACACACGGGTTGTCCGAGATTTCACGCAAAATTTAACATTTTTTGTATGTTTAGATATATGATCGTAAATTTGTATAAACGTTGCAACTAAAAAACAGTACTAATTTGTGTGCGCAAAAAAATATTTGTTTTCTTACAGAATGCCTCTTTAACCGTGTGTTTAATGCAAAAAAACGGCTTAAAATATATCACCATCGTCCTGTAAATAAACATGTCGCAAAATTTTCTTCTAGAAACAACGCAATATGGCAAAATGTTCTCCAAAAGAGTCCTTCTTCAGTTAAATTGAATATTAAAAACAACGTAAAAAAGTCATGTATTTAGAGGATATTTGTTGGATTCGGTGGAATATCGAATTTATTTCACGAGTGATCATAGAAAACATGTATATGTTCTATGATCTCGAGTGAAATAAAATCGATATTCCATCCAATCCAACATTTTTTTTTTGATTTTATGCTTTTTTCACCATTTATTTACATAGTAAATGAGTAAAACTGGATACTTTCGCTGGATTTATGACGTCATTTCGTTGAAAAAATGACGTGATTTCACAGTAAAACAGTGACAGTAAAACAGTGACAAATATCGATATTTTTCACTGTTATTTTTCACTGTTTAAACAGTGGAATACCAGTTTTTTTTCACTGATATTTCTCTATTAACCACCGGAAAGCATAACATAAATTGTTTTATTTGCTAGAAACCTGGACCTAAGTTAATTTGTGTTCCTACGTCTTTAAGCACGGAAACCTTTATTAAACATCATATTCGCTTAACAGCGGAAAGTAGGTGTTAATCTATACTTTTAAGCAAAATGGTAAATAATGATGAAGAAAAGGTGATTTCTTAACTTTCTACAATTGATGGTTTTGTTAAATAGGTCATTCCTTCTGAAACTTCTCACTGCAGTTTTTCGAGAGAACTGCGTTGTTCAAAAATGAAAGGCTGTCGTTTGATGATTTTACAACGTCTAATCTTATTGGCATTTCGGTGTCGAACTTTAAAGGACTCTTGAAAGTCGTCAAATCATCCATAAGGAACACGCTTGCTAGAACTGTGGCAACTACTTGTTTCTAGTTTAAAATAAAGTTATGTCTATCGAATAGTCATTTCAACTTTGTTTGACATTTCTAAATCTAGCGTTAGAAGAGCAATACAAACATTCATAAAAGTGCTCGTGGCTGACAGCCTTTTGATTTGGTAAATATCACATTCCACGCAAGGATTTTAAAGGCAAACATATAGTATGTACAAGGGAAGACCATAAGTAAAACCCATTGTTATAATCACTATATCAGGGTATTTTGGTTTATTGGTCAGATCGATTAACAGCCAAAAAAAAAACACCAATTCTACAGCATATCATAAAAAACAACATCGAATTCATTAATAACTGGGTTAAATGGAAACGACGTATTCATTGTCGACAAAGGCTTTCAAGATGCTACTTTCCTGCTTGAGGAGTTTGGAGTCCATGCGCAAATGTCATCATTTACGCCGCAAGGAACCAAACAAGTGCCAACTAATTTTGAAAACACTTCACGGCTAGTCAAAAATGTTTGTTTGCTTTATTTGCAAAATTCACCACCAGATTATAGAGCTTACCATATACAGCACATTGTGCTATTTATAGAAGCAATGTAAGAAGTGTTGGTAGATTGTTGAAAGGTTTGTACAGCGTTAATAAGATGTAACATAATGTATATTACTATATGTTCATAGAGAAACATTTATTCAACCATCAAATGAACAATACCGATGCAAATTGAAGTCTTTATCATTTACTTTTGTCGTATTATTATATTTTTTGTCTTTTTTTAAGTGGAAATAAAGATTTCAAGTTATCGTTTTTATCTTCAAATGAACAACGAACAACAATATAAATTTATATTTAATAGCAAGTTAAAAAAAATACAAATAAAAAAGGTGAGAAGCGCACTTAAGATAAAGCCTATCTCTGTACGACCTCGGACCTGCTTAATTAGAACCCAAACGATTACGAAAATTCCCGAATACTTCATCAGCGTCGGCGAAAATCTCATCTGCACCGTCGGCTTCATGCACTTACATGTTAGCAACCTTTTCAGATATTTGGGCAATATCATCCATCGCACTTGCAGTACCTTGCGCAGTAGCAGGTTCTGTTTTCGTTTTTCCCTTTAATTCCCTTAATTTAGCGACTTTGAATCGAAATTGTGTGGCGTTTTCTTAAGATTAACTTAATTTGAATGATGTCGCCAAGTTGACAGCAAAAATGTGTGATGATTTTTTTTTAAATTTAACTATCAACAAAAATGGCATCCCACCAACATAAATATGAATACATTTCTAAAGATTGCGAAAAGGTTAGGGCCGATATTAGGTCATTATCAAACGAAGTTAAAGATCTGAAATGGCGATCAATAGCTAACAATGTTACCCTTGAGATTCGAATATAAGCGACATTGAAACGAAATTTTATGGTGTTGACTTGAGATAAATTTAATGTAAAAGAATTCGACAATTTAACAGTAAATAATGGAGTGAGTCATTTTTAGCTCGGCTGTTTTCGGAGAAAACCCGAGCTATTGTCACAGCCAGCTCGTCGTCCGCCGTCTGCCGTAGGCGTCGTGCTAAAACCTTAACATTGGCCATAACTTTTTAAATATTGAAGATAGCAACTTGATATTTGGCATGCATGTGTATCTCATGGAGCTGCACATTTTGAGTGGTAAAATTTTAAGGTGAACATCATCCTTCAAGATCTAGGGTCGAAAAGACAAAGTCAAGGAAAGTAATAAGCTTTAAATGGACATAGTTATCTGACCTGCCCACGTATATATTTTTGTTAAATAAATCAAAGCGGCGCAGTAGGCGGCATTGTGTTTCCGACAAACACATTGTGGTAAAAGGTCAACGTCAAGGTCATCCTTCAAGGTCTACGGTCGACAATTCGACAATTTAACAGTAAATAATGTTTAAAGTTTTTTTTAAATGATATAATTATCATTTCTTTCATGTACTTAGTTGTTAATAGTAGTGTTCATTACATACCTGCGTACTTATGTCCATAGATACGTGATGAACTCTGGCTATTATCTCTTTGATAAACCACAGGCCATGATTGTCAGTGGTGTCTGACTTGGTAATTTTTGACTGTCTACAGACCCCCCCCCCCCCCCCCCCCACCCGGTTGGATTGGACAAAATCCAAGGGAAGTAATAAGCTTTAAAGGGAGATGATTTCTATACCTGCCAAATAATAGAAATTTTATTTCAAATTCGGCGCAGTAGGGGGCCTTGTGTTTCTGACGAACACATCTCTTGTTCGGTCACTAGGTCAAGGTCACTGTGACCTCAATTTTTTTTTAAAAATCTGACAAGCTTTCGCAGCCGAGCGTGGTACCCGTTATGCGGTGCTCTTGTTTATATATATTAAACTGTCAACAAAACTGGCAGCTCGATACAATAAATGTCAAACTACATTTCTAAAGATTGCAGAAAACTAAGGATAAGAAGTCATTATCTGACGAAGTTGTAGATCTGAAAGCTCGATCATTGTGCAAAAACTTATTGCGAAGTTCGACGAGGGAAACCAACACTTAATGACCGTTAACATGCAAATTGTATCAGTGCAATCCGATGAAGCGGGTTATTAAGTTCCAATCGTCGTTCAAGGCAATATCTCCTCATTATATGTTCATTTCACATTCACTTGGACGAAATGATTATGTCGACTAAAAAAATCCTCTCCTGAACAAAAACTAGCTCAATTCTCTCAATCAACTTCGAAACAAGCGATTACAGGACTCTTTCGAGTCATCACATCGCATGTACTTTGATGTTCATATCCCCGAAACTCTGAATGAAATTGACTTGAATACATCTGGTAACCACCGTAGCTTGCATCAAGCTCTTACCAAACATAAACGTATCTTAGTTGAATGAAAACAAACAACAGTTAAATCTGTCATCAAAAAGATAATTCCCCAAGAATTGTTTGCACATCACAATACACATTTCTGCCAGAATGCATATTGTGCAATAACTTTAGAGTGACTCGCGATTAATGTACAAATTACAACATATCACAGACAAGTTTGGGGCTTTCATCAACTCATTAAGGAAATTAACGGTTTTATATCAATAACGATGCCTGAAATACAAACATTTTGATAGCCATTTCCTTCTTACATTTCTCCTTGATAAGACGTGCATAGATTATAGACAAGTAATCAGTTCAATTTAACCATCATGGCTTCCAAGCGTAAGTTCTTGATGTTGGAAGAACGCGTTGCGGTCATAAGTTTGTTAGTTAAAGGACACAGTTGTAGACGAGTGATCTTGGTGTAGGCAAAACTCAAATCCAGAACATTCTGAATTACATGTACATATACATGTATGTCAATAATTATTTATGAATGTATATAATTAATGAAATAAATAATAAAAACATAAGGGAATGGAAATAATAAAAACAAAACTGTGTTTTCAATCCTTTATTTATTATACATGCATAAGTATTCAAACATTTAAACAAAAGAGCACATACATAGATAAGGTACCTGTTAAAATACTAATAGCATATTTTGCAAAGTTTCAATCGACCCTGGGAATAAAGACCACCTGTGAACAAAGACCATAACGACCAAATCCCTTGAGTGGTCTTTATAGACAGGTTAGACTGTATACATTTAATCAAAGGTTAATAGCATGATACCAGCTGGCAACATAGGCATAAAATTAAAAAAACATATTTTGTTTTTGGAGGGGGGGGGGGGGAATTTTTAGCTGAAATATGGGGATAAAGTATACTATTTTTAGGGGGAAATGGAGCCGAATTTCGACCCCAAAAACGGCCAAACAAGGGCCCTGGGAAACAATCGGTAGTGCTTTTAATATTGGATTAACTTCTAACCAGGGGAAAGTTACAATGCAATTGATATTCGAAAAGGTGTGAAAATGGCTTTAGTTGATGCTAAGCCGCTACCATTGCCTACAACAGTAGACGCGTTTTCACCTGAATATATCATTTAGAGGGACTAAGAAATTGATGACGTTCCGCAAAAATCTCATATGTGTTGAAACTGAAGTTGCAAGTAGCGGATATTATCGCATCATACTATCAATTACCGAGTTAAGTGTCTATCATTTATGCATATATAAACCACAACAAAAATAAATAATTACACACTACATGTGACAACAATACACACAATACAATAGAACGTTCTTATCTGTATTATGTTCATGTATCATGCTGTAAGCAATTGCTTTAAGAAGTTATCCTAGCAAATTAAATTCAACGTTACGGCATTTCTATCTGGGCAAGATTGAACCGCCATGGCCGCTGCGAGTCTTTCGATTTCCGTTTTGGAACTAGGAACATCTTAAAGCAAGAGCACTCAACGACGACTCCAACTCCGCTCATTGTTACTGTTGTTGGAAATCGAGTTTTTCACGTGGACATAACCTAAACAAAATAACTACTTATGTACACGGAACGAAGTAGATAATCAAACAATAAGGTGGACAGTGTTTCTTAACTGTGTATTAAAACGTTGAGTATTTAAAATGTAATGCTGACATTAGACTCAGATATATACATTATCAGAAATTACATTTTAGTATAAAACAAATAAAGAACATTAACGGCAGTTTAAATGTAATCAGCATAATGTAATTGTTAACTGTGTTATTATTGTTTTCACGGTATAATGAACGTCCATTGAACAATTATTTAAATGTTATAAGTTGTTGTTACAAATTTAACATTTAAATGAAAAACAACACAAGTTGGAATCAGGGGTGGCAATTAAGAGAAAGTGTTTGTACGCACGTATGGAATAAGGTACCCATGGAAACTCAGATTGTAGAGGAAGCGATCACTAGAACATGTGTCAAATATTAAGTCACAACAAATTGATTAAATTTTCGATTTCCCTCACCTTAAAATCTAAAACAAAATGAAAATATTTATATTTTTTTTTGCAGGCATCAACAATTTTTGCACCGCACATATTCGTTCAATGATTTAGTTTAATTAAGCCTGCGTATTTAACGCTTTCCGGTATTAGATTGGATTATGGAAAAAGAATGGCGGTGCCCGTCAACGAAAGATGTCAACAGAAACGTAATTATTCCTCCAGTTGTAATGTAATCAATCATCGCATCACTGATGTGTTTTCATGCTTTGTTTCTCGCACCCGCAACTGCATCGGGATGCGAAATGTCACCAGAATGCGTGAATTCGGTAAAAATTTGTGGAAAGCTAGGTGGTAGTGATAAAATGAAAATGTCGAACATTAACATAAAACTGAGTGTCACAGTTGAAATGGACAAACGAGTTAATCCTTGAAAAAAATGGCATGGCATTTCTCTTTGTACTTTCATCTTCCTGAAAGTAAGTTTGTAATGGCAGTTGATAAAAGCTGCTCACAGTTTCGCTGGGGAAAAAGTGGAAATAAAAGTAGAACTTGTTTTCTGTTTAATGAATTTTACAAGCACATCAGGTCGGTAAAAATGGGAATTTTTTTAAGCTTGACAAAATACTACAAGACACTATATGTTTTGCTGCTGGAATAGTGTGAATTAAGGTGACTGTCAATTTTGTGAAAAAGATCCATAACATTTCACTTTCTTGCAGGAGAAGTTCTTGCAGAACATTAAGGCATGCCAGTCTAATATATGTGGAGATGTGTTGGAAGATGCACATGGCCTGTATGTTCGGAGATGCATGACCTGCAACTCCGAGGTGGAAACAGCTCATTAATCAGCCAAGTTTCAGCATTACCTACCGCCATTGTGTATCCACTGTGGAACGCCGGACAGTTTGTTACATGACAACGATGTATATGTTACAGATTTGTATTTAAACTATTCCATGGTCAGACCAAAGTGTGTGTAATATCTGAAATAATCTGACCGTGTTCGGTGAAGAACTTTGTAGAAATACATTTGTTTCCCTGCATATTGTCGACGAGTTAATAAGCGCTTGCCTCAAGCCGGGATTGGTATTTTTGACCTTCATTCGATCGACTTGTAGTTTAAAGAAAATTGAAAGTTCAACAAAATAACAGCTTGCAGTTATCAACGATATCGAGGAACACGCACGGAGTTTTACGGGGATTTATAACCAGGTTATTTTGTTTTTATTTTCCTTCTTTCGAACTAAGTAAATGTGTAGTAAATTTATAAATATCAATAATGTGGAAGTTTTTGAATGTCTCAAAGCCTGACAATCAAAAACGGGTTGCAGATGACGACTTAAAAACGCCCGTGAGCAAGTGGAAACAAGACTGTTGCCAAACAATGATGTCCCCTACAGGTGCAACTCCACCATTTTCAGCAATACTTCTAGTATAGTTGTTGCCAAAGCAACCAGAATTATTGACATAGGAACAAAATGAAATGATGTGCATTATTTCCATCTGTACAGGTTGAAGTTGCATGAAAAAAATATGAAGAACTTTCAAAGTTATCGCAGGATCCACCATTTTCAGCAATATTTTTAGTCTATTTGTTGCCATAGCAACCAGAATTCTTGACGTAGGAACAAAATGAAATGACATGCACAACCTCCATATTGCCGTCTGTCCATGTTTCAAGTTTCATTAAAAAGATAAGAACTTGTAAAGTTATCGCAGGATCCAGAAAGTGTGACGGACAGACTGACACACAGAGCGCAAATCATTAGTCCCCTCCGGTTTCACCGGTAGAGGACAAAAATACGAGAATAAGCGCCCCCCTCGTAAATTCGTTGGGTCTTGGAAGACAGGCAGACCATGGTTGTCATTTAATCCAGAAACTGTTAAAATGACATGCACGGTCTGTCTATAATATTATGGGGTGGGTGGGAGGGGGTCGAGCCATGTTACATAGTGTAACTTAAAACATGTGAATACATTTGTGACAGGTAGTTTAAATCTGAAAATCTCAACAGTGACTGACCATGAAAAGTGTACAGCTCATGTTAAAGCAGCAGCTGTGAATAAAGCGAAGCAACGTCCTCCTGTTATATAATTTCTTAGCAAATGTATTATACATATTATCTTTTCTTGCAGCAGCAAAAGCCCCCAAGGATCCCGAGCCCGGACAATCGCAGAACGCTGCAGAAGACGACAACACAGAGGACAATGAAGATGACATTAAACGTTTGATTATATATGATACTGAAATCTGTAGCGACTTTCAAGATGAGGAAGTGAATTTAAACAAATTACTGTTTACTCAAAATAATGTGATTAACATAAAACTATGTTATCTTTTCATTCCAGAGAAATTGCCCCCAAGGAGCCCGAGCCTGGACACTCGCAGAAAGAAAAAGAAAACTGGAAACAAGACGACAGTGAAGATGACATTAAGCTTTTAAATAGATACGATACAGATAGTGATTTTATTAGTGACTTTAATAATGAGGAAGTGGATGTTACCAAACTTCGATACTTTACTTTGTTACTCCAAGTAATATGATAAGTTTTTTGTTTTTTTTTTCGCTTTTCGCTCGCCTGTGACTAACACAAAAATGTATAAAAATAAATTTATTTTTATTTCGCGCGCTCGCTGCGTTTCTGGTGGGCTAAAATCCGTAAAATAAATCTTCCATTTTGTGTTGCCTTACTCCAGAATGTGTAGTATTACATAAGATTAAGGATTTCGTATTATTTTAGTTACGAACAGTGATCGCCATGAATAATCAATATACAACTTTCTTATTGAATTTAATATAATTTTTAATAAAAAAACATTTTGGCTTTTGAACATTACAAGTACAAATATTGCAAGGCCCTGAGCTATACATGTACATTAACTTTTTTTATCTGTAATTTCATAATGTAACGGAATCAACTATAAAGTAATCATTTTTTAGTAAAATCGTATCAGATTCAACAAAACAAACAATTTGATACCAAGATGTAATATATTTTAAACACATAATGAAACAACACCAACAAAAAACATTTACAAATATTAAGCGGGCGTGGTGATGACGTCATTATTATCACGTCAAACGACAATAGTCATATTCTTTCCCGCTAAAACTGCAGTATTTTAGTGTTTTTTTCATTATTTCTTTAAAATCGGGGACGAAGAGGTATGATAAAAAGAAACACAGGTTACTCGCCTCGCCGTTAAATTATTCTAAGCCTTGTCTGATATATTACAAAAAGATCTGCAGCCAATTGTATAAACAATTTAACCACAAAGGTAAGCGCAAAATCGCGGTTACCGCTGTGGTTTCCGCGTCTCGGCGGTTTGTATAAAAAACGACGTTGACGTTTACCGCCCTATTACCGCGGTTATTTTTAACCCACCTCTACGACCTGGGTTAGATGCTGGTTACCACACGGACTACTCACCAACATGGCGGACGTTCTCTATTTTAGACACAGACAACAGCGACGATTTCCACGAATTGACTTACAAACGAATGGACTTGATGACGACGAACTGCGCCGAAGGTATAGGTTTTCTGCCCAGAGCCTAGACAGACCTCTTGGACCCTATTTTACGACGACAGACGCGACGAAACAGGTCTTTGTCAACACGACAGCAGTTCCTTATACCTCCTCGATTCTTGGCTACTGGGAATTTTCTTCAGGTTATCGGCGACACCTTCGGCGTTGACATAGCTACTGTTTCTCGGGTTATTACCGTTGTCGTTGACGCTATTTTCGGACTGAAGGACCGTTTCGTTAAATTTCTGACCAGCGACGAAGACCGACGCCGAGCGACTAATAACTTCTTCCGGGTTCGGGGATTCCCTTCCGTCATTGGCTGTATAGACGGAACCCACATCCGTCTTCTTTCACCCGGGCAGCCCGACTAAGCAGCGTACGTCAACAGGAAACACTATCACTCGATCAACGTACAGGCAACTTGTGATAGAGACGGTAAGTAAAGCCTATTTGTACTATTGATCTCCAGGAAAAACTGCATTAATTTTTAAATCCATGGAATCTTATCCAAAACACGTAGTTCATATTTCATTATTTTAATGATGTTCACAGTGCAAGAATTAAGTCTTAATATATTAAACAATACATCATAAAACGAAATGGTCGCATTATTTGTCAAAAAAAAATCATACAATTCACTTTAAACATAAATGACTGCTGTCCATGTGCACATCCACGTTTATTTAACTCCGTTTCCTTTCCTATAAACATGCGACTGTATCTTCGACTTAACGTGTGAAAACTGGCTAAATCCACTCAGTTTTCTCTGAATGCATATACAAAAATATGTACTACACAATTCGTGAACATTGTAATTTTGGACATTAAGGTTCCCTATGGGGTACCTACTGAAAAAGCTTTTACTTACCCATATGTAAAATGTTTAAATATTGAAAGCTAAGGTTTAGTTTGATTGTTTATTATCAGTGGAGGTAGATATTACAATATGTTTATATTGAAAATGTGTATTAACTAAGAGCATTTCTATTTAAGAATTGAAGTAGAATTTATTTATTATGTATGCAAAATATGATATTTAAATTTGGACAAAAATCTTCATTGAACATTGTAATAACTTTTTGTGTCTTTGAACAAGACATAAAAATAAAATTTCCCAAGAGAAGGAAATTACACATTTTATAAGTGTTATATCTGAAAATTCTTAGCACATTATACATTTAATTTGTTTCATCTAATTTGTTAATAAGAAATATTACATAAGATTATTATTGGTCGCATACAAGTGCATGTAAAGCACTATAATCATTGAGTTGTGTATGTTTTTAGAACACACATAATTAATTGTATATTTCTATGTTGATAGAAATATAAAATTAATTATTTGTTTTCTAAAACAATTCTAACAGTTAAGACTACTGCAAAGCTGCTTCACATTTAAAACAACATTTTTATCTCTTTTTTAACTCAAGATAATTCTCTTAAAATAGTTCATCTATTGTAAATCAGAACTGATGCAGTACTAGTAAGGACATCCATTAAATTTAACAATAGACTTTAATGTTAAAAAATCTAAAGTTACATATTTACAAATTGGAAATCAAATAAATTTTACATGTTATCATTATTAATTATTAAAATATTGTTAATGTTGTTATCTGTAAACAGAATATATCAAAGGGCATTGTTATATTTAATCTACTTATAACGACTGCAGCTAAAATTAAAATTCACATTAGATTTTTAGCATAATTATACAAAATAACAACCCTGAGATTCCTATGCAAATTAATTATGATACACTGAATAAAATGTTTAGCTCAAGTTTTAAATCCATTCTCTATAGGGAATTTTACAAGCATGAATGCCTGCAGGCCAGGAAGCTGCCACGATGCCCACGTGTTCAGAATGTCAAACATTGCCAGACATTAAGAAGCAAATCATCAAGGTACATTTATAAAAATTGTATCACCTATTATAATACTGAACATTATTTTTGTTATTTTCTAAGAGCTTCAGTGGTATGTTGATTTTGTGACTTTCATAGACTCCTTGTCTGTTATAATAAAGTAGATAGACTGTGATGTACTTAATCCTGAAATACATCATATCTTATAGTTATACTATTTTATTATATAATTTATAATCAAATAAATTGTTTAAATAATTTGATAAATAGGTATTTGTTTTGATATTTGTGATTTGCTATATATATATATATATATATGTATATATATATACATATGTTACTTGCAGATCCTGGACGTGGTTGGGTGTTAGGCGACAGCGGATGTGCATGTCGAACATTCCTAATGACACCCATATTGCATCCAAGTAAGATCAGTTGTGATTTTAAAAATCATAATTTGTTAAAACCAGTTTATTTATAAAAAATCATTTCTATTTTTGGTATAATTAAGATATAACCTGTAATAATTATTAGATAATAAATTGCTAAATAAAATAAAAACAACATAAATACTAAAATGATGTTAAAAAAATAAGGTTAAATTAAAAAAAAAGTAATTATTATGAGCATTATATAATAATCATTATTGTCACCATTATCACAGGAAATGAAGCCGAGGTGCGGTATAACCAGGCACACACGAGCACGAAAAATGTTATTGAGAGGTGCTTTGGGGTTTGGAAGCGAACCTTCCATATACTGCATGTGGAGGTAAATTTAATATTTTATTAAATAATAATAAATTTAATAATTGAATGAATAGCATATGTTTTCAATACAAAAGCAGTAAAAATCAAGATTCATTAATATTTTATCCAGGAAGATTTAAAAGCAACGTTAATGAAGGTTGATATTAAATAATTGGTACTTCATTTCATATTTAACATCCTTGTTTATACTAATATTCTCAATTTAATTTTCATGAATGCATACTTAAGTCTTTACTGCCAAGATTGCCAATATGAAAATAATTACTAACATATGTGAATAATGCAGTAATAATTTTATTTTTAAATTAATTATTATAGTCCGCCATAGGCGAATGGATATTGTTTTGGTGTTGTATACAAACTATACTTCATGTAAGGTCATACCATTCACATTAAGGGTCAAGATTACACAAATGCTTCATGTAATGTTGTACGCTAAACTTCTAAAGTGACCAGCATTTTTCTAGAATTATGTATACATCTTTGTACTTAGAAATTACAGGTTATAGATTTTGTGCTCCAACAAGGGAGAGCATATAGTTGCTGACTTGTTTGTCCTTCCTCTGTCATAATTTTATCTGTTTTGGCGTTGTCCATCCATCCTTTTTATCTGAATGAGATTGTTTTGGCGTTGTTCATCCGGCTGTCACACTTTTTAAATTGACAGGGGATATCATTTCAACGAATTTGCTTGTTATTATTAGTATTTAATTATTATTTACAAATACATTATGGCATTTTTCAGATTAGAATGAAGCCTGCAAAAGTAACGAGGATAGTGTTGGCGTGCCCTGTACTTCACAACATGAGACGGATGTAGGGGGGACCGAACCCGGATATTCAAGACGACCTTGACGAACAACCGGACGTACAGAACTTTGACGGACCAATGGACGGACGTGGTGTTAGAAATAGATTGATTGATCAGTATTTTGTATGATGTTAAAGTGTTTCGATTGTTTTTTTGTTATTATAAATTAAATTTTAAAATATCACATGCATTTGCTATTCTTGTTTACATGTAAATGCCATTATTTCCTCTGTGTTAGTTAATTTTATAAAGAAATAGTGCAATTTATGTGCACTACAAGATTTGAATTGTTTCTAAACAGTAACAACTTTGTAAAGGAAAATGAATTATTTATTGCAATTAACATTGTGAAAATACATGAACATATGTAGTAAAATAAATAATATTGCATTAACTGTTGTTGTTATTAACAAATCAATGGATCAAAGAAAGAGTTAACAGTAAAATGACATTAACAAGAATAATGTTTTTAATGTTTGTCTAATTTGGCTATAAGTAAGTCTGCAAGCCGGGCCACTTTTCTGAAGCATTCTGCCCCCGCCCTGCTCATCTCTGCCTGGCTTTCCAGTGCCTCTAATTGGGCATCTTTGAGAGTCCTTAAAGAACAATGTTCAAAAAATATGTCACAAAGAACAATGTTCAAAAAGTATGTCCCAAAGAACAAGTAATTGATCTTACATTATAATGTACATTTTTTTTATGAAATTGAAGGTTAAACAAAAATACATAATGATATCAAGCATTAACATTTCATGAAGTAAATTTAGGTCCACATCGTACATGCATGATCAGTTGTCAAACGAAAGTACGGTTGATATTCAAATGCATTTTTTTTCTTTCCGGGATAATGGTAGTATTTTGATGCTGCATTAACAAATATAAGTGTATATGAAGTGAACACACCAAAAATGAACAACAGTTGCGATAGACACCTATAAACTGTTAGATGCCCATAATATCTCGAACTTAAAGTTTATACGACACAAAGACACAATTTTGTTTTGCGGATCATTTCGGCTTACAGGACTGGGTGAGTCACGTAAAATATAGAATATAAAATACATTTTTATAAACAACTGCACCCGATTGTATAAACAGTTAAACCGTCGGTAACCACATACCGGCGGTTAAAAGTCGGTAACTTGTTTCTTACTTGTCGGTTAGCGTTTGTATAAAATTTGTATAGTTATGCCGATCGGCTAAAAGCTGGTTTAAACATACCCTGCTGTTGAAGGTGGGTAAGTCAAGTAACCGAAAAGTAACTAACACAAAATGGCCGAGTCGCGCGACATTATTTTGACAAAATGGCAGACATAAGAGACGCTAACCACCGACGACCCAGACAATTTCGACGAGTTGACAGACAAATGAAGGATTTCGACGACGAAGAATTACGCAGACGTTAGATTTTCGACGACGAACATAGACACACTAGTGGACTTGATCGGACATAGGCTATAGAATAGATTTGTGGTCTTTTGACAAGTGAATGGCTAAAATTAAGTAATGACCTAGTTACATTACCTTTATGATCGCATGTTGATTGGACATAAATGGTATGTTGGCGCTTTCTGTTGACGTAGCTGCGTTCTTGTTCACCACCCGGGGAAAGGATTTTTACATGCGTTCCGTCTAAGCAGCCGATTACGCATGGCATACCGAGAAAAGAATAAAAAAACTGTCTGGGCGTCCTTTAGTTCGTCCGTCTAGGTCGGAAATCGTAAAGTCCGGTCTTTCAGCACAAATAAGGCGTCCGTAACTGCCGTCACAGCCCTTGACACCGTGGCAACATCTACCCCAAAAGTATCCCCAATAATTTGAAGGAAGTTCCCCGAAGCATAAAATCTAACTTAACGCTATCATTTTTGCTGCCGCGGTGTCAAGGGTTGGTTTCGTCTCGTACGTCGTTGTATAAAATCCATAAATAATCCATGTAACAAAATAACTGACGATTTTGCATTCAGGGCCTGTAATAATTGTTTTAGAAAAACTATATACAGACACTAAAGCCACCATATCACGACGACAAGCAATATTCAAATGTGTTTAGGCCTATGCAATTGATAAACTTTTAATACGTCATACGTAATGTACTCGACATGACTGCTACGAGTGATCGAGATGGTGAAGCACCTTGCAGGGTAATTGTATTTCTACGAGGCACTATTACACTTTTGTAATGCACTCAACAGATTTTGTGTACATGTCTCAAAAAGTTAATTTTCTGTTGATTCAATCACGGTTTTTTTTATTGCATGACAATAACATGCTATTCATTACTATTATCAAAATGTGATTTATATCACTAGGTATTGAATTACTTATGTTCACATTTTCAAATGAAAGCGATGCAAATAATTAAAATTCATTATTAATGATATATTATTGGTGTCTTCAAATAAGTCGTTTTGTTTTATCAAAGTTCATTTAATATGGGCACGATGCTTGTTTATTATAAAAATTAAACGCTGTGTATTGTTCTACAAACAACATCAACATAGCGTATTTTTAAGGAAGATTCTCCAGCATTAACGCCGCCTGGCCGGACTCTTGTCATGACGCCCATGTGTTCAGGGTGTCTGAACTTTGTCGGCACATGGAGGAAAACCATCAAGGTAATTGTTAATGGTGTCATTGTTGTAAATGATCAATTATTCAATATCTGGGCCCGCTGTTAATGTTAATGATTACAGCGATGAACTTTTCATGATTCGGAATTTCTCAAAAGACACTTGTAATTGTGAACTTACATTTTTAAAATGCCAAAGTAGAACATCTGTCTCTAATAGCGTTGTCATTATTTTTACATGCATGATAACGTTTTCAACTTATCCAGATTACCAGCGAGGAGTATTGCTCGGTGACTCCGGGTATCCATGTAGACCTTTCCTCATGACGCCATACTTAAATACAGGTGAGTTTGATTGATAATGGATTTACCCCGGAACGTGCTAGAATACCACTATTCTTTGCGTTGAAACCAATCTGGCTTTTGTTTTTCAAAATCACATACAATATCAAGCGTTATAAGTTAATCTAGCATGAAGTTCTCAAGATGAGCTATTGTGATCTCCCTCCGTTCGGCGCCCGTAGACGTCCGATGTGCGATTTGCGTGGTCAAATTTATGCTGTTTATAACTATAGGCCAAAGGTTTTCACAAAGCTTCAGGAAACTTTGGCATCATGGTTAAATTGACAATACATGTATCTTATATGTTTATACACCGCAATTGTGTTCTCCAGTCTATTTATTCCATACTATAAAGTAGCAATACGCCGACATTTACTTTATTTATACAGTACAATAGTCCTGTTAAATATTTGTTTTATCTTAAAACATGTAGTCACTGACGCAGAAATAAGGTTCAACACTGCCCAT
Organism: Dreissena polymorpha; assembly: GCF_020536995.1. Taxonomy (NCBI): domain Eukaryota; kingdom Metazoa; phylum Mollusca; class Bivalvia; order Myida; family Dreissenidae; genus Dreissena; species Dreissena polymorpha. The sequence goes on from NC_068370.1 coordinate 39,575,958, forward strand.
ACAGGAACTCGCAACCTCATCGAACGGTTAGTTCGGGATGTGGAACAGGAAGTTTCATGTACTGCATTCAGAGGTTTGCGGCGTGGAACACTATTTAATGTTAATGTAGCTTCTTACAGTCATTATCGATTTTATTGTAACAAGGGCTGTTTGTAAAACATGCATGCCCCCCATATGGGCTGTCCGTTGTAGTGGCAGCCATTGTGTGAATACGTTTTTTGTCACTGTGACCTTGACCTTTGACCTGAAAATCAATAGGGGTCATCTGCGAGTCACGATCAATGTACCTATGAAGTGTCATGATCCTATGCAAAAGCGTTCTTGAGTTATCATCCGAAAATCATTTTACTATTTCGGGTCACCGTGACCTTGACCTTGTGACCTCAAAATCAATAGGGGTCATCTGCGAGTCATGATCAATCTACCTATGAAGTTTCATGATCCTAGGCATATGTGTTCTTGAGTTATCATCCGAAAACCATTTTACTATTTCGGGTCACCGTGACCTTGACCTGGTGACCTCGAGTCATGATCAATCTACCATGAAGTTTCATGATCCTAGGCGTATGCATTCTTGAGTTATCATCCGGAAACCATTCTACTATTTCAGGTCACCGTGACCTTGACCTAGTGACCTCAAAATCAATAGGGGTCATCTGCGAGTGATGATCAATCTACCCATGAAGTTTCATGATCCTAGGCCCAAGCGTTCTTGAGTTATCATCTGACAACCACCTGGTGGACGGACCGACAGACATGAGCAAAGCAATATACCCCCTCTTCTTTGAAGGGGGGCATAATAATATATGTGCATTTTATTACATAATTTGTTTTTTAATATTGTTAAGTTAAAGAAAACTACGTAACCTTCGAATCAGCCTAAATACAGAAGCCCTAGTCGACATTGAAAACAAAGTAAAAATTGTTTATAGGTACCCATTATGTATTTAATATTCTTCACATTTAGTATAATAAAAAAGATAAATATGTGTGGTTGTTTTTTAAATTAAATCATGTGCAGATAAGGGTGAAGACAGCAAAGTGCTCGAAAGGTATTGTCGTTTGTGCAATTCTGTACAACCTCGCCTTGCTCTGGAAGGAGCCCGATGTAGTCGACGTAGTTGTTGACGAAGTCTGCAGCCGACACATACAACGGACAAATAGACGGACGAGGTGTTAGGGCGCACATCGCAAGCGCATACTTCTCTTGAGGTAAGTTATACTAGTACAAATACAGTGTAAAAAAATTCATTTCATTAAGTATTATAAAGAATAAGGCCTACAGAACATAACATTTATTCCGATACATACGAATGAAAACGATTCAAGTTCATAAATCGAACATTATTCAACATTTCTTACGTGTTAATTGTACAAGTTTAACTAAAGTTTGTTATAAACAAGCTGCGCTTCCTGTAAATGGATGGACTTCCTGTAATACTCCATCTGCAACCCCTTTAGCGTTGTTGGCCTGCAATAAAACATATGTTATTTATTAAACAATCAACATAGCTTAAGTTATTATAAATTATCAAACGCGATTTATTACACATGTTTAACATTTTGGTAAACTATTTATACCTTTCCGATGGTGTACTTTTAGACTGCGTTGCCTTCGGCTTGATGTCAGGTCCTCGAGCCATTGTAGCTCCAACCACGTTTGAGTTCTCGTCGTCATGATTTGACACCGCATTGTCTGTTCATACATTACATAATTAACATGTTGCCTTTCCTAAAAACTCATTTTACTCTTATTGTAAGATAAACAACATTGACACAAATTAAACATGAGCTCATATTGAATGTTCCTTAATTTATCATGATGGAAGCGATATATTAAAAATCCATTGCCATAAATGACAATATTTGTGTTATTTAACCAAAATATAATTTACCTGTGTACTTATTTTATCATTTCCAGTAAGATGAGAATGTCATAAATATACATGTATAAGTATTTATTTTTATTTAAAAAATTCGGTCCAGATGTGTACATGTAGATTCAATTTATTATAATTATTATAAGTAGTTGTAGTAGTAGTAGTGGTAGTAGTATTAGCATGAGTAGTAGTTGTAGTCGTAGTAGAAGTTGTAGTAGTAGTAGTAGTAGTAATAGTAGTAGTAATAGTAGTAGTAATAGTAGAAGTAGCAGTAGAAGTAGTAGATGTAGTAGTATTAGTAGTAGTAGCAGTAGTAGTAGTATGAGTAGTAGTTATAGTAGTTATAGTAGCAGTAGTAGTAGTAGCAGTAGTAGTAGTAGTACCTCCATCAGCAGAAGCACCTTCATCAGTAGTATCAATCATGCTCGAAATCCCTGAAAACAAATACAATGACATTTGAAAAATTACCAAGTAGTAGTAGAAGTTGTAGTAGTAGTAGTAGTAGTAATAGTAGTAGTAATAGTAGAAGTAGCAGTAGTAGAAGTAGTAGTATTAGTAGTAGTAGCAGTAGTAGTAGTATGAGTAGTAGTTATAGTAGCAGTAGTAGTAGTAGTAGTAGTAGTAGTAGTACCTCCATCAGCAGAAGCACCTTCATCAGTAGTATCAATCATGCTCGAAATCCCTGCAAACAAATACAATGACATTTGAAAAATTACCAAATTTTGTAATGATGAAAGTAAATGATTTCACAGAAATCAATTGTACTATAAAGTGCTTAATAATGGAATCCCCGTGTGGCACCTCCACAGTTCCCTTGAACCGGAGCAGTTTATCTATTATTAGCCGCTGGTAAAATCGGTTGCAATTGTAAATTTAAATATAAAAACATTATGTTTAAACTTGGGCAATTGGTTCTTATGCATCGTTTTTTATGCATGGCCTAATTCTTATTATAAAAGAAAATAATTAAATATATTTAATAAATCAACCAAAAATAGCACAAATTGTATCACACAGCAAATAAATCAGAGGACAAGACCCGTGTACCAAATGGGACATTCCAAGTAGGTGTTAATTTTACAATATAGACTACTATACACATCTCTAACGTTAATGAAGTCGGACAGCAACTATTACAGATACTTTTTACGAAATGTGTGCTGCTTTATGGCTTGTTGTACATTCTAAAAGACAAAAGCATATGCTCAGATTAAAACAATTCGTATTGTACGATTGATGTAAACATGTGATTAATGAATGCCCGCGACACTTGTGTGAGGAAAAATATCATCATAAACGTGTGAATCAAATTAAATGCAAACCTTCCCACAGTACGACGTGTGGAAGCGTCTTGTCAACCGGAACATCGTCTTGTGCTGAAAAAAGATATTGTGAAAACCAATAACATTGTTATAGCTACTCCTACAAATTGCTATTACTTGTTGTGCTTTATTGAAACATAAGAAAATGTGTATTCTATTACTTGTAGTGCTTTATTGAAACATAAGAAAATGTGTTATGCATTAACGCGAAGTTTTACATCTACATTTTTACCACTGTGACTGTCTGGTAACATTACTATTCAAAATCAACGAAAATTTCGTACAATTGTTCGTGAAATAAACTTAACCAATTAAAAATCAGTGTTCCTTATGGCAATTGCCGAAATTACAACGTCAGATGTGGTCTGGTAAAATAGATGTTTGTAGATACAAAATGCTCGTTTTTATTATTGTTTTTGCATATCTATTCTTACGACACATGAACACTAAAATGGTGTTCATGTGTCGTATGAATAGATATATTCGCGGGATTTAATTGTGGCCACAAGTAAATAAAAACGAGCATTGTGTATCTACAAAAAATCTATGTAATCATACTACATCTAGCGTTGCAATTTCGGCTATTGCTATAAGGAACACTGATTGATAAGGTGTTAACTTTATTTTACGAAAAACTTTACGAAATGTTCGTTGATTTTGAGCGTTATAGAGACTTTAAAGTAACATTATTATTCCAAATCAAGGAAAATGTTGTACAAATGTTCGTAAAATAAACTTAACCAATTAAAAATCGGTGTTCCTTATGGCAATTGCCGAAATTTCAACGTCATATGTGGTCTGGTAAAATAGATGTTTGTATATACAAAATGCTCGTTTTTATTATTTTGCATATCCATTCATACGACACATGAACACTAAAATGGTGTTCGTGTGTCGTATGAATAGATATATTCGCGGGAATTAATTGTGGCCACAAATAAATAAAAACGAGCATTTTGTATCTAAAATGTGCTGTACCATATTTGTTCATTTTTGTTTAACTTGGTCAACGGTGAGTGGTCCATTCCCGACGGCATTAACATTGTCCGTTATTTCGGCCCATATTTTATCTTTTATTGTCTTTGTGTTGGAATTAGCGCCCCCGCTTGAAAATTTCATATTTATTTTGCCTATGTGTTGTTCCATACAACTTTCCAACACTTCTATTTCTCAAAACAAAAATTGTTTCGCTCTTTTCTTATGTCAACGGCGGCCATTTATTTTGTTTACGAAATGTTCGTGCTAAATATACGTCATTAGAAAATGCATTCTGGGAATGTTTTGGTTAAAGTTACCGGTGGTTAAATTCCACTTTGCTTGGTTAGGTAACTTTGCGGTATATCGTGTTTATACAATCGAGTTACCTAAAAGGTTACTTAACCTGAATAACCGCAAACTAACCAAGCTTTTAAAGTTACCGAGTGGGAGCTTTAACCAGCGTTTATACAATTGGGTGCTGGTAGCAAGATGAGTTGCAGATAATTGGTCAGTATCCACATTTTAACTTACTCTGTTAATTCTTTCCAACTCAATTCGACAGTGAAAAATGCCAATAATATCACTTTAAGTGATAAAGATATATATATATATATATATATATATATATATATATATATATATATATATATATATATATATATATATATATAGTGTCTTTCTTAATACCCTTAAATATAATCCTGTATATATTTAGTTGTCAGCAGTCGATTTAGCATATCTTTTCTATATTGAACATAACTTATTGCTGCGGTGTATATAACGAAATGAGCAATATTTGAGTACATTTTGCAGTACGAGTATCAACCTTGTACCTGCTCAATATCGAACTTAATAGGGTTGTGTGCGTTTCTTTTTCGTTTGTATTTAAATAATCGACCTTCAAAATAAACATTTGGATGTGTTTGGTAATTTTGGTGCACATGTCCAGTACGTAAATTAAAGAAGACAAGTTCGGATGCAGGGGCATAATCAATAGTGTTCGTATAATGATAGCATTATCATTCTGACTTAAATAGTTTTAAAACACCGAATATCAGGTCAGAGTGATTTTCATATTGCTATAATTTAGAACGAAACTCACATAATCCAAAATTTGTTTAGGATTCGGTCGATATTTATTTATCAAACTAGTTTTGCTATTTTACTGTTTATAAAACAAACAAGTGGGAATTCTAGCTTAACTAGCGTGGTTCGTCATATAAATTACGTCACTTGAGATACGTCATACATTGGGTTTTAGTTCATGGACACTATTTCTCAACCCTCATTTTTAAGGCAATGTTGAAAATCGCGTTCGTATTTTTAATATTAACGAACGAATATTACACATTTACCTTTTGATTTCTTATCAAATGAACCGTTTTCGCAAAAACTTACAAGTTTATGCATATAAATTTTTGATAAAAATGTATTGCGTCATTCCAAAGTGGATCTTGATTAAATAATATAATGCACTAGCAGCTTTAACTTCTTTCTGTTTTGAATTTATGTCGCCATCGAGTTCATCGCGTCATACACGGATTCATGTTATAATACATTACAAATAATTGTTTCGCACATGAACGTTTCAATAATAACTTCTTTCAGAGCGTTAGATTTAACCTTCGCTAGAACTATCGTCTTCAATTAAATATTAAACATTCTAAATGTTTCGTTTCATTTTCGTACATTGAGTATGCAGTTTGTGAATTCCATATAAGTGTAGAAAAATTGACACTGACAATAAATGAAATAAAACATGCAACTGAGTCCATGTTTCTATATTCAATCATTTTTAACGCAAACAAAGGTGTTGGGCGAGTGGCCACGTAACTAGAACACTAGTATCAATATGTCATAAAACAACTTTTTTCCTCACTGTCAAAAATATAATAATGTTTTAAACATATATTATTATGTTATATTTCTACGTTTTTAACGTGTACAATTTATATATATATTTTTTTATTGTAAAGCAGTTCTGAAGGTGCATCCTGACGTATTTCTGGTGAAAGTACTTGGTTGTCAGATTGTATCAACATCTATGGCCGATCAGTTCAGTATCAGTTGGCGCGAAACATATACCTGAGTCACGTTTGTTGCAGAAGCAACTAACTGGAGGATGACAAATCTCGCCAACAGTAGATGAAAATATCTTTAAAAATATAACATTAATAAAACCTTTGTAGATCTAAACTTAAATTGTATCATAGGACACGGATGCGTTCATGATTAGCGCTTGTCACATAACTTTCACTACGGACGGACGGACGTGGTGAATCTCGATACATTTCACTATTCTTCGAATGGCGGGGCGTAAACACGTAGTGATGTAATGTTGTTTTTTTTTCTTTTTGTTTTTCTATTTCTAATTTTAACTGATGTTAATCTATAGTACATAAGTCATTCATGTTATTACAAGCAGACAGTAGAACAGTTAGTCGAATGCAATTATAGGAGTAACCGCTACAACGCTTTGGATTTAATTCATGCGTGAATGCGTTAGGAGTGTAACTGGATATTGTTTCGAAAATGATTGGAAATGATCTAATAGATCAATGACGATAGATAGTTAATAGCAAAAAGTAAGAGAAGAAATAGTTTGGATTATTCAATTATGTTTTCATACTGACATTTCCGTCAATGGCGGTCCTCCCCCAGTAGCGGCAGCATGGTTCCGTTCCCTTGATACATCGGATATAGCGTGTTTTGTCTATAATAAATATAACATACAGGGATACATTTCATTTCGCCTTTTGACATTCTTCGATATTCTGCCATAACTAGGTAAATTGTAAATCTATGAATTGTAGTTTGCGCCACCCGTGTGTAAGAAAGTCTCCAGACGTTTGCTCAAATGCAAAAAAAAACGTGTTATTACTACGGCAGTCGAGGGTTCGAGCCCACCATCGGGCGAAATATCCCTCAGTGCTAAATTTTGTCGTACGTTAAATCATTTTCATTCGTTAACGTCTCTATAACGCTCAAAATCAACAAAAATTTCGAAAAGTATTTCGTAAAATAAAGTTAACACCTAAAAATTCAAAGTTCCTTATAGCAATTTAGCCAAAATTTCAACGCTAGATGTGGTATGATCACATAGATTTTTGTAGATACAAAATGCTCGTTTTTATTTATTTGTGGCCACAATAAATTCCATGCGATTTAAATCTCTTCATACGTCACACGAACACTTAAATGGTACCATATTAAATATGAAAATTAGCATTTTGTATCCACAAACATCTTTTTTACCACACCACATCTGGCATTGAAATTTCGGCAATTGCCATAAGGACCAATGATTTTTAATTGTTTAGCCTTATTTTACGAAATATTGTACGAAATTGTCGTTGGTTTTGAGTATTAAAGGGGCCTTTTCACAGATTTTGGCATTTTTTAACTTATTCATTAAATGCTTCATATTGATAAATGTAAACATTGGATCGTAAAAGCTTCAGTAAAAAATCAAGAATAAAATTAAAAAAAAGGAAAAGAACATTGCCCGGAGCAGGTTTCGAACCAGTGACCCCTGGAGTCCTGCCAGAGTCCTGAAGTAAAAACGCTTTAGCCTACTGAGCTATTCCGCCGAGTACACATACGTGACGTATTTTATACCTTATATAATCAATCTTCGTAGTTTCACAAAATTTAACGACAAAAACAGAACTCTCCAAATTATTCAATCGTTTCGCGTTGCAACGCTTTATAATTTTTAGGTTTTTAAATCGTCAAACGATGCATATAATGGCTATATAATACCATGGCAATTGTTCAGTAATACTGTTTCCTCACAAATATCATAACTAAACCGAAAATTTGCGAATCTGAAACAACTTTTTTCAATTTTGTCAATTTACCAAAGCGTGAAAAGATCCCTTTAATGTTACTTTAAAATTATGCACTTACCATGATGATGAGCTTCCAAATAATCACTTAGTACCAAGGTTCTTAACACATGGCATCATATGTGCTGCATGGCCATTTGGCAATTATGCTGGTGAATACACCTGAAATATGATTACAGAACATAAAATGTATGCATTGATTTAAACTCTATATGTACCGATATACTTACTCGTTTTAAAAGACTGATAGGTATTTTAGTTACAATTTAGCATGTTTTTTCATCTTTCCCCGTCGCGTGCGTCAATGTTCAAATTGTCATTGATGCTTTTGAGAAAATCACAAATATTGTTGCACGTTGGCTTGGAAGTGTGCATGACAGTAGAATTATAAATAACAGTGGTCTACGCCAGATGTTTGCAGACGGGCATATTCCCTTTAGTCTGAGGCAGATATCACATTCTGGGCGACAGTGGATATGCATGCTCAGAATGGCTGCTTACACCATATCTGAATCCACAGCCAGGTAGTCAGAGTGCCTACAACAGGTATCCATTTATAAAAAATATTTAAAAAAATGTCTGTCAATATTTAACTTATAATAACAGTTCAGTTTATGGCATACATGACGACCACACTATAACAAAACAATTAGTGTTCATACAATTTATTGACAAAACAGTTATTTATAACACATCTGCATGAAAAATTTCATATAGAGCAATAAAAAGTAAATGAATTTTCTTAGGAATGTGTATTGTGTAGAGTGAAATTTTAAAAGAATGATTATTTCAATGTGTAAATATAAAATCATATCAAAAGTTGTAATGGTAAAGTATCTTGATGAAAAAAATCATGAACAGTACCTACCAATAATGGAGTTTAATTAGTTTTGTTTACAAATGTATTGTGTTCTGTTTACAAAATCATTCTCTTGCATGTATTTACCATGTAAAACAGATTTATAGTAACTTTCTTCTTTACATATGTACATACAGATTATATGACTTTCTAGACATACACGAGTAAAATAATTAAAGCTCTTTTTTTCAATTTTATGTTGAAACAGATCATTAAAGATTACACGGGCAAAAGTCGAAAGAGGAATCGGACAACTGAAAAGAAGGTTGGGTGTGTTACATGGTGAAGTAAGAATGAAACCAGAAAGAGTCAGCAGGTACATGTAAGAATCTGTGAAATTAACTAAAATAAATATTGCATAGCCATAAGCTATAAGAGAACATTTAAAATAAGTTTTGTAACTTAAGTAAATACTGCCAAAACATCATATACAGTTTTCTTAGTGCTGGATATGTGACAATAACATTGTTAACATGTGAGAAATGCAATGGAAAAATAAATACATCAGTTAAACATCTTTTGTTTACACAGTAAACAAGTTTGTAATGCACACAATGTGCTTATTGTGAACTATTGCAACATTGCAAATAATAATGTTTTTTTTTTATAATTTAAGGATTATCATCTCCTGTGCAGTGTTGCATAACATCTGTAAAGACTTGAACATTCCTATACCTGATGATTATCCAGCAATACAGGAAGATGATCAGAACGATGATAAAACAACATGAATGCAGGAGTTGCACAAAATGGACTGCGTTACCGGGATCAAATTGCTAATAGATCTACATACTTTTAGATACTATTTGAAGTTTCATGTGAGGCTTAGAAAACTAGACGCACAAGCCTTGGCCAGTATTGAATAAAAATATTACAGATTCTGTGTAACAACTCTACAGCAGCAAAAAATAACATAATGGTAACATCTTCAACAGTTTATTTTTTGATGCTATATTAAAGGGGCATATCTTCAGTATTTTTCTATATAGTTTAGTTTTTAAAAAGTTCATTTTTTATGATTATAAATCGTGAGGAACAATACTTGCTTGGTGAAATTGTTAAAAAAAAGCTAAAGAAACTTAGAACTCACAAGCTTGGATGAGTTTTTTTCTACTCCAAAGTTCTGATACATGTCTATTATTGTCATTGAGCATGCGCATTTCATAATACTTATGTACATTTTATAATAAATATTAAACTACTACAATTTTCCAGCAATAGTGAAAAGTGTACTAGGGAAAACTAGTTATAATTATTAAAATACATAGAGAATATTTGTTACTACAGGCTCGGTGTTGTAAGAAATAAGATTTTTGTTATGTATCAATTTATTTCAGAATATGAAATACTGTTCTGGCCATTGATATGCCCCTTTAAATTTCAAAATGTTCATACATGTAGCACAGTTAATACATGAACTAGAAATTCAACTTCATTCCTCATAATTTAACTGCCTCTTTAGAAGTTTTATTTGGAGGGTTAACTTTTCTTCTTTGAGTTTTTGAACTCTAGTATGACAACCGCAACTGCAGCAGACAGTTTCTATTGTAGCATTACTGTAATAAAAATCAGAACAACTGGCTGAGGAATTTCATTAAATTTTAACCAGGAGAACAATTTAACAATGCTGTGTTTTTTTTTCAAATATAGGGGACACAATTAAAATAAATATAGCACAGTTATTGTGTCTTAGTGCTTGATGATTGTTTTGGAACAGTTTGTTAAGCATAATATTTGCTAAAACTAGTTAGCGAGGCTGTTTTCGGAGAAAACACGAGCTATTGTCATAGCCTGCTCGCCGTCCGCCGTAGGCGTCATGCTAAAACCTTAACATTGCCTCTAAAATCAAAGTGCTTCCACCTACAACTTTGAAACTTCATATGTAGATGCACCTTGATGAGTTCTACACGCCACACTCATTTTTGGGTCACCAGGCCAAAGGTCAAGGTCACTGTGACCTCTAATGTAAAACTTTAACAAAAACCTTAACATTGCCTCTAAAATCAAAGTGCTTCCACCTACAACTTTGAAACGTCATATGTAGATGCACCTTGATGAGTTCTACACGCCTCACCCATTTTGGGTCACTATGTCAAAAGTCAAGGTAACTGTGACATCTAAAAAAAAAATAATAAAAAATTTCTGACAAGCTTTCGCAGCCGAGCGTGGCACTCGTTATGCGGTGCTCTTGTTTTAAAAAATCATTATTAGTAGCAATTAATTGGTCTGACACACTTATAGAATTTTTCATTCCAAACACAACTTTGTCAGATTGACTAAGCAAAAAGAAAGAAATGGCAAACACTATAATATTGAGAAACTATAAAGATGTATTTTATTGTTCCTTTTACTTTATAAAAAGTGAATTATGTTTTGTTTCTGCACATTTATCAATATATATGAGTCTGTTTTAATTGCAACCTGTTAAATTTAATTCCTGTTAAATAAAGTAAATGTATGCATTTTAATTGGTTGATCATTAATAAATATATTTTTTAAATAAATTTGTTTTGTACCAAAATATGCCCATAATGTGTACAAGATAAGTACCTTGTGGCATCATTGGCAATTGCAACGGGTCCACTACCAGTAATTGACAAGGCACGATTAAGCCTGTTTGGTGCTGCAGTCGGCAGATGGACTGCAGTAGCAGTGTTCTCCGGAAGCACCGGCGGCCGGCGATTTCGCCGGCTACTGACAGTCTAGGCGCCGGCTACTTTCCCAAAATATCAATTGGAAACGGCGCAAAAAACGCCCGTTTTAATTCCAGTTGTGACGCGATTTTTCAATTTCGTCTTTCTATTAACTAACCGGATGTTTCTATTCTAATGCGCGTTAATTTTGCGCCGAACAGGAAGAAGCACGGATAAAACCGATCGATACAGTACACTCCACGCGTTTTCCCCAATTTCTCTCGCTTCTCCGCGGTCAGTGACCTGGAGGGAGATTAAGAAAATCCCGCCATACGCGGCGTTTGCATGATTTTGGACGCGGCGGTTAACGATCGGCAAAATTGATAAGCCGACGCGGCGGCCCTCGGCGTTGGCAACGCGGGGGAAACTCCGCGTTTAACGAGATAACGATCAATTTAACGTTGTTTGACTTCCTGATTTTCAAATAAAATTACATTAATTACAAGTACATACATGTAGTATAATATATACAATTAAAAAACAACAACCAAGATAGATCGATCCCGACTTGGTTGTAGAAGTAGTTGTTGTTGTATATAAAACTCGTTGATTTACGACAAACAAAGCGACGTCTTTTAACTGATACTTATTAATTAATATAATCACAGTTTGCAACATTGTTTTTATTTTGATAATTTAATCCAAAGTTGTCATGTTAGCAGGTGTTTTTTCTTTACTGAACATGAAGACAAATGACCGAGGACCCTATAAAAAGTCTCGCAAAAATTCGCAATATGTGTGAATTGACAGTTTGACGTCATGAAAGAAAAACCGCTTCCTGTCTGAAGGCATGAAAAACACACTGTTCTCGCCGACAAAATTGGCTTCCTTTGTTTGGCAATCAACACGCTAAACCAATGGGGTGTTTATAACTCAATAGCAACTGTCGAAATATGTAACTGCGCGTGCTTAGCTCCGCCTTTCGAATCTTTTACAGGAAACAAAGGGTGGAGTTTAACAGTTAATTGAACACGTGTTTTACGAAAAGTTGAGTCCTGAATGGCCGTAATTACTTGGTCTAAGCTTTGACACAACAAATAAATCTATCTCGGATTTTCCGACAAAGGCCATTTTCCGACAAAGGCCATTTTCCCAACTTTTTGTACAGTTACTAATAATGGCGTCCGCGTGTTTACGAAATTCGAAAACACATTTATCTTAAATAACGGTGTCTTGTTGGATAATTACTGGATTTTATTTTTTTATTTTATTTTTTGGTATGCCCAGTAGCACACTGCTAACGCGGTGTTGCGCGGCGGTCACTGATAAGAACGGAAATCGTCTGCATTTACCGACTTGGCTAAAGTAATACACGCCGCGGGAATTAGCGAACGCGGCGTAACGCCGAGCGTTTTATCGAATTCACCTCGCTTTCCAACGCCGCGTGAACACTCGCTAGCAGAAAACAACCCGCGGAGGGAGCGCGTTTTTTTTGGGGAAAACGCGTGGAGTGTACTGTAGGTCGTATCTTTCCGTAAAAGATTATTACCCTTTTTTTAAACGCTCGTTTTTCACGGAGATTTCCGAACACAGATGGTATTTTTAGCTTACTAAGGAAAGTTTACGGCTATTTTTAGCTTCGAAGATCATTGTCATGTAAATGCGCCGTATTGGAAGCGTTCCTTCGAGTTTGACCGAATGATTCTGAAGCTGAAGACAAGATGCCTCCACCAAAAAAGAAACTAAAAATATTCCCAGTAGACTCCAGTCAACGAACTCTAGCCGATTTCTGTAGGCCAATTCAAGGTACAAAGAACAATCCGTTTTATATAGACCAATTTTATACCATCGATAGGTTTCTTCCCTCTTTTAGATGTACAGGTCTCCTCTGGATTTGGATCGGGGTTCTTTGGACCTTGCATTGGGTGGTGCCATTGGTGGGGAAGTCTCGGAAATTATAATTCTATGTTTGTTTTGAACATATTGTTCAAAAGAATTTTCAGATATCAACACATTCTAATAATCAACTATGACTAGTTGCAACAATCCCTGGAAGAGAAAGGACTTGAAAAAGCTACAGAACGACCTTAACCAGTTTGTCCAAGTGCAGCCTGAGCCAGCCCCACAGTTTGGAGAAGCAGAATACCAAGATGCCCTCCACGCCCTTGGCATGGATGACCAAGGATCTGGGCTAGATTCTGACTATGGATCTTCAGATTCAGATTATTAAAAAACAGTTGTTGCAATTACATGTTTCTTTTTTCAAAGTTTGTGAGAGAGTTATTCAATAAATTTCAAATAAATATTTTATTTTCTATGAAAAATGCTAGGTTACTTCAATCTAAGAAAAACTCCCTAGAATGCACCAGATTGCACCATTTCACTCATGTACTTTTTAACAAATCCTGGGGGAGACCCCCCATACCCCCCTGGCAGGAGGGGATACCCCTTCCACACCTACCCCACTCGCCACTTCGCGGCTCGTGCACGCGACATACCGCGTGCTTAGTCACTGGCTACTTTAAACATATTTCTGGCTACTTTAGATTTTATGGAGAACACTGTGCAGTAGCCGTCTGAGTCCCTTGAGATGCCACAGGGCTTTGATTGACCAATTTAAAAAAATGATTATCATTAATTGCTTTGTCAACATATTGCATATAAACAATCAGGCCATTTTTGACATTTTCGGGGGAAAAAGAACCTAGATGCATAAGGGATTGTTTATGTTATTCAATTTGTATTGTATACAAGGGTAATAATATACTAAAATAATTATGTATTACACTGTAATAGATATGATATAAGAATTTATCTTTTAAATCTCTTTGGATATGATAAAAACTGGAGAATAGTGTTGTTTATGTGCTATACGGTCTGACAAAATGATATTGTATAACTGTTACCCCCCCCCTCAATTTTTTATATAAATTACCTATCGCCAAATGCATCAAGTTGCAGAAACCCGCTGTCAAACGTTGTTTCAACTATTCCAACAGTGTTGGAAGAACTCCGACCCACAACATCCATTATTGCCTCTGTCACCGGCCCTAATACAGTGGTGACAGCTCCACCACCTGCAGTATAGTATTTTTTTGTATATTGGGTGATAAATTGAGGGTTTCATGGCATATTTTAAATATATTTAATATTTTTGAACAAATATTTGATATTTTATCAATTACACTGAAACAAAAAATGTTGAATAATATAATGGTTACTGAATAAAAAAACAATTGAATAATTGCTCATCAGACAGATATTTTAGGTAGACAATTATGACCAAACAATTTTCCCGTTAAACAAAAAAAATAATAATTTAACTCATTATATTACATTTACCAAACCTTGAGGATTGGAAGCTTTTATTAAGTTTATTTAAATTTATTATTAATACAAGTGCAAACCTGTTTTGTTTTGTGCAAATAGGTTGTCCTGATATTTTGACCTGTGGGTTTGGATCAAGTTGTCCCACTTTTTATGTAGGACCACAACATCTCTAGGGTACTCTGCCCTCATGTTGAAAAGTGTACATACTTTTTCCCACATCAACTGTGTTGAAGTTGAAGTAATTGCTGAAAATATGATATTTGCATATCAAACTGTAATAGTTTTATTTGAAATATATGTATGTATTTAAACAAAATCAAACATGACAGTTGTACCGATACTTAATTTCCTTAGTGACATAATTTCAGGTAAATCCCACTTTCGACTTTGTGTGCTACAATATAGCCCAACAGAATTAAGCTGTACAAATATTAAACTACTTTTTATATTGGTAATATTAAGAGCCAAAAAATTTAGCCCTATATAAAAAGTAACTCTAAAATCTTTGCTTGTCTTATGAATAAGACTATCGTCAAGTGCCCTAAAATGACGCTGTCCTATTTTGACGCCTTGTATCTTGTATCTTCTTTGCCCTCCTTCGAAGGAGAACCATGCAGGTGCACGTAGAGTTGTAATATCGTTAACACCGTCCACCAATACTTTGTACACAATGAATGAGTAAGCACAATATTCCCACTAAATTAACACTAATGTTATTTTTGCAGACATCTATTTACACTTTTTCTGTTCAGCTTATTTTCTGAGTAATTTTCTGCTTAGAGGAAGATCTACTGGTATGGTACTTGTTTGTTATTCATTTTTTTTCAGATACAGAGCATCAAAATAGATTTCATTCTTATATCTATTATATCAAACACACTTCATAAAAAATTTGGCTTACAAGAAATAAACTTGAGGTTAGGCTAGAGAATATAAAATTAAACTAACTTAACCAGGAATAAATATACTTTAGTCATGCTATAAAATAGCTGACATTTGTCAACTCATTTATTCCACAATATGCCTGTAAGCAAAACTGGTTTGTGTCTGTTTGTCATAAATATTTACTACTTTTATCTGTCAAATAACCTTATTGTAACATATTTTAGTTAACCAGTTTCAAAATCAATTTTTATTTGTGTATATTAAATATAAAAAGTAAGTGTAAATGCATGATCGTGTCAAATTTATTAACTATGTCGACTTGAAAAAAAATATGTGTACAAAACAAGAGCGCAAATATGTCAAAATACTTCACACTATGATAGCTACACCATAACGAATAATGATAAATAACGTTTGTTAATACTTACATGGGTTGAATCTACTTTTCAGGTAAGCATAGCGCGTCAAAATAGATCCTTCTTGAGCTGGCTGAAATTTGCCGATCGCTTCTTATCGATGTCGGCCATATTAGTTGACATTATCGTCTGGCAACAAATGTTTCCGCATTCGCATATAAAACTTCCGTTACTTTATTTAGAACGGTAAAAACCGAAAATTTATGCAAATTAGCATTCGTTCCGCTTGAGGATAAGAATAGATTAAGGCAAATCTTAATAAAGATTAACTTAGGATTATCCTCGGAATACCACTTAAGAAATATCTCAATTTTATCCTTAGTTAAGAAAAAAAATAAGATAAGATTTTTTCTTATCCTCATCTTTTAAGAAGCTACTGGAATACCACCACAGGACTTTCTGCATTTCCTGTAAGGTATTCCACAACTTCCAAACAATGCATATCTCCTAGGTAATTTATTTGTTCCAAATCAATTTAAAAGAATTTATAAAAGCAATTGAATAATATCAAATTTTGTCTAATGAAGGACTTGACACTAAAACCAATCAAACTACTAGTCTAGCAACTTACATGGTGAGCCTTTGTTCGCCCCTTGAGGTCTTGTGGGTTATGACGGAGTACGTATGTCTGCACATCAGTGATCAATTTGTATTTCTTGACTTTGCTTTCATTCATCCAGCACTCATACAGAATGCAATGCATGAAGAAATGTTGTGTTATTCATAAGAAATATCACAAATAAATATGAAATATAAAACATATGCGCTAGGAACATCTTTAAATGCTCTTAGAATTGTCAAGATCATGTTAGTCAGGCCATATGTATCACGAACGTGCAAAATGACAAAGCTTTTACCAACATAAAGAATACTTATGTTTATTTATTGTATAATTTCTGCTAACCAAACAATAGGATTTTCAACCAGTAATGCACACAATAATGACAGAAAAGAGATCCACACACATATTTATCGAATCTAATTCACAAGAAAACCTTTTCAGCTGTAATCAGAATAATTACGGGAATGTACCTTCCGGGCCTAAATGAGTTTCCTGACAGCGTCCTGGTGCTTGGAGAGTTCAGAGAGCATCTCCTGCTTTTTCTCGTGCCATGCCTGGACCATTGTGTCGACTATCTTGAAAACCATGTGCTAACAGAAACTGAAAAGGTTATAATATATAAAGACGTATGTGGATACCAGAATAGAAATACTTATCTTTCTAATGCACTATCAGCTTTCGCAAAACGTAAACAGGTCGTTATAGAACACAAATACCTAGAAAAGGGGCACACTCACATGGAATGTGACTCGATGCATAGTGTCATAGAAAGACAAAAACGACATAGAAACATCCATGTTCCCTGTGATTATGTAACCCTTATACGGTCACCGTCAGCACGTAAAAATGTGCCTTATATTGTGAAATATCTTGACTACACGTTTTTTATTTCTGATTATAGAGCGCTGAAGGCGCGACCTATAACCCGCTATTACGGCCTTCGGCCTACACTAAGAAATTTACCGCCACATTTTTTTTGCTCCAATGTGTATGCAGTAAACAATGACGTATTTCCGGCACGCGCTTACATTCTAAACGTCATATCCGTTTAACATAAACAACTTTTGCAAGATGGCAGAAAGACGCATCGTTGAAGTTGCAGCTAAGAATTGGTGCTTTACTATTAACAATTATACTGAAGCTGAATATAAAGCAGTGAGAGATTATGATTGCGGTTATCTAGTTGTCGGAGAAGAACGCCACACCTTCAAGGGTACTTACAATTGCATAAGAAAATGCGTCTTACTACATTGAAGAAATCTTTCAACGGTCGTGCTCACTACAGTATTGCGAAAGGAAGTGCACGTGACAATTACATTTATTGCACTAAAGAAGGACGTTTCTTTGAAAAGGGCGTGCATCAGATAAATGGAAAAACCAAATGTGATTTAGTTACCGCGTGTAAAGACTTAGCAGACGGTATGACAAACGAGGACTTGCTTGAAAAACATGGCTCCGGATTTGTGCTTCACAAACGTAAAATTCATGAAATGGCGGCAGATTTGAAGGCTGATGGCATAAAAAAAACGACGGATGGCAAAGTGCGGTGAACTTGTTCTGAGACCGTGGCAACGCGAAGTTTTACAGAAGCTGGAAGAACAAAATGACCGCCAGATATTGTTTGTTATGGACCCTGTAGGAGGTAACGGAAAGACAACTCTTGCGTGTTACATGATGTCGACTATGGACGCAATACGCTTTGAAAATGGCAAAAGTAACGATCTAAAATACATGTACAAAGGTCAAGAGTACGTGATATTTGACTTCTGTCGCAGCAGCTCAGAACACATCAACTACGAGGTAATCGAGGCTTTGAAAAACGGTGTATTCTGCTCGTACAAATACGAATCGGTGATGAGAATGTACGACCCCCCAAAGATGTTAGTGTTGATGAATGAGGGACCTGATATGACCAAACTGTCTCAGGATCGTTATGTACTTTACGCTATGCCAGAGGAGGTACTCCGGTTTGACCCACCATTTCCGGGACCTGGACGTGCAGCACTGCCGGTTCTTGAAGATGAGGATGCTGCCTTTGCTGCTGCTGTGGACGAGCTGGAGGAGGCCCGCGACCCTGGTTTCTTTGAATTGTAACTGTATTTTTGTTTATGTATTGTCTCTGCATAACATGTTCTATGATTGCGCAATAAAACTGGTTCCGGTGTTGGTTCCCAGCTAGAAAATGGCGGGAAAAATTCCAACATGGCGGAAAGGGGTATGGAACCTTACACCGCGGAGCTAGGTTTCGCGCTCTAGCGAGGGACGAGCGAGCGCGGTCGGGTTTAAGGTTCGTTCCCGGTTCGGGTCGTGGGGTTTAGAAACTCGTCGCGGAGCGCGGTCGGGTCGTGGGGTTTAGGACTCTTCGCGGAGCGCGGTTGCGCTCCGCGCGGTCACCCTGAGCCATGTTGGTGGTTATTAATTTATTTTAAATGACGCTGAGTTTCAGCCCTACACTATAAAGGATCCAAAATATTGGCGGGAAAAGGGGATCTACACCGACGTCATTTTAATTTTGGCGGGAAATAGTGTGTCACTATGTGACGTCATGGGGTACGTCATTTAACTACTCAATAACAAACTTGTTATTTGTTATGACGTCATTCTGTTGAAGAAGACCATAACAAGGCAAACTTTCAAAGAGAGAGGACGTTATTTTTATGAGCTGGTATTACGTTGGCGAAGGACTTAGTAATTTAGTAGTTTCTGAAAGTAGACTACAATTTGTAAGACGGCGCTTAGAGTACTACAAGTGGTACGCGGCTACATCTGTGATTTCTGGCGTTGGCTTGGGATTTTATTCCTGGCTAGGAGACAAACTTGTAAAGAAGGACGTCGAGTTCGCGAAGCGAAGAGGAGGACAATTATCTTCTGCCCCGAGACTGGACGATTCTATAAAAAGCCGCAACCCAGGCGCATATACGAGCTTAAAAGGAGGCACGAATCTGGGACAGAAATAACAATTGTAACGCCACCGGCTACGAAACGTCGTAAGAGAGACACGGTTAATGCGACTATGGCAAGGAGACGCTATGCAAAACGATACAGAAAGAAACGTGGGGCCCGCAGGAGACGCGTGAGGAGAACGGGCAGAGGACTTACTATACGCGGGAATAGGCGTACTGTGTTTCGTAGGGA
Organism: Dreissena polymorpha; assembly: GCF_020536995.1. Lineage (NCBI taxonomy): Eukaryota > Metazoa > Mollusca > Bivalvia > Myida > Dreissenidae > Dreissena > Dreissena polymorpha. The sequence goes on from NC_068370.1 coordinate 39,595,806, forward strand.
GTCTATTATTAGCTGGACTGCTCCGGTATCTGCCGCCGAGACTCCTGTCAAGATCGACTTCTCCCTAAAACAAGCTATGGGAACTGCTGTCAATGGGATTGAACAGCTGTATGATGAGTTGAAGATTGTAAAGTCCCAGTTGTACTGTACCGGCTTTTGTGAGACTGCAATTGAACATTCTACGAAACCCTGGACCGCTGGTATGCTTCAAGGATGCTTCATGACCTGTTATGACATCAGTCCTGTCGTTTCACCAGTTACAAAGACAGGAATGCATCAGATGGCCGGTGTTCGATTTACTAGAGTACCGAATGTTTCAACCCGGCCAATTCTTCTGCACACGTTGAACTATCCCACGTTTGACATGACTGGATCGGACAACCGCTTTGGTACAGGATGGATATCTACTGGCGATGCTAAAGACGTGAAGTGGGGAGCTATACTACTATCATTTGAGTATCCATTACGAGCCGGAACACCTGGATGGACAGTTGATAGTAAATGTGCTAATGCTCAGTGGACGTTGTTGTTGAAAAGTAATTCTTACATTCAAAACTTCATTTTACGCTGTTAACTTTCTTCAAACTGATTGTGATGGATTTATGTGATGGCCGTATAATGCTGCCTATATTGACGCTGTGGGATGCTTCATTTAACGAGGCCTACCGGTATAATCAAGCTTTTTGGGGGATTTGAAACAACAGACATATTGGATCTAAATTTATATTGTTTGCTGTTATTTGTTTCAAGTTTTAAAATTACAGTTTCTAAAATAATGCCATGTATCTTGTATCTTGTAAAAATTTTTTTTTATCTTTCTTTTAGTTTCATAAGGATAAATAATGTATACCTATAAGAAGAGGGGGTATCATGAAACAAATAAACCAATCGATTCCACTTATTTTGCAAGATATACAGTTTTCATTTTAGGTGTAAACCATTATCTATTGATCCGAAACTGTAACTATAATAATAACTATTTACCTTTACATGGGCGCCTTGCAAATCACGAGTGTCTTCATATTGGACATACAATATAATGTCTTTATGTGTAAAGTGAGCAACCTGACAATCTTACAATATGATTGTTGGAGATAATACTTATACTATAGCTGAAGGCATACTACATCCATGACAAAGTACACTTCACTGAGATAAGTCTGATTATACTGTGAAAGACATTGAAAATCCCAGCGATTGAACGCAAATAAGATCAGTGTCTTTAACAACAAAACACACCAAAAATCTGCAGATTGTTTTATTGCTGCAAAGAACATCCCGTATCGCAATAATACACGTAATCATCAGATCGACAGCAAAAATTCTAAAAGAAACGATTAGCTTGCCTTATACGCAAAACATAAAACTGGCCTATGTGCAACTTGAGAAGGCATTACAGATTTAAATGTAATTGTTGACAATTCGCACAATGATTCCAATGAGACAAAGATGAATCACCGAAAATATATTTTAATCATATTGATTCGAAATATTGACTCATTTGTAATCGCAGATTACAAACGAGTCTCGCTCTGTGAAAAGGGTTTTAATGCGTAAAGTCGTCACATATTAGCCTGTGCATTCCACACAGGCTAATCAGGGACACTTTCCGATAAACTCGAATTTTGCTCAGAAAAGACTTTCATTTAATAAAAAAATATCAAAAAGGCAGAAAATACCGTCCCTTATTAGCCTGTGTGGACAGCACTTTACGCGCATGCATTAAACCCCCTTTTCACAGAGCGCGGCTCAAATGTATATTCCAACGGATATAGTGAGTTCAACAATAATCACAGATAATCAACATAAATAACAATAATTTTGACAAGATCAACAATAATCACAGATAATCAACATAAATTACAATGATTTTGATAAGATCAACAATAATCACGGATAATCAATATTCATCACAATTAATCGGCTGAGATCAACAATAATCACAGATAATCAACAAAAATAACAATGATTTTGATAAGATCAACAATAATCACATAAAATAAATCACAATTAATCTGTTGAGATCAACAATAATCACAGACAATCAACATAAATTACAATGATTTTGGTAAGATCAACAATAATCGCAGATTATATAAATCACAATTAATCGGTCGAGATAAACAATAATCACAGATAATCAACATAAATTACAATGATTTTGATAAGATCAACAATAATCACGGATAATCAATATACATCACAATTAATCGGCTGAGATCAACAGTAATCACTGATGAGCAATACTGAACACAATAATTCGTATGAGATTAACCATTATCATAATCAATTTAAATCAGAATAATAAATATTACAACAATAATCATATAAAAAACAGGAATATCAAACAAAACAACACAAGATAAACGATATGAAACACAATGTGTAAGATGCAAAATCACGCGCAATACTATATATTATTGTATGGCAGTCTGTATTTTCACTTATAAAACAAAGAACCAAGGCACATTGGTAAGAATTCAAAATAATTCTTGGTCATATCATCGTCATACAACAGATGACTAGGCACGGTGCTTTGCAGATATGTGCTTTGATAAGGTATGTGAAGTTGGCTGTTAGCTGTTCATCAGATGTTTAAAACAGAAATGCACAGCTGTGCATTGGGTGTTAATCAGATGTTTAAAATAGAAGTGCACAGCTGTGCATTGGGTGTTAATCAGATGTTTAAAATAGAAGTGGACAGCTGTGCATTGGGTGTTAATCAGATGTTTAAAACAGAAATGCACAGCTGTGCATTGGGTGTTAATCAGATGTTTAAAACAGAACTGCACAGCTGTGCATTGGGTGTTAATCAGATGTTTAAAACAGAAATGCACAGCTATGCATTGGGTGTTAATCAGATGTTTAAAACAGAAATGCACAGCTATGCATTGGGTGTTAATCAGATGTTTAAAACAGGAATGCACAGCTGCACATTGGGTGTTAATCAGATGTTTAAAGTAGAAATGTACAGCTGTGCATAGGATGTTCGTCGGATGTTTAAAATACAAATGCACAGCTGTGCATTGGGTGTTCATCAGATATTTAAAAAAGACATTCACAGCTGTGCATTGGGTGTTCGTCAGATGTTTAAATTAGAAATGCATAGCTGTGCATTAGGTGTTCGTCAGATGTTTACAATATAAATACACAGCTGTGCATTGGGTGTTCATCAGATGTTTAATATATAAATGAATAGCTGTGCATTGGGTGTTCGCCAGATGTTAAAATAGAAACGCAAAGCTGTGCATTGGATATTCGTCATATGTTTAAAATACAAATGCACAGCTGTGCATTGGGTGTTCATCAGATGCTTAAAACAGAAATGCACAGCGGTGCATAGGGTGTTAATCAGATGTTAAAATAGAAATGCACAGCTGTGTATTGGGTGTTCGTCAGATGTTTAAACTACAAATGCACAGCTGTGCATTGAATGTTCGTCAGATGTTCAAAATACAATTACAAAGCTCTGCATTGGGTGTTCATCAGATGTTTAATATATAAATGAATAGCTGTGCATTGGATGTTCGTCAGATGTTTAAAAAAGAAATGCATAGCTGTGTATTGGGTGTCCGTCAGATGTTTAATATATAAATGCATAGCGGTGCATTGGCTGTTTATCAGATGTTTAAAATAGAAATACATAGCTGTGCATTGGGTGTCCGTCAGATGTTAAAATAGAAACGCAAAGTTGTGCATTGGGTGTTCGTCAGATGTTTAAAATTTAAATGCACAGCTGTGCATTGGGTGTTCGTCAGATGTTTAAAACAGATATGCACAGCTGTGCGTGGGGTGTCCTTTAGATGTTTAAAATAGAAATGCATAGCTGCGCATCGGGTGTTCATCAGATGTTTAAAAAAGAAATGCACAGCTGTGCATAAGGTGTTCGTCAGATGTTTAAATTAGAAATGCATAGCTGTGCATTGTCTGTTCTTCAGATGTTTACAATTTAAATGCACAGCTATGCATTGGGTGTTCATCAGATGTTTAATATATAAATGCATAGCTGCACATCGGGTGTACGGCATAAGTTTAAAGTACAAATGCACAGCTGTGCATTGGGTGTTAATCAGATGTTTAAAATAGAAATGTACATCTGTGCATTGGATGTTCGTCGGATGTATAAAATACAAATGCACAGCTGTACATTGGGTGTTCATCAGATATTTAAAAAAGAAATGCACAGCTGTGTATTGGGTGTTCGTCAGATGTTTAAATTAGAAATGCATACCTGTGAATTGGGTGTTCGTCAGATGTTTACAATTTAAATGCACAGCTGTGCATTGGGTGTTCATCAGATGTTTAATATATTAATGCATAGCTGTGCATTGTGTGTTTGTCATATGTTTGATATATAAATGCATAGCTGTGCATTAGGTGTTTGTCAGATGTTTAAAATAGAAATGCACAGCTATGCATAGGGTGTTAATCAGATGTTTAAAACAGAAATGCACAGCTGTGTATTGGGTGTTAATCAGATGTTTAAATTAGAAATGCATAGCTGTGCATTAGGTGTTCGTCAGATGTTTACAATTTTAATGCACAGCTGTGCTTTGGGTGTTCATCAGATGTTTTATATATAAATGCACAGCTGTGCATTGGGTGTTCGTCAGATGTTTAAAATAGAAATAAATAGCTGTGAATTGGGAGTCCGTCAGATGTTAATATAGAAATGCGAAGTTGTGCATTGGGTGTTCGTCAGATGTTTAAAATACAAATGCACAGCTGTGCATTGGGTGTTCATCAGATGTTTAAAATAAAAATGCACAGCTGTGCATTGGATGTTTGGCAGATGTTTAAAAACAAATGCAAAGCTGTGCATTGGATGTTCGTCAGATGTTTAAATAGAAATACACAGCTGTGCATTAGGTGTTCGTTAGATGTTTAAAATTTAAATGCAAAGCTGTTCATTTGGTGTTCATCAGATGTTTAATATTTAAATGCGTAGCTGTGTATTTCGTGTTCGTCAAATGTTAAAATAGAAATGCATAGCTTCGCATCGGGTGTTCGGCAGAAGTTTAAAATAGAAATGCACAGCTGTGCATTGGGTGTTAATCAGATGTTTAAAATACAAATGCACATCTGTGCATTGGATATTCGTCAGATGTTTAAAAAACAAATGCAAAGCTGTGGATTGGATGTTCGTCAGATTTTTAAAATAGAAATGCACAGCTGTGCATTAGGAGTTCGTTAGATGTTTACAATTTAAATGCACAGCTGTTCATTTGGTGTTCATCAGATGTTTAATATATAAATGCATAGCTGTGAATTGGTTGTCCGTCAGATGTTAATATAGAAACGCAAAGTTGTGCATTGGGTGTTCGTCAGATGTTTAAAATACAAATGCACAGCTGTGCATTGGGTGTTCATCAGATGTTTACAATAGAAATGCCCAGCTGTGTATTGGATGTTCGGCAGATGTTTAAAACAGATATGCACAGCTGTGCATTGGGTGTCCTTGATAGACTACTGCGGTGCCTGTACCTCTTTTCACACATATCACAAGCAAAGTTTTTCTCTCAATTGTGGGTGTCAAGGTGGGCCTGAAGGTCAATTTTCTCTCGAAGTTTTGCAATGCAAATTGAACAGGTAAATTGCCTTGCAGCTACCTCCCTCCGGACTTGACGATTCAGGTCATCTTTCGCTGAAAACTTTTTTCCGCATTGTTAACAGGGGAACGGCTTTTCAACACCACGAATACTGTGAAAGACATTGAAAATCCCAGCGATTGAACGCAAATAAGATCAGTGTCTTTAACAACAAAACACACCAAAAATCTGCAGATTAATTGTTTTATTGCTGCAAAGAACATCCCGTATCGCAATAATACACGAAAGCATCAGATCGACAGCAACAATTCTAAAAGAAACAATTAGCTTATACGCAAAACATAAAACATTGATCTTATCAACAAAAAAAATTAGAACTGCTGAATTATCATTAAATACAGAAAAATACACACAGAATATTATCCATAATAATATGGTACTTATCAAAATGTTGGTCGTCAGAAGCGCTCCAGATAAGGCGCGTAAACGCGTATTTACGCATTTCAAAATCCAAAATACGCATTAAAAATATTTGTAAGGGTCCAATTACATACGTGAAGTATCGGTACGCGTACATTCTGGATTCATGCAGTGTAAATTCCAATTGTTCAGTGACAATTTGCATTGAAATGTATCTGGACCATTATTGTCGTTAAAAACTATACACTATAATGAAAACACCAATATGCACCACACTAGTAATTGTTATTTTTAAGCCGGCTTATTTCGAAAACACCATACAACACATTTTAAATAGTGCTTTGCAACTAGGTTATAAAAAACATACTTTCGCTCAGAATGCAGTGACATATGTTGAATTGTATTTTGATTTTTAAACCGACAGAACCGAGCATTGTACTTAAATCAAAATACACACCCGGGTCTGTTGAACGCCTGTTTTGTGTAAAATGTTTTTCCACAATAGGTGAATCGTCCAGTCCCTCTGTGGCGCTAATCATGAAGCTTTAACCCCCACTCCGATTTGAATGTCTTCCCACAGATTTCACACACGAGCCTCATTTTCCTGTAATCAAAGAATTACTATTTGTTAAAATATATTTCTAAAATGTTTTATACAGTTTTAAAGACTACACCAAAAGAGATATGAAACGCAAGTGATTGGATGTGACACAATATTTTATTCTTTTCGTCACAGTTCAATAAACATGCGTGTTTACTAATGCACGGGAATTTCGTGAGTTTTGGCGGGTATAGCGTCAATTGAAGTTCCGTAGTCATATATTGTTTTGAATAGTTAATATTTTCGTATTTGTAACCTTATCATAATTTTGAAGACTTTCAAAAATGTGTACAGTGTGCGTTTCATCATCATTTGAATATGTTCGCAATCTGCGTTTGCCATTTCCTATTGCTCAAGAAATACCAACCTGCGTTTGCAAAACAAAACACAACAAAAAAAATAAGATATTTTTCAAATTTCACCGCTATTTTTGTCTTGAATGTTATTAAATATATTAAAATGAAGAGTAAAAACATACTTATTCAGGCGTTACACCAATGAAGTGTTATCGGAAAGTGGAAACAGTAAAGGCAATCGAATCATTTCAAATAAAAGTTTATTTAGTATACTGTGTCATAGGCTATCGCTTTTTTAAAACTGAAATTTCGATCATATGAAAAAACAACAAAACTTACCTTAATGTGCAAGATTACAGACTGTTTCTTCAACCGGCGTTGACTTTTGCGGTCACGTGAGACAAGTTGTTCACCCCCGTTGAGACTGCTCCTGGAGAAATCCGCAAACTAAAGGAGGACTTTTACAACATTGCAAGATTCCCAAATGTAAGTGGTGTAATCGATTGCACACATTATGCCCGAATTCAAGCCCCACATGTGGATGAACCGAATGGGATACCATTCCGTAAACACACATGTAATGCTGTTATCTTCAAATCATTGTAAACATAGCTACATAATATATTAAATTCTTCGACTTTATGAATCGGTGTTCAATGCTGTTTATTTTTTTAGGGTTTAATCATTTATATAAACACATTTTCAATATATGCATACAGTTCATGATATATTCTGATAACCTTTTCTAATGTGAACAATAAATATGCATATTTGATTTTAAATTCCTAAAACATTTCAATAATAAATTGGGGGCCAATTTAACATTCTTCTTTCTTATATTCTCTATTTATTCTGAAATGCATGTATTGTGAATGACATTTTAATATAACTTCTTATTTGATGTTCATATGTTTTTCCAATATGGTAAAGTGTACTACATGTATACTACAAATATAACGTTGGTAAAAAATATATATATACTCGTGGAACAGAATATTAATACTATGTTTGTATCTCCATATAATGTTTTTTTTACAGATAATGTTTGATGCCAATTGATTCATTAGAGACCGCGAAGGCCTGGTGCTGTCCATGATGCCAGAATCCTGAGGCAAGGTGGCCTACATCAAATCATGGAGCAGAACCTTGTCCATGACCAACATAAATATCTCCTTGGAGATTCAGGTTATCCTTGCAAGAGATGGCTTCTGACTCCATTCATGAATCCGGCGGATTATTCATCAGAATCATCAAACGAATTTAACCATTACTTTTGTATTAAAGATAACACAAACGCATGAGATCTGTTGTTGAGCGTTCCATTGGAATTTTGAAAAGTAGATGGGCGATTCTTCACAATGAAATTAGATTGCATTTATTAAAGTCATGCAAGTGAGTTCATTATAAGACCCTGTAATCATGTAACTTTGATACACAGTGAACAGTCACTAAGATCAATTTAATTGTTTAACGCCATGTGTTAGTCAATGAGAGAGATAGTTTTATTCTCTACATGAAGATACAATTTTATGTTAACACAATATAGCTTCATACAAAAAAAGTATTTCTAAAAAATATATGCTTGTATGACACTACAGCTGACTTACAATTTTAATGTAATATGTTTTTAAGTAACATTAATGATTAATTTCTTATCCCTGTGTCAACCCTGAACAGAAAACAACACTCTAAACAGCATCTGAATTAATGTGTCTAACATGAATAAAAATGCATATTTCAAGTATCATTTATGTTATAATCAATTATATATATATTTTTTGACATTTTAATGCAACTTGTGTCACTTAATTAAAGTCTCTATAACGCTCAAAATCAACGAAAATTTCGTTAAGTATTTCGTAAAATAAAGTTAACACCTTAATAATCAGTGTTCCTTATAGCAATAGCCAACATTTCAACGCTAGATGTGGTATGATTACATAGATTTTTGTAGATACAAAATGCTCGTTTTTATCTATTTGTGGCCACAATTAATTCCCGCGAATATATCTATTTATACGACACACGAACACCATTTTAGTGTTCATGTGTCGTATGAATAGATATGCAAAACAATAATAAAAACGAGCATTTTGTTTCTACAAACATCTATTTTACCGGACCACATCTGACGTTGAAATTTCGGCAATTGGTTAAGTTTATTTTACGCAATATTGTACGATATTGTCGTTGATTTTGAGTAGTCATGTTACTTTAATATCACTAAACTTTATTTTCATAACAAAATAATAATTGATTAAATACACAAAATATAATTCTTTTAGAATATTAGTAAGCGGATGTATTTTTTAACCTATATACGCAATCCTCGTTGTTTCCCAAAATATAACTACAACAACAGAACTTTCCAAATTATTCAATCGTTTCGCGTCGCACGACGCTTTATAATTTTCAGGTTTTCAAAGGGCATAATCTCCATATTGACATCTGTCTATGTTTCAAATTTAATGAAAAAATATGAAGAACTTTTAAAGGTATCGCAGGATCCAGAAAAGGGACATACTGACAGACACACAACACAAATTGCAAACATGTGGTTTCACCCTTAAAAATTTCTTAAAGTTAAAGGTACCGTCAACCACGAAAGACGAAAACAGAAAAATTGTAAAATACCGTATTTTAACGGACGCATGACTGTTGCTTGTTGATGCTGCTGGTAAGCAATACAATTGAAAAGGTATTAGTTTAATCACATTGCAAACTGCTGGTTGGTATTGCGTGTGTTTTTAATTTAAAAAAATCAGTAGTCATGTTATTTTTCAATCAAGAGAAATGAGGGAGTCGACAATTGGACAGGTTTTAGCCATTTTTAAACAAACTTCACAAGCGTCTTACTTAGAGCTACAGAAGAAAATGGCAATAACCTTCCCAGACTTTGATAAATGTGAATCTCTGCAATTATATGTCAAAGTACAGCGTGCATATGACAAAGCATCGCAGTGAAGAGGCAATTCAAGGAAAGTTTTCTTGAAACACCATTCTGCCCCAATGCAAAAAAATGATTTCCCCTCCCTTCTGACAAGCAATAACACTAAAACTATTTTTTCAGCTTAATTACAGTCTGTCATAATTAAATCACAGGAATAAAAAAACCAACATAAGGCACTAAAAAGACAATATAGTGAGACTGAGGAAAATCAAACTTGTGTCTGAAAAGGACCAAGGTGAAACTAAAGTTAACATCCTTGAAAGTTTGTTGAAAATGACTAACACAAGAAGAATGCAAACTTAATCAAACACTGAAATAAAAGCTACGGAAATGCAAAATGAAATAAATGAGTGGCAAACAAAGTACAGCTTGTTTGCAAAACAATTTGACAAACAACAGAAGAATAAAAAATTAAGTAAAAGGAATATCAAAACAAAGATTGAACGGCGATAATATAAGTAAAATTACTGAAAAAAGATGACTTAAAAGAAAAAGTGCGAACTTTACTTTAAAAAAAGCGTCTATTGCAGATAGTTTTATTAAGGAATAGAACCTCCATAAAATTGAATCTTCCAAACACAAAATTTTGCTTAACAAGTGTTCCACGGTGGGAGACATATGCTTCCTCCAAACAGGGCTTTGAACTAGTGACCCCGATTTCAATAGGGTTCATTGGGCAATGCGCATGTGAAGTATGAAGCCAATCGGTCAATTCGTTGATGAGTTATTGATCGGAAACAATGTTCACACTTATTGTGACAGTGACCTTTTACTTAGTGACCCCAATTTTGATAGGGGTCATCTTGTGTCCATAGCCAATGCGCATGGGAAGTATAAAGCCAATCGGTCGATTCGTTGACGAGTTTATTGATTAGAAATTTCATTCTCACGGGAATTGGGATTTTGGTTTTCAATGGCTATAGCTTGAAATAATTCTTTTGATAGGCCAACTTTCTTGTCAAATATTTTGTATCTTTTATATCAATAAGAAAAACTACAAAAGAAGTCGTTGGTGATAATAACATTGCCTTTAATAAGTAAAAATGATACAAAAATGAAATGTTCGAGACTGTCGTCGGAGGAAAGCTCTCTTTTTACATGCTTACTCTGGCATAATGGCTGTAACAAATAACGAGTTTCCAATATTTTTAGTAAGAGTCGGGTCTTTGGAGCCTGCCAATCGCAAAACAAGTAAAAAGTTAGTAAATATCTAGTTGAACACGCACACTGTTTAATGTCGTTAAAAATAGAAAACATATGAAATGTCCGAGACCACATATTCCAGAGCTACTTGAAAGAACGTTTATACCCACATAAAAGATATCCGATTTTGTTTGGCAGCTCTAAGAAATGCATCATATGACACTTACTTTCACTTTGATTAGAACCATTAAAAATCAGAATTATACACGAGATAGTGAGTTCAAGTGTCTTAATTACCTAAATCTGAAGTGTCCGATACGGCAATTCTATTCGTTGTCAATAAGTGTATATGGTTAATGTTTTATCTCTTTTAAAATGGCTTGACATAACAAGCATTTATAACCAGAAAAGACATAGATGTCCGGAAAAGTATTCAGTTTCAGAAAAGAAATTAGTGTGCAAGAAATGTCCGAGACTAAAATGTCCGATACGAAAACTTGTAATTCAATAAGCTGATGTCATAATTAAGAATAACGTGAAAGGATATGACGTCATCGCTATTCCACATGTTCCTGGAAATGACAAGGTTGTCTATCTCCGCTATATTTGTATGAAGGCGCCCGGGAAGGTGTATTGAAAATAAGTGGTAAGTTGGTTTAACATTTTTGTCTGATATATAAAATTGATTGTTTAAAGTTTGATCATGTTTTGCAATTTGAATTATTGATATTTAATCAATATGATACAAATGTTTTTTAGACAGAAATACTTTCATTGTTCATAAAATAACCTGTGAAATGTCCGAGACATTTGGTATCGAACATTTCATTCGACTTTGTGCCTCCATGTTCAACAAAGTTCAGACAGTAATAATATATATCGTACGCATTGTGATTTGTATTTAATTTTTAAGTATTCAAATCAAGAAAATAAAAAAATTATTAAGTTTAAAACACAACTATGCTAGTTTAAACTTGTACCAAATACCACTGTTATAAACAATTTTATATTTCTATAGCTTTCTGGAAGTTTTTAATGAATCTGTACATTTTTCAGTTTTCATTGCATAGAACTTGTAAGTACATGGTAAAACGGTTTAAATGTCGGAAATATATTTACAATTCAAATTATATTCTACCCAAAAAAAAACATTGATACTACGGTGTCGTACATGTCAAAAATGTATCGTACATTTCCTTTGCATCTAATAGTGATTTTTCAAGACTCCATAGTACTATAATAAAAAATTATGCATCAATTCAACAGGGAAGACTTTGCCTTTATTATTGTGCCTTGTTTTATACCCAAGTTAAAATGGGTCATACCATTGGAACACACTTTGTGTGCAGGTGCCTTAGGCGGGCGACGGGCTTTGTCCATCACAGTGTTTTGTACTGTTTTCTCTTTAAATCAAATAGTTTTCATCCGATCTACATCACATTTGGACAAAAGTTGTGTATCGATGATATCTAGGTCAACATAGAATGTGGGTCATGTTGGGTCACAAACTAGGTCACTGTGCTGATTAGACATTCATCATGGTTTCAAATCTATAATTTCGAATATTATTCATCCAAACTTAGCCAGAGGTTGTATCTTTATGCTTTTTGGGTCAAGGTCAAATATGGGTCGTGTTATAAACGAGAAGACAGGGTCACCTATTGCATTGCCGGTGTCTAATTCTTTTGAATAATTTCCACATCTTAGCTTAGTTTATTTTGCGACAATTTGGTATTCTTGCAAGCATGTTTGTCCCGATTAAATTATTTAACAATTTTGAGCGGAACAGTTGATATATTTTTCAACGTTTGCCGATTTTCTGAAAATGATTGTCTGGTTTATTTTTTCAGTTGACCATGGTGAAGTCTAGGGTTGACATTTGCCAGGACTATACTAGGACGAGATTAAAAGAGAAGGACTATGCGGGGTACTTAAAAAAAAGAGAGAGAAAGAATAAGAAAAAGTGACACACCGTCTTCAGAATTGTCAGATACAGAGCGAAAAAGAGAGAAACAAATGAAGCCTTTTAACATTACAAAAACACAGACATAAGAAGAGGCAGTGCCTTGTTTTATACCCAAGTAAATATGGGTCATACCATTGGAACACATGCTGTGTGCAGGTGAGCAACGGCCTAATTCCTCAACAGTGTTTTCTCTCTAACTCAAATATTTTTCACCCCATCTTCATCAAATGTGTTCGACCCGATTGCAGTTGATTTTTGCACTACCTTAATTGGTGTTTGAAGTTTTTTTTATGGCATGCAGTTTATTAACTGTTGTTTGAATATTGATTGTTCATGTATTTCATTGGTGATAATGCTTAGTTAGCATTTATTATGCATAAAACAGCATCAGGTATCGAACATTTCGAAAGTAGACTTCAGGGTTTTGTGTTTAGTTTTAAAACTACATCTTTATATTTATCAAAACATATAATTGGGGCTTTTTAGATATTGTAATGCCGGTCCCTCTGGTGGCCGTCAGACGGTGCCAACATCACAAATTTCTTACTTCATAAAGAAAATAAAGACTGCATAAATTAAAATATCGCTTTTTATTAACACAAACGTCATTTCTCAAGTTTTCATATTATTTCTGTTTTCTGATGTAATTCGTTTCTTAGCCTAAAAGAAAATTCAAGTCGTCTAACCTTGTTATCCACGACCTTTTTCAATGAGCGCCAAAACGCAACTGAAACCAAACGACAGTTTGGCCCTATTTATACTCGCATGGGTGAAAGTATTCCGTATTATTACGGAATTCCGTATTTTTGGGCTTCTCAGAGGTCGTTTTTGTGAATCATGTAAATCCGATGAGATTTTGTTGGGGGGGGGGGGGGGGGTAGGCCATGTGTCCAGCCATGCCGACAGACAAAATAAACAAAATACGATCGATTCCAGATGCGATTCCAGACGTGCTAAATTGGTTTCCCTCTGTTCTGTTAACTCATATCTAATTATAGATTCGACGCGCTCATTGCTTCTCAATTAGTCTATCCCCCTGGGCGTATTGCTCTTTCAGTTTCCATAATCTCGTGAATCGTTCTATCCCTCTGGGCATTATTCGCCCGGTCAGTGCTTTCGTAAATCTCCGTTCCAAGAACGAAAGTCTTCTGCGAATTTCTACAAGAAGGCGTGTTTTGTACCGAACTTTAACGATAACTGCCGAATTGAAAAAAAGCGGTTGTCGTCGTCAGCCATTTTGTCTCGGCGTCTGCTTGCGTTCAAAGTTCAAATTTACACTGAAGTGTCTCGTCGTCTGCTAGCGTTCAAAGTTCAAATTTACAATGAAGTTCTTACCCGTAGGATATAACACACAAGATCTTGAAAAGCAAGCGAAAAACAAATGGAGATGGCAATGGCTGTCTGAATGTGATTCTAAGGGAATGAAATGGACAGATTGGCTTAAAAAGATAGATGTGTGTGGCGTTGCCTATTGTACTTTTTGTGGGAAAACCATCAATTACAAGTCAAACGGAAAGAAAGCTCTGAAGTTGCACTGTGAAGATGGGAATCATCAAAAAATTGCCAATGTAGTGAAAACCAATTCGGTAAGCAGTATTTTAGCAATATAATTTTGTATTCCGTTAATATGATTTGATTATTTATAATTATTGAAGCTGTAATAGCGATGGGCACAAGGGAGGCAACTGCGTACGGCTCATTTATTACTGAACAATTCCTGCGCGAAATCTCGTTCATAAAAATAGTGCCGATAGGGGGTCGGAATTACGTCGTTTTTAAGGTGGTTTTCGATTGGATATGGTTAAAATAACCACTAATCATATAAGTAAATACATTTATGTTCGCGGGCAAAGCACTTTCGTTTCCACACAGTTGCGTTGAAGTTTAAAAGAAAGCCTAAGAAAATTTCCGAGATCGAGAAAAATAGGTAAGATACATTGCCCAGTAGAAAAATTGCTTTTATTTTGAAGGTTAATCATTCTCCTTTCCATTCATGCCACTAATTGCTTTGCAAAATGCCGTAATTCTGCTGGTTGTTGCTAATGTATGGACCCACTATTGACCCATTTCATGAATGGCAAGATGGCCGCCGTTGTTGAAAATTCATACGACGTAAATATCAATTGTTCTTTTTTTGCTCTGTAAAGTTGCCAAAAAATGTGTTGTACGTGCTAAACATCATTGAAGGATATATTTATGCCGACATTATATCGTAATGGTAGATTTCATTCGTATATCTGTAAATAGACGTTTCGATAATACAAAATACAGACTTGCACTATTCGGACAGCAAGTATTTCGGATATTGCATTAATGATACAAGATACAAGAATCTTTATTTAACGTCGGATGTGAACAACAATTCGATACAGTCACTATATTTTAGTTATATTATGTAGATATATTATTTCTTTGATTTCAATTATTCTTTTTGCAGACATATGTTCAGGATTGGGAAGAGTTTGACTCGGAGTCTAACAGTGAGCGTTCGGAGTCTGACAGTGAACGGTCGGAGTCTAACAGTGAGCGTTCGGAGTCTCACAGTGAGCGTGTATCACCGCAGCCAGGTCAATTTACACAGGACCGGGCTGCAAAAGCTGAAAAGTTGAAGCTTCCGCATCAGGTACTAGATAAAAAATAATATGCAATTTTAACCAATAAATATTATTCTTAGTATATAAATGACATTTCAGCAGAATGACATTTTGAAACATAAACCCCATGTAATTTTATTTTATGGCAATGTATCGGTCATTTTGAAATACATTTATTATCAACATTAATTAATCATCATTATTGTAATTCACTTATGTTTATGCATTTGAAATATATACTGTTATACTTTTAAGAAGTCAGATATCACAAAATGTAGTTTAAAAAGACAGATATCACATAATTGAGTTTAAGGAGACTGATATCACAAGATAAGGAAGAGCAGTCTTTTTTTTTTAATTCTAAAGCTGTAGCCTAATCTAGTCTACAATCCCTCGGAAATTTTCATAAAAAGGCTACATCCTCTCAATTTTTTTCATTATATTCATGCACTTAACCCAAAAAAAGAAACTTACACCTGGAAATTACATTCCCCTATGACTAACAATGCGTGAGTTGTGTCCCCAAATTTTGGGTTTCACACACTTTTTCCTATATAATATGAAGGCTAAGGCCCCTTCCCCCAACAGCCTTAAAAAAGCCTTGAATGGTAAAAACAATGAACCTTTAAGCTATTTTCCGTTTAAGAAAGTCCCTTCTTAAAGAAAATCCAGTTGAAGCAGAAAGTGTTGTCTCTGATAAGCCTGTGTGGACTAAACAGGCTAATATGGGATGACACTTTAGGCTCATGCATTAAGCCCCGTTTTCCCAGAGTGCAGCTCAAATGTTCATTAACATGTTTCATAGTACCGCAAGAAGCTGCCGTTTGTGAATGCGCCCCGATAGAGGAGATTGAGGCAAAGAAGCTGAAGGCAGCGGGGGGAAAAGAGAATAAATCAGGAAGAAATCGCCATAGGCGATAACTGAATATAAGATTTTTTAAACCATTGGATAGGTTTGTTAGTCACCTATCTTAGGAAAAATACTTACAGATACATTGAAGTTCTAATAACTAGTGTTAGGTCTTATTTAAATAAGAAGAATTTTGGTTTTTGAACCTATTTAATGAAGCAAATGATTTTACTTTTGTTAAACATGTGTGGCAGTGAACTATTGTCTGCATGTTAACCTTATTTAAGTATTGGCTGTTGTTCTTGGGGTGTATTTATAATTTGAGGACTTATTTTACCTAATGGACAATTTATTTTAATTGAGTGAACAACATATAAAACTTGTCAAAACTATTGAAAGCCCCCATAAGAATTTCATTGTTTTGTAGTGACCACTATGTCTGCTCGTGACACTGTCGGTCTGACATGTGAGAGTGCAGTTGAAGTAAAATGATTCATCAATCATCACTTATGACAAATTTCAATCTTTGGGATTAGTTTTTGCCTTTATGCTACCTTTGACTGACAAAAAAACCAACATCAACAATGTTGTTTTTTTTTAATTTGAACAACTCGTCATCGTGATTGGGAGGCATGTGTCATTTTAATTCATCATTATGTAATGTCGGGTAATTGGACATTTCACAAGTATTTGTATATTGTGTATGCACAACAAATATAAATTGTGTCAACAAATTATGTGTTAGTTCACCATTAGTTATCATTGAAAATAAAACCTTAAAAAAGTTGCAGAGTTGTTGTTGATAGCAGTAAAGACAAAGGCTATTCACGCACATAAATATATATTTGTATGCCCCCTTATTTTGCCATAAACTGTGCAGTAAAAAGTGCAAAACCAATAAAAAATACGTGTTATTAATATGTTTTAATGTGTTTTATATCTAAAAAGGCATTCACATAGATAAAAATAACTTATAAATGGCCAAAATAGCTGGTTAAATGCAAATGTCAGTTGTTTGCTGGCAATGAACCAGATTTTTGGCAGAAAAAACAGCAGAAAAATTCACCTATTTTTTTACGTGTTTTAAAAAAATCATAAAAAATCTATTTTTCATCCTAATAAAAAAAGAAAGACATCATTATGTTTGTTTTAAGTAGTATAACATCAATGCCAAATATCATTCAAATATTCCCATTTTAAAAAAATCATCGCCTCTTGCTAGCTGTAATTCTTTTTCATTTTTATATACATAGTACAGTATGCGACAGTAGTCATCATTGTATGCCCCGCCATTTAAAGAATGTTCGTCTGTCCGTGCCTCCGAAGTTTTGTGATGAGCATAGAAGTTTAGTTTTATTTGTTGCATACTTTATACAAGTGAAATATATATACAGTATACACTTATATTTGATAACAGAAAATAGGGTAATTTTTCAAAATTTTAATTTCTGTCTATATTTGTGTAAGTAGTTACACATTGCACAAACACTTCATGTATGGTCACATAATGGTGTATGTACATGCATTACATTTAGAGCCCTGGTGAATGCTTGGGGGAACTGTCATTATATTAAATAATAAGTACACAAGTTATACATTTACTCAAAATACTGTGAATTGTATAGCAATGTTCATCATACTGAGGATAGATCTAGTATTGTTAGTTGAAGTAGATTTAATTAATTACTTCTAACAATTATAACGTGCATGTGTTCTCTTTAAAGGTTCTTCCAGGGTCATCCAAGGCAACAGCGAAGACCGAGTCGATGCAAGACAGGGTAGCCAGACAACGTGCGATCACTGCTGCATTCATAAGTGAGCACTGTCTGCCATTCTCGATAGCCCCAGAACTTCTTGAATTTGGGAAAAGATTGTGTCAAGACAAGGAAGCGCTGGACAGAACAACCATTTCTAGATCTAGCGCCACTTACATAAACATAAAGTTTTTGGTCTGAAAATAAGTTCAGAAGTGTGTTTCCCCACTCTGAAGAAGTTGATTTCAGCCTTGCTAACAGTGTTCAGTGGACCTTTAATTGAATCCACATTCAATATAATGGATGACATTGTTGAGAAAGACAGAACTGCATTGACTGTGGCCAACTATGAAGCGGTGGCAATCATCAAGACAGCACTGAGGATGAAAAAAACAACCAGCACAAAAATGACAGTGAGCAGAAATCTAATCAAAAGCTGCATTAATGCTTATGCTAACTATCAACATTATTTGAAACAAAAGAAAGAGTTGGAAGAGGAGAAACGTGCTCAGAAGCTAAATACTTCCATCCACTTGCTAAAAATTGAAAAAACCAAACGAATTTCCAAACTTGTTAGATTGAAAAATAAGATTGTCAACAGAAAAAGAAAACAGAATGACTCTGGACAGGGACAAAGGTTCAAACGCATAAAAATGTTGTAAACATGTGATGCAAAAAGATGTTTGATTTTTAAAAGAATGGCATTTGGTTTTTAGGACTTGAAATTTAATTTTGATGAATCCTAAATGCAGAATTGTTTGTAAATAAAATGATTGTTTTTCTTTTGTATCTTAATCCTAAATGCTTATGATCCCTGATGAATCTATAGTTTTCATGAAAAATGTCTATAAAGTACATTTAACTTGCAGAAATTTACAACTATTGATGCCTTTGAACTAACTGTTATTAAATAGTGATACTCTGTCTGTTATGGACAGATTTTCAATTTTTATTGTTCATAATTAAACATTTATAGTAATTCTTTAAGTAAGGAGTGTATGCTTAGTAAACAAAATTAATAGATTAAATGACTGAATAAAGTTATTGTACATGTACAAACATAATCATTGTTTGTTTTCCATTGTATGCATGTTAAGTAAGCTGCAAGAATTACTGTCAACATATGTTGGTCTTATACTTGTTGAGGATAGCTTCCTATTTGCAAATCAATTTGCCATCAGGAGTTTCCGGGGGCCTTTGGACCCCTGACCAGGCCTTGGACCAACTTGGGGCCCTGCCTATAACATTTTATCTACATGAAATTTTAAAGAAATAGATAGTGATATTTTCTAGCCAAACTAACTGTTATTCTGTTTTGAATCACTAAAAAATACAGGTGTCTTTAAGCTCAGGAGAATTGATTTCTTTGTTTCAAAAAAGATAAAATGCAGGAGCTTCCGGGGGCCTCCGGCCCCCTGGACCCCGGGCCAGGGCACTTGCCCTGGACCCACCGGGGGCCCTATCGGCCCCCAGATTTTAGTTTCAGTATTTTGGGAATTTTCAACTTTCACCCATGTACTCGTAGTAAGATGACGTCATACGCATGTTTCAATGAATGACGTAACATCACTAAGCAAATCTTCAATGAATGACATATGATTTAGCACCCTTTCAAAGAATGACCTCATATAATAGTAAACATTCAAGATGGCGGAAAAGAGAAAATACCGCGAAATACATGCGAGTTAAATGTAATTTATGACAAAGGTAATCATCATAATATGATGAATTAATAAATAATATGCACAAAACTTATCAATATATCATTATATTGATTATACTAGTATAACATTAAATAATTATAGAATAAACAATGATTTATTCATGACATTGACAATCGTACTGTGTACATCGTAACTGACTATTTAAAGGTAATAATAGGCATTGATATAGGTCATAGCATTGCCCCCTCCTATAGGAATTGGTCCCCAATTAGAAGTTTGAAAGTACTTTGTATGGTAGTATGTAGCCGAACCTTTTCTTTAATTTTCCATCTTAGAGTTTATTTCTCTACTTTCACTTCCGTTTCCGGCATATCCGCTTTACTAATTTGAAGAAATTGGTGACAGCATTTTCAGCTGCAACTTAACCATTGAAATCCGGCTATTTAAAGAATGATATTCTCATCAATTATCATCAAAAAGAAATAGTAAGTACACAATCTATTATCTGCAATGCTTTCTGTATGCAATATAACCAATAATCAACACATTTCTTTGTTTGAAATATCTTTATCGTAAGTTCATAACGAAAACACAACACACATTTACATTTATTCACAATTATCCAATATATCAAAAGGTTATTCATTCATAGCATATTCTACAACGAATTTTATCTTATGTAAGCAATTATTTCAAGAATATAATAATGAATAGATGCATAACATGTAAACATAACACAAGTCACGTGACCATGAAGACACATACTAAACATTTTAAGAAATACTGTTGACGTCCGTGACAGATGAATTATAACCATTTGGATTATAAATATTCTTCAACATTAACTTAAAAAGAAATAACAAGGAAACATTAACTGTTCTTCAACTTAATTCAATTTCATTTTCAATCTCCACTGATCACAATTTCAATTAGAATATTTTTCCTCACACATCTTTACGAGGGCATTTAATCCATAAAATTTTGCCTCTAGGCTGATGCAAACCAATTCGCGCCTTGGAGAACGTCCAACGAGATGTAGCATTTCAGCTGTTGATATCTAAGATGGTTATGGATAATGTCAAAGTAAGTTGGATCTCGATCAATTAGACTAGAGTACTTGATGTTGGTGTGTTCAATGGTGGGTTTTGTGGTAATAAATAGTTTTCCTCCAACATTTATTTCAATCAAATACATTTTCTCTTTGGTTGATATTTTTCTGGTTCCAGGACTGAAACATTATGTTCTTTCACGATGAAAGAATTTTAGGATTCTGAGGTGGAAGAACTTTTGTCCGATGACGCACTGGAAGAACTAAGAGACAGGCTCTTCTTGGCCCGCTGCCAGTTGTCCTCATTTGCTTGAAGTTCTGGCAGGCGTTTTCCCGAAAATACAGGAGCTGGTTTAGTGGCGATTCGCCGCGTGGCATCATGGTCCTCTGGCCTCTTGACATCTCTCTGGATGTGTTCAGTGCCTCTTATCAGTGAAGGGACCTTCAGCTTAAACTCGCTTAGGACTTTTTCCGCCTCCGCTCCACGTGCGCCCGTCGTCTGTACAAACCTAATATAGTCCTCTTTTTTATTGTGGCACGGACCACTGCCAGGCGTGTTTCGGTGGAAGACCTTACAACACCGAACACATTTCCAAGAGACCCCGGAATGCTGCTCAACCACATGGTTGTAACATTTCATACGTGTTGGGAATGTGATATCCCCACAAACGAGGCAGGTATAACTTTTCTGTAAAAAAATATGTATTAAAAATGAGATTAATTTATATCGAAGATTCATTGTCTGATTAATAATTTCCTTCAAAATACATTTTCAACTTGTCATGGTGAACAACTTTAGGTTTTTGTTGTTTTGTTATTTGAATGCGATATAAAACATCATTTACTTTTCCAACGACCAAACGTGGTCCAGTCCATTGTCGTGCCAGTTTTCCACTAAGACCAACTCTACGTTGTTGGTTAAAATACTAGTACCAAACTTTATCACCAATTTTGTATGTTTGTAAGTTAACTTTCAAATCGTTATTCTTTTTCATTACATAACTTGAAAGTTTGAGCTTATTTCTGGCAAAATTATGCACATCATAGAGCCTTTCCTTTAATATGTTTATGTACTCATTGCCATTTTCATTTAGTCTATTTTCAGAACCTGAAGGATGACCAAAAACAAGATCAATGGGCAATCTCATGTCGTCACCGAAGTCATTTTATATGGGGTGTGACCAGTAGCAGAGTGAACAGATGACCTGTATGCCATCAAGCAGAAAGGTACATATTGATCCCAGTCATCACGAAATTGTGATACAAACGAAGTCAACATGCTAGTAATCGTTCTGTTCGTTCTTTCTGTACCACCATTTGATTGTGGACTATATGGTGTAGTTCTGGTTTTCTGAATACCAAATAGATTACACAATTATTTAAATAAATTGGACTCGAACTGAACACCTTGGTCGGTATGAATTGATAATGGCATACCAAAAGTTTGTAAGACCTTTTCTATCAAAGCATATGCTACAGTAACAGTTTCTATATTTGGTAATGGAACACATTCTGTCCATTTTGTAAACTGGTCAACGACAACCATCAAATATTTATTTCCTTGTTTTGAAAGTGCAAAAGGACAAACAAAATCTATGGAAATTCTTCTCCATTTGGCACCACAATTGAACTGTTTCATTGGGGCTTTATTTTTCATTTTAGGAGACTTCCTACTTGCACAAATTGAACATTTCTTACACCACTTTTCAACATCTCTACGCAATCCTATCCAGAAAAACCTCTCTCTGATATTTTGTAAAGTTTTCTTGACATCTAAATGTCCTGCAGTAACACTATCATGTAAATGATATAAAATGTATTCCTTGAGACTATTAGGAATAACTATTTGCAAATCAAACAAACTACTATCCTCGTGTTCCCATTTTCTGTACAACACCTCATTTTCTAAGAACAATGAATCCCATCTGTACCACAAATACTTAACATCTGGGCATTTATCACTAACATCATTCCAATCTGGTTTAATACCACTTTCTAACCAGTCTCTTACCACACGGAGTATTGAGTCTTCCTTTTGTAGCCTTGTCAATACCTTTACATCAAAATTCTTTAAATCAATAGAATTTAATTTGTCATTGTCTGAATCCTCTGGATTTGATTCAGGATGACAACTAGTTTCACTTGCAATACAATTACTACTACTTTCTACTGGGGTGACATTTACACTGCACACTTTTGAATCGATTTTCTTGCAATATGTGTTATCAATACACTCTGGTGATTTTATCAGCTGCAAATCTGATAAATCCTGCATTGCAACAACACTGCATGCATTTTGTTTACCCTTGTTAGGGAGTTGTACTCCCTTTTGTATCTTAACCTGTTCTAAGTCTGACTTTGGTGTAACTATGGAGTGTATCTCTGACCCAGAACTGGTCTCTTTATCACCAGAACTTGGTTCCATAACATTCCTTACAAACAAAGCACAAATACAAACAACCATCATAACCAATGGATCTCTCAAAATGAGCAAACATAATATTACCAATATGAGTGGCAACAACTTTGTCTCAATAAAAGACTTAACGCTATGCAAAACGAACTCGTTATTCTTTTAATCTGTAGAACTCTTAGTCACATTTGGGTTTACATTAGTTACATTTGGTTTTAAATTTGTCACATTTGGGTATAAATGTGTGCTTATTCTAGCACAAGTCTTGTTTTGTTCCATAAACATTGATTCAATTCTCACACAGTACAAACAATTATTCTCATAACAAGGTCTACGACTTAGTACATCACAATTTGAGTGCAATTTCCCTGGCCGGTAAACAATTTTGTAATTGTAATTTGAAAGAACATTCAACCAGCGACATAGCTGTCCATCTAAGATCTTGAAATTCATTAACCATTTCAGACTTGCATGGTTTGTTCTGACAGTAAATTCCTTACCATACAAATAATGATGCCAGTGTTTAATGTCAAGAACAACACCATTTAATTCTTTTCTTGTAACACAATAACCTCTTTCTTGTTTTGAAAAACATTTAGAGTATTAAGCAATTACTTTTTCTTGTCCATTTTGTATCTGAGACAAAACTGCCCCAGTTCCAACATTTGACGAGTCTACATCAATAACACACTTGTCTGTTTGTGTAGGGTATGCCAAGATAGGACTGTTTATCAAGGCATCTTTTAATTTGTCAAAAGCAACTTGACAATTTTCCGACCAACTAAATTTTACACCTTTCTCAGAAAGTGAATTTAATGGCTTTGCAATTGTTGAGAAATTGTGAATGTATTTCCTATAGAAAGACACTAAGCCTATGAAACTGTTGACCTCCTTTACGGATGTTGGTGTAGGCCAATCTTTAACAGTTTGAACCTTTTTTGGACATGTAGAAATCCCTTTCTCACTTATCACATGACCAAAGAAAGTAACTTCTCTTTGAAACAATTTACATTTCTTAAGATGCAATTTTAGATTTGCCTTCCTCAACCTGATAAATGCATTTTCCAAATTAACGACTGCCTCATCAAAAGTACGTGCCATCACAATGATGTCATCTAAATACAACACAAGAGTCTTCCAAATCAAATCTGAAAATGTCATTTGCATTAACCTGGTAAAGACAGCTGGGGAATTACAAAGTCCGAATGCAAGCTTACAAAACTGCCATGGTTTTCCACCTTGCAAACTAAACGCAGTGATGGCTCTACTCTTTTTGTCAATATAAATTTGCCAAAAGCCTTGTCTCAGGTCTAAACAACTAAACCATTTTGAACCTTCTAAAGCATCAAGATTGTCTTCAATTCTAGGTTGATTGTTTTTAATTGTTACATCATTGAGTTTCCTAAAATAACAGCAAAATCTAAGAGAACCATCTGCTTTTGTCACAATTTGAATGGGAGATAACCATGGAGAACAAGCTGGTTCAATAATGCCATTAGCAGCCATGTTTTCAATTTCTTGTTGCGCTGCTTCCCGTTTTGTTAAGGGAATTCTATAGGGATAGGTCTTAATTGGTTTACTATTACCCACATCAATTTTATGAGTAAACAAGTCAGTATTTCCTATGTCCCTATCGTTCTTTAAGAAGACACCTTGATGTTTTGTTAACAATTGTCTTAACTTAAGTTTCTGATCCTCATTTAAATTTTGTGAAGACCTATCTGACAACTCTTGTATTTCCAACCTTTGGATCAACTAAGACACGAGCTATCATTAACCCACTATTCTCAGCAAATTTCAGAAAGACTTTCAACATCCCAACACTCTTTCTATCAATCTTATCCAATGGTTTCCCAAAGACGATAGTTTCACTCTCTGGCGGAATAACTACAGTTTCAGAAACAGCAATACGACAACAATTTGCCTCAACTTGGTTACTATTCCAAATACAAGGTATTTTTTCACCATGCAAAACAATGTAACCTTTACCGAACATCAAATCACATGTATTTTTTGTCAAGAAATCTAAACCAAAGATTCCATCTTGTTTTATATCAGCAATTAAAAATGTGTGTTTAACCTTTTAGTTACCAATGCAAATTTCAACTTCAGTTTTGCCTAAAAATGGAGTTGACTCTTCTGTTACAGTTATCAAAGAAGTATTCACTGGTTCTAATTAAGGTTTAATAAAGTATGGTAAATTCTCAATTGTCTGTTTACTAAGAATGCTAACATTAGCACCACTTCTACCAACATGGCTTTCCAATTGTCACCTAATTTTGTACTTAGAAAGTAGCCATGTTCAAATCCCAAGTTATTTAATGCAATTTGGGATCGTTTTGTTTTACTGTCGAACTGTGATCCCGCCAATTCGACCACTTTTCGTTTCCCTGAAAACTTTTATTTGGGGTTCTGTTATTGTTCCTAAACTGATTGTAAGGTCTATTGTCTCTAAAATTTCCATATTTCCTATTCCTGTCATGCATTGATTTGGGTCCCCATGAACTTTTGTCAGTTGAATTTTTGTCAGTATGCCTCTTATTGTTAGGTGCATGCCTTAGGGGTGAGTATTGTCTTATTTCTTTCCTCGTATGATCAGAATTTTGACTTGTCTGTACATTCAAGACTGGTCTGTTTCTTTGTCGGTCAGCTAATCTATTAGCCTCCATTTTAACAGCAATTTGTTCAGCCTCAAAAATGTTTTTAGGACCAGATCTCCAGATAAGGATGTGTGAAATTAGTAACGGTACTGCCACTGACAGAAATAAAAGGAGTAACGCTGAAAATCAATTAGTACATGTACTACCATATCCAAAATACAGGTAGTACTGTACTACCCGTGTTCTTGGATATTGAAGCGTGTATAACTGACTTTACAGAAACATTTGCAGCAATAATAATAAAAATATTTAGCTTCTTAAACACTTTACTTTACTTTACTTTATTAGGTTTTCCATTCTGAAGTATGATGCAAATACAAATACACATTAAAACGCATGACTAAATACTATTTCTTTATTTTTCTTTACAAGAAAACACAAGCCAACTAGTAAGCTAAACCTAAGTAAATGAACACTAATGTCACTGTCTCATCCGTTTCCCATCGTGTTTTCTAAAGTTTTTAGCCACCAATGCAATCAAATCCTTTAATATCGAGGCGACAATGTATTTTTTTGGGTTACAGATTGAATGTCAGGATGGTTAGACGACCGTATGTAGCCATTATATGACAACAAAGTGTTTTTTTAACCGCTTTCGCTTTACCCGGCATTCCCTGCGAGAAGACATATTGTTTTTCACGAGTTAACGATTTACCGGAAATCACACGACATAATAGACAATAAAACCGGAACCCAGTCTACAACTTTTTTGGTAATTTAAATTAATTAAAAGCGCCGTTAGGTTAGAGACATACAAATCACGCCGCGCTGACGCGGACGTATTGGTACGGCCAGATTGTTTTCGTAAATGCGTACAAGGGATATTAAAGTCGTAATTGTACATCCAGTTTATACAAATAAATGCGTAAACCTTCATGAAAAAGCCGTATATACGGTTGTAACGCCCTTATTTGGAGCTCTGATGACTAATTTTTCTTAGCCTAAGTCTAATATCTGTATTATCTAAAGCGTCAATAAAAATGTCAAGTGCTCACGCTTCAATGACTTCGATGTTTGCAGTTGGATAAGCTTGTCTTGTCATTTTTCTTATTGATTGAGCTAATTCAGGAATGGTATCGTTCCTGTTCCTAACCCTTGATTTTAACTGGGTGCGAAACACTTCAGATTTGTGTTCATTGCCAAAACGATCTTTTAACTTTCCAACTATACTTTGATAATCTCGCCTTTCCAATTCAGTCATTTCACAAAGCAGTGACCTTGCATTGCCTGTTAAGACAGTAGCATAATACAAAGATTTTTCTGTGTATGACAATTTGTTGATGTCACTTGTCAATTCGAATTGAGTAAAGAACTCTTGTAAAATCGTCATCACCATTGTAGTTTTGAGGTTTCAATTTCAAATTACTTGTGCTACTGTTGTTGAAAGATGGCAGGACAGCATTGTGTGCTGGGACCATGTTATATGAGTCAAACTGAGAAGAAACATTATTGCTCATGTTGTGGTTATTAAGTGGATCCCTCCGAATAAGTGGATCAGACTGTGTGTGTCTAACATCAGAGTTGCATGCATTTCTAGCAAAATTAAATGAGATCTCTCTGTCAGGTTGTTCAATTTCTTGAATTCTTGATTGCCAATTTAGAAGTTTTGAATCCATATTTTCAATGCGACATCACAAAGTATCTAACATTGTCAATTTCGATAAAATTTGCTCATTTATCGAACTATCCAAAATTTGTCTATCATTCTGACTTACTCCTGCTGTAGCAATTTCATGAAGAGTTGTACTACCATCTGATTGATACATGTTTAAATTACTATTAACATTTCTTTTGTCACTAATTTCACACAATTTAGGATTATGTATTACTCAATGTGATCTCGTTTCCATCTTGTAATACAAATTAAAAGGGAAAAACTAACAAATTTGTTTTAATCTTTTGAGCAAAACGTGATAAATGTATGCAATATATCTATAAATTCTGTATCTATTTTCAGAGCGATTCAATGATGCGTGACGGAAACGATCCAACCAAGCATGACCGGACACAATAGCAGAAGATTTTGATTTTCATTGTCATAATAAATAAACAACAAAATGCTTTGTGTTCATTTCTATTTGGAGATTCTATACTGTTCAGTATTCTGTAGCATAACAGTTTGTTTAAAAAAATAAACATTGTCACAAGTTCAACATTTTATCAAGTTTAAAACTTTGTTTTCGTGGGTCAGTAATCTATAAACTTAATCCCACTTCTGACACCAATGTAATGCCGGCCGTCTGACGGTGCCAACATCACAAATTTCCTTCTTAATAAAGAAAATAAAGACTGCATAAATTAAAATATCGCTTTTTATTAACACAAAAGTCATTTATCAAGTTTTCATATTATTTCTGTTTTCTGATGTCACAGGGTTCGCCAAAACTTGAAAAATCTGTCAGTCATTCGGACTGACAGACTTGAAATTCTTGTCAGTCCGAAACAGTTTCTGACAGTCCCACTGTCCGACTAACTATAACAGCAAAACACAACAAAAGAGAGTACCTTTTAGATGTTTATTGGTTTTGATCACATTAAAATACAATAAAAACATGTCCAAAGTCGATATAATTAACCAATTACTATATTAATAATAAACCACATATAAACCAAAGGCATACTTTTTAGACTTCTTTTTGGCAAACTGTTTTTTAGCCTGCACAGCTCTACACATCCGTGTACTTGAAAAGTTAGGGTGACAGATCCAATCAAGTTTGACTTAATTGCACACACCTATTCACACTACTTTGGATAACTTCAATTTTTGTTTATTAGCCAATTTCACAAGTTCTAAAACAACACCTATAATTGTTAAAATATTTTCTCTTAGCTGATGTGGTTAATTTCCAGGTTCAATTAAATGAATGTCTTTCACACCTATTTCTTGATAGAAAGGCCCATGATAATTACCACCATCCATTCGTGTTGTCTGAAATAACACAAAACACATTGCTACAAACTATCAACAACAATATCCCTATGTCCGAATTTTAAAATATCCGAAATATAGTACATCGGGTGAAAAATCTAATTTTGATTTCAGAAAATGTTGGTATGTAAATTTAAATATATCCTTCCCAGAACAATATAATAATGAAACTATTTAATAGAAATGCTCACAAATGCCTGTTGAAACAAGTTTCCATGCGGTTTTTGTTGTGGAGAAATTAAATGGATTAAACAAAATGGCGGACGCACTCGGTTGCTTTTTTTAACAAAGACCGTTGATTTTGAACTCGCATGTGATAGTCAATTCTAATCCAACTTTAAACATCAAAACAGCAAAATGAAGGTAAGAAAAAAAGGATTTTGACAGAAGTTGAACAAAAAGCATTTACCTTCTATTAATCAAATAGCACATTATACACTTTGAGTGATCTTTTTTAAAACCACTTTTCATCCGATTGTGTCAGTCAGTCGGACCGATTATCTTAAATCACTTGTCGGTCCTGAGAAAAATTTGCCGGTCAGGACCAACGGACCGACGGTTTTGGCGAACCCTTTGATTTTATTCGTTTCTTAGCCTAAAAGAAAAATCAAGTTATCCATGACCTTTTCCAATGAGTGCTAAAACGCAACTGAAACCAAACGACAGTTTTGCCCTATTTGTACTCGTAGTAAGGTGACGTCATACGCATGTTTCAATGAATGACGTCACATGACTAAGCAAATCTTCAATGAATGACATATGATTTAGCACCATTTCAATGAATGACGTCATATAATAGTAAACGTTCAAGATGGCGGAAAAGAGAAAATACCGCGAAATACTTGCAAGTTAAATGTAATTTATGACAAAGGTAATCATCATAATATGATGAATTAATAAATACTATGCAAAGAACTTATCAATATATCATTATATTGATTATACTAGTATAACATTAAATAATTATAGAATAAACAGTGATTTATTCATGACATTGACAATCGTACTATGTGTACATCGTAACTGACTATTTAAATGTAATAATAGGCATTGCCATAGGTCATAGCAATATGATGTCGCGTACAACTTCAAAACTGTTTTGCAAACGTTTACCTTGAATTCAAAGATTCATATGATTTTTTTTTGTTTTGCACATAATCATGTGTATTAGTCGGCATCTGTATGTTATGTCGAATGTTGTTTTTTCACTAAGTTTTAAACTTACAATATGCAATGACATTTTAATCACAAAAACAAACACAGAATACATGTGACGATTTGTTGCCGATGGTGTAAATGCTGAAATCTAGTTTTGAAATGTTCGACACATTTGTTTGAAATGATCGATTCGGTTAAAAAAAATTAATCACTGGTAAGATATTATCAGAAACTGTTTAAAAGTGTTCAGTCGTTTGATTGTTGTTGTTGTTGAAGTGCCCATATGCAATATGAAATGTGAATGCTTACTTTGTAAACACACAACTTTAATAACTTCTGTATTATGGTTTCGTTAAAGCTTAAAGAAATAGGCGAAAATTTCTGTTCTTAGTTATCAGACTTGTTTCAATGTTTTACAATATTGATTTGTATTATTAAAAAGTTCAGCAAAATATATTATTGTTATGTTTATGCACGATTTAATGCCCTTATATTGAAATATTCTCCGAGTGATTATCCGTGAAATGTTCGAGACATTTTATCTGCAAGATTGAACTTCACCTCAACTTAAGTATATATAGATATCGTCCTTAAGTTGATTCGTTTCTGTTTATACATACATGAAAAGTGAACATTGAAAGGAATAACTTAAAGGGAACCCGTTGTGTGCAAAAGCGCGTTATTTGAAGTTCGACCTATCGGCATAACAGACAGAAAGTCGATTTCAATATGTTTCAATGATCATCTTAACATTTTATTTCTGAAAGTTTTATGAAATATTTGAAGATTGTGTCTTCGATTTACGTTAGTTCAATATGTTATTTTTCATAAGAATAAATACTTGTATTTCTATACAAAACAAACAACTCAATATAAAGAAGTGATTCCAGCTGCTGGAGCAGTATTGAATTTTCATTAAAACAATTAGTTAGTCCTTTATTTAAGGCAAGTGACCGATTGCCCAAACAGTACAAAACAGCACAATACAAACCAACATAAACACAAAATATGAATAAAGCTGGGGTCACCGCTTTGGAACGGTCAATGCAAAGCTTTGGGGGTTTAAACCTGGTTATAGAGCGCTCAACCTCACACTTGGCCCAGCAATATTAATAATACATTTAAGTGTAAATAAAATTTAACGTCATAGCATTGTAACTCAAATTAAACAATAATAAAAGGGAATTAAAACGCATTCAATTTAATTACTATTTAATTACTCAATTGCATTAAAGATACAAGAGTAACAGAGTTACAACTTTTTGACGACCGATCAAATAAAACTATTTACAATTGTCAACTCCATTCCTTCTTTATAGAAAAAGATTTGAGAATATACCGTCATGGAGTTAATATCTCAGATAATCATCGCGCAAATACAGGAAGAAGCAGCAATGATGGGTGTAAAAATTCCATATTACATAGCTTGGTTGTTTATGTGACTGTCAATGCATTATATTTGATAGCTAGAATGTCTCGGGCATTTCATTAGAGTAAAAAAAATCTTAATTACTGGTTCTACTTGGCAAGCTACTTCAAGAAAGGTAATTGCATGATGATGCCAGCTTCTTTCCCTAATGTTCTTAGATGGTCAAAGTAAAAAAATAACAGGAAAAAACAGAAATTGCAGTACTTTTTTTTTCGTTTTCTGTTTCTTAAATCCAAATTGCCGCGAGAGCGAGTGAGAAACGCCTTTTACAGTAACCATGGCCTTTGACATAGTGACCCCAATTTCAATAGGGGTCATCTACTGTCCAAGGCCAATGCACATGTGAAGTATTAAGCCAATCGGCCCATTCGTTGACGAGTTATTGATCGAAAACGATTATTACACTTAGTGTGATAGTGACATTGACCCAGTGACCTCAAATTAAATACGGGTCATCTAATGTTCAAGACCAATCCACATGTGAAGTATCAAGCGAATCGGTCAAGTCGATGACGAGTTATTAAACCGAAACGAACTGGTCTGACGACATTCAAATATCAAGTTGCTATCTTCAATATTGCAAAAGTATTAATAAAATTAGCGATTTGGGCCACATATATTTGACCTCTGACCTTGACCTTTCACCACTCAAAATGTGCAGCTCCATGAGATACACATGCATGCTAAATGTCAAGTTGCTATCTTTAATATTGCAAAAGTACTCATAACATGAGCGATTTTAGCCACATATATTTGACATCTGACCTTGAAGGATGACCTTGACCTTTCACCACTCAAAATGTGCAGCTCCATGAGATACACATACATGCCAAATATCAAGTAGCTATCTTGAATATTGAAATACTGCAAAAGTGTACATAAAATGAGCGATTTTGACCCATATATTTGACCTTTGACCTTGAAGGATGACCTTGACCTTTCACCATTCAAAATGTGCAGCTTCATGAGATACATATGCATGCCAAATATCAAGTTGCTATCTTCAATATTGCAAAAGTTATTGCAAATGTTAAAGTTGGCGCAAACCAACCAACAGACCAACCAACCAACAGACCAACAGACAGGGCAAAAACAATAATATGTCCCCCACTACTATAGTGGGGGACATAAAAATGCCCATAATATCACTTTAATATGGTTACTTACCAATTATCTGCAACTCATCTTGCTTCCAGTTGTTTATATAAAATATATTATATTCGATATTTTACATGACTGGTGAGTCCTCTAAGCCGAAATGATCTGTAAAACAAAATAGTGTTTTTGTGTCGTATGAACGAATCTGCACTAAAACTCAATTTAGATTCACATCGTAAATCGAATTATTTCTGTCGTCAGTTGTCAAAATGAAGGTACGGTTCATATTCAAATGCAATATTTTTCTATTTCCGGAATATTGTTTTAGTATGTTGATGCTGCATTAACAAATATAAGTGTATATGAAGTGAAAACACCAAAAACAAACAACGGTTGTTGTTAACCTATAAACTGTTAGATGCCCATAATATCAATTTAACACTCATTTGAAAAATCAAGGAAAAATAAAGCACATGCAATGACGAATTAAGAAATAATTTTTAGAATTCTAATGCTATAAATAATAATGTTTTTTTCTTTATTCAAACCCCATTTAATGTTATCTAGAGAAAATGCAACCGACCATGTGAGGCAGAAATACGTACCGACCATGATATTGATATCATTTTGCAGAAGTGTGTCCTTGGTCCTCACAGTCCAACAGCTCTTGTCCGCACCATTTTGCATTTATTTGTTTTTTATTTGGGAAATTTTATCATGGTAGTGCAATTCTGATTTGAAAATTGTGAAAAGGTATAAATTTCATAAGTGGGAAGGGGCTTTAAATACGGTCTCAGTCGAAGGAGGACTGGGTTGAATGGTAAACAACCACCAGATTTATGAAGGCATCTGGAAATTACAAATAATATTGATTTATATGAAGAAGTATTTTTTTTTAAGTCTTGTGCACATTTGAAATCAATACATAAGCGGAAAAGACATTTTATGTTATTATATACATATAGGTTAATATAGTTTTGTGTTGCTGTTTAAAAGAAGTTTTTAGTTTAAGTTTAAAATACCTCAATCGAGACTTGAGAACAACAAATATTTTTTATCCGAACTACTAGTTTATTATGTAATAGTAGGAATGTATAAAGAATATGCATAACCTTACTTAAATTTAAAGTTTGTTTCTATTTCTAAAAAAATCATAAAAAAATCATATACACTTCTTAATACACAATCAGCTATAACAACTAAGTTTTCTATAGCTGAAGATAAGAGAGATTGTAGATAATACACACCAATATAATTTTATTATTCTTAAGCGATACAAACTATATTATGTGTAGACATTCAAATCATAAATTGTTAATGTTGTTCAATGTTTACACAAAACTATTATATATGACACCATACATTATTTAAGCATGCAGTTTCTTTTTAAACTGATTTATCCACATTTATAATGGTATATATATAAGGATTACACCAAATAAGGTCTGAGTACTGTCCTCTCTGTTGCTACCTACAGTGCTGACAATTACAATTTTGTTCTGGCGCTCTTCAGCACGTATGACAAGGCAGTTGATGGCCGTACACAAAATGTAATAGTAACCTGGCGGACGTACTCTATTTGAGAAACAGACAACAGCAACGATTTTCGACGAATTGACTTAAAAACGACTGACCTTACTGACTACAAACTGCACCGAAGGTAAATGGTTTCCCAGAGCTGAGACAGACTTGTCGACCTGGAGCTTATTTTACGACAACAGACGCGAAGTAGGTCTCATGACAATGCGACAGCGTTTACGTATCTACGATACTTGGCTACTGGACATTTACATTTTATCGGCGACACCTTACCAACCAGAGACGACGACCACCGAAGAAGTGATGTCCCCATTTCACATCCTAATGTATATAATTCCGTGTCCTTGTCTAATACAATTCGACAGTTTATTCGACTTAACTTGCGAATACTACATAAATATGTTATGTTTCCCTGAATGCTTATATATGAACACCGTTAATACCCATAAAGATAATATAAATAGTTCATTGTGTTATTTGTTAACACAATTTTTCAAAGAACATAGATGTATTCAACCGTATACATTCATATAAAATTCCTCAACATAAATTGTCTGATAAATACAAAAACAACAACCTGAGATTCCGATTTCAATATAAATTTATGGTATACTGATTTAAACTGTTCGTTCTTGTATGGTACTTTTTATTTAAGTCAATGTTATACACATGCAGTTCTGCTGGAGACGAAACTCTCATGATGCACAAGTCTTCAGAATGTCAAATATTGAAAGATACTGCGAAGAAAATCATCAAGGTACATAAATTGATGTTGAACATTATTTCTAAATTGTAACACGCTCATGTATTGACTTGCATGTATTCCTACTTTATACATTTTTATGCTCCCCAATTTTTTTTTTTTGGGGGGGGGAGCATATAGTCGCCGCTTCGTCCGTCCGTCCGTGCACAATTTTTGTCCGGGCTATTTCACAGCAACTGATGACCGGAATTCAATGAAACTTTATGGGAAGCTTAACTACCAAGAGGAGATGTGCATATAATCAGCGGGTTCTGGTCGGATGATTTTTCACAGAGTTATGGCCCTTTGAAATTTTATATAAACAAATTATTGTCCCTCCAACTACTGTGCCCTCAAGACGTTTCCTTTTATCTGAATATATAGTGCAATATTGTGACAAAAAAAACTTTGGGGAGCATTCCCCGTTTCCGACGGTTTCTTGTTTAAATATAATGTGATGTACGTTATCCTGAAAAACATTTTACCTCACGGTGTCGGGTAATTATATAAAATTATATTATTATTAATAATCAAATAAACTACTTAATAAACATGTACATATCGTGATATGTATGATTTGCTATCTAATTGTGTAATAGTATGAATGTTACATACGTTTCCTAGACTTGGTTGGCTGTTGGGTTATCTATGTCGACCATTTTAAATGATAACCATATTGCATCCTTGTAAGATCAGTCTTTGGCTTTAACTATGGTCATTTGTTATACCTTGTTTATGAAAAATCATTCAGTTATCTATTCTTAAGCTTCGTCTTATTTATTTTGAATAATATACGCGTGTATAAATCACGCAGCTTTTTATCATAACTAATCTAATTTTCGTTTTGATACATTATCGCGTCAGTCTATACGGTTATTATTTTATGGTATTAAATTCATTTTCGTTTACATTTATTTTCATGGTGTATAACAGTCACATAAAAACAGAGCTATGTTATATTGATGTTTTACACCAAAAACTGCTGCTTCTTCCTGTATTCGCACGATGATAATCTGAACAATTAACTATATGATGCTATATTCTAATATCTTTTTTGTAAAAAGAAGAGATGTAGTTGACACTTGTTCGTAATTTCATCGTCGCTCAAAAAGTTGTAACTGTTGCTCTTGTCTCCTTCCAACCATTGACTAATTAAATTGAATGCGTTTTTATTTCCTCTTATTATTGTTTAATCTGAGTTGCAACGCTATGAGGTTAAATGTTATTTCGCTTATATATATCATAAATCATACTTGGCCAAGTGTGAGGTTAAGCGCTATAAAACCGGTTTAAATCCCCACTGCTTTGCATTGACCTTTCCAAGGCGGTTTCTCAAGCTTTATTCTACTATGTGTGTATGTTGATTCGTATTGTGCCGTACTGTTGTGTCAATTGGTCTCTTGCCTTTAATAAAGGACCACAAAACTGTGTATAGTAAGAATGCAATACTGCTGCAGCTGTTGGAGTTTCACTTCTTTATTCTCTTATAGTATCATGAGCAAAACCATCGGCGTAAAAAAGCTTATACATTTTATATTAAAATTATTTAAAAATACAAATGATATTAAACATAATAATACATTTATATTTAAGTTTTCAATAAATAACACTCATCATACTTATATGCTGATAAAAAAGGGTCCGTATTCATAGCAAATCTTTTAAGTCCAACTCAAAAATGCTAAAGTGAAATTTACAGACTACTTTTTATTAAGAAAATTCTTACGAATACAGGGCCCGTATTCACAAACTATTCTTTATCAATTCTTAGACTCAAGAATAAGGAAAATATTCAAAATACTGAAGTGTTGAATTTGTATTATTCACCAACTCATATTGCTAAAGAAAATTCTCTTAAAATTCTAAGAATGCTTCGGGGCATGCATATAATAATTCTTAAAGCTTCCAAGATGGCCGTTCGTCTTATGCGTTATGCCAATATCTTGTTCGAAAATTTGAAAAATGTCCCGCGTAGAAGATTGTTCGATCGGGAAAATCCTCTAGGCGGTTTGTCTGAAATTGAGGTATACAGGATATATAGATTTTATCCGGCAACTGTGCTTACCTTATTAAATTTGGTCGCCGAGTCTATGGTCTTCGGAACGTCAAGAAATTCTCCTCTCCTGCCGATCCACTGGATCCTTCCAGCTCGTCGTAGGAGACACTGTGCCGGTCAGTCAGTCATCAGTCTCAAGATGCTGCCGGCGAGTTGGACGAGCAATAGCTCGCCATTACATACAGATTCCTGAAAGGGAAGAATGCAACACTCTGAAATCCAAATTTCAGTCCATTGCTGGTTAGTGATAAGTGTTTTTCTAAATGACCTTGAGTGAGAAAATTATCCAAGGGAAATCAATCACTTGCACTTCATTTTTGTTGGGGCATTGTCATCGTTATTGCATAAACATACACAGTCTGGACCATTAATTATTACATGTGATATTGTTGAATCAAATGATTTACACACTATTTTAAATTCAGTAATTTTTATCACATTCTGCATTAGGCCAAAGACCAGTTCACAGGAAGGTGAAGCATACGTTAATTTGAAGGCGATGTCATCGGAGTTTAGTCCAAAGTGGATGTTTCTTTCATGTCGTTAATTCACAGTTATTGTAATATCATAAATCTTCATTCTTAACTGCAAATGACATTTTGATAATTACAGCATTGTGGTTATTGCACTGCCTTTAACCATTATCTAACAAAATAAGAATATATCTCTCATCATTTCACTTATCATTGGTTAAGAGCATTGTATCCTCTGCATCTGAATATATATTTGTTTTTCTATTTTCTAACATCACCCCCCCCCCCCCCTGCAAAGCGAGTGTGGGACTATAAGAATGCTGTTCGTCCGCCCCTCGGTCTGTACGCCCTTGATACGTTTTTTCCCACTATATATCTCATATACCATTTTTTCCAGATTTTAATGAAAAATCTTAATCATATGTTATAGGCATAGAGACGATGTGCTGAAGGAATTATTCGGGCTATCCAGCTAAATTTCATTTACATATCCTTGCTAAGTCGATGAAAATGTTCCATTACTTAAAGTTGGAGTCATATGAACGTTCATATGTAATATATGTGTTAATGTAATTAATGGTTATGCTGACCATGGTTTACAGGGGCATCACATATTTATAGTAGTAAAAGCATTGATGTAACAGCTTGATATTCTGAAATGTATTATTAATAAAACATAATCAGAAAATCTGTCAAATAATTAGTTTAATGATAATTGCTTACTTGAAACGCAATTACTGTTCATACATTATAACTTGGCTAACATATCAACAGCAATTTATTTTAACAGCAAATATTAATAGTTAATTCACAAATATAGAAATATAAATGTTCACATACATTAAAATCTAAACACTAATATATGTACACTGATTGTATTGTAAATATCACGTATCTAACATAATTGTTTATTCAGGATTTCCAAATGTAATCAGACTGATTGATGACACTCATGTTCGGATTCAAATGCCAAAGAACCACGAAGCCGATTTTATAAATATATAAGGGTACCCTTTTTTGAACGTGCAAGTATGTTTTCTTGTTTTTTATTATCATTACATTATTCCAAACTTGTTCAGCATTCATATATGTATTTTTAACTGTTGTTTTACAACAATTTATTCTAAATATCCCATTTTCATTTGCACTAACATTTCACTCAAAATTTACATGTGCATTATTATTCAATCAATACTGTTATAACAATAAACTATTATTTGACACTTTAAGGTATTTTACAACAGATATAGTAGTTACAAACATAGTTTTTTAATAAGTACACTACCGGCTACTCTGTATAGTGCGAATACATTGGCATGCACATATGCAGAAACCTAAAGAAATACATTATAGACAAAACAGTTAGAATGTTGTCATAAAAGCTACCCATTTATTATCATACATGCAAGATAGTATGTTGTTACAAAGGCTACCCGTTTATACACATAAGCAATATATACATAGGCAAATTATGTATTGCTAAAACATATTAATGTCTACAGTCCACTATTATATCAGTATATTATATAATAATTAAAAAGTAATAATACATACTTTTACAGTTTTGATGATGTTTTAATATCAGATGGTTTGTGACCACAACAAAAGAGTGCGGAGTTTAACTGCTAAATGGTCAGGCAGCACACATGACTCTAGGATATGGATGGAATGTCATCTACGTAACCAGTTTGAACAAGGTAACACTTAAATACGCAACATGTCTACATATGACCAAACAAGTATGTGCAACTCATATCATAACAATAATTTTAGAAATATTACATGATCTGGGGCAACTGAAATTTTATTTCTTTATATTCACAAAGAACTACGACGTTATTGCGTAATGAAATTGTGACGCTGTGAGTATGAGAATGATGATTCATTTTTGCAAATGATGAGGTGGACTGTTTCGAATTTCTTAAGAGAATTGAACAAATGAAGACACAGATGGAAACACGAACCTGACAAATAACCATAGTCTTATCCAAAGACAAAGGTGGCGCTTTACGGAATGTGTAAGATTGTATGTTATCTAAAACTAAACAACTAGATTTAATTCAATGTTTTAACCTTACTAGTAGGTACATTGATGACATACTAAATTTAGATAACACATTCTTTGAACAATATATTCACAAAATCTGCCCAAACGAACTAGTCTTAAATAGATCTTGTCAATCCAATACAGACGCTGCGTATTTAGACTTACATCTTACTATTAATAATAATATGATTAAAACTAGTTTATACGACAAACGGGGCGACTTTAACTTTGAAATTGTGAATTTTCCGTTCCTAGATGGCAACATCCCTAAAGGTCCGTCCTATGGTATTTACATTTCGCAGTTGGTACGTTATGCCAGAGCATGTTCATGTATTAAAGATTTTAATGATCGTAATCGTATATTAACAAAGAAATTGCTTAAACAGGGTTTTTTGTATTATAACCTTAGAAGTAAATTCGCTAAATTTTACTCAAAGTATGGTGATTTAATTTCTAAATATAATGTTTCTTAAAAATCGCATTTAACTAATAGAATTTTCCACCAATCATTTTATGGAGATGTTTTAAAGCGTGTTGGCAAATTAAAATATCTTAAAGAAAATGTTTATATTAAACTTTTACATTTAATAAACTCATTTTTATCAAAAGGATATGTTAACGTACTTAAAAACACGTGCTTTTTTGTTTTCGATTCACTATATCTTTTTTCTCTTAAAATTTGGAATCATTAATGGAATTACCATTTTATACGTTTGATTCTTAAATATTTAATTACCTAAGCTGGTTTTATAAGTAATTCAATTTTACAGTACCGCCCCTTTAATATTTTTAGTTTTATGCTACAGCACTGCCCCTTGATTTTGTTCACGTCATCGTGTCTTCGCTTGTCAATTTCGTCATACGATATTCATTCTCTGTTCCTGGCTACATAGATTTTTGTGACGTCATCGCTTGATACTTTCAGTTTTATCTACATGCATAGGTAATTGAGTTTAAAGCGTTCAATTTTTATTGTGTTTTCTCTCTGACAGGCGTTTCTTGTTTGATTTATTTTTTAGCAGTTACATAAAAAACCAAGCTATGTAATATGGACCTTTTACACCCATTATTGCTGCTTCTTCTTGTATTCGCGCGATGATGATCTGAAATATTAACTTCATGACGCTATATTCTTAAATCTTTTTCTATAAAGAAGGAATATAGCTGACACTTTTTCGTAGTTTCATTTCATCGTTCCTCAACAAGTTGTAACTCTTGCTCTGGTATCTTTCCTACCATTGAGTAATTAAATGGTAATTAAATTGAATACGTTTAATTCCCTTTTATTATTGTTTAATTTGAGTTACAATGCTATGTGGTTAAATTCTATTTTCACTTGAATGTATCATGAATATTGCTGGGCCAAGTGTGAGGTTGAGCGCTCTAAAACCGGTTTAAACCCCCAATGCTTTGCATTGACCGTTCCAAAGCGGTGACCCCAGCTTTATTCTTATATGTGTTTATGGTGTCTTGTATTTAGCTGCTTTGTGATGTTTTGTACTGTTTAGGCAATCGGTCACTTGCCTTAAATAAAGGACAAACTTATTGTATTAAATAAGAATTCAATACTGCTCCAGCAGCTGGAGTTTCATTTCTTTATATTGTCAGTGATAACCAAATAGCAATCAACTTATCATGGTGAAATAGTATTTTTGTCTCATGTCTGTTCATTTAGTACTATACACATAAAATATATTTTTTAATACCTGCCGCTTCCGAAGGCAACATAAATGAGAGCAAAGTCGAATGCGGGTTTGAAGTGCGCGTAGAGTTTCAGAAGAAGACACTTTTACCAACATTGAAAGACCGCATTCGCGTGAGCCACTTCATTTCTTGCAAATGTTTACATCTGGTGATATCGTATCATTATGACGGTTTTGGAGAATATATTGATGACAGATATGAATATGGTCATAAAAATAATTCTATCAGCATCATGACATCATCGAAGTGCAGCTGAATTATAAAGACATATTTAGTTAGAAAACAGCTCGTAGATTAAATGAAACAAATAAGACGAATATTGAACCATAAAGTAAGTGATATTATTCATTTCTATGATATACCTCAGCTCCTCGATGGAGATATGCGCCAGAAGGCAAGGACGAGGGCAGAAAAACACGCCGGAAAGATGACCGCCAAGCGCGCTGCACGATAGACTTCTCAAAAGAAGCCGAAGGAGAACCATAAAAGACTTCACAAAAAAAGTAGGCCATCCGCAGCCGGTCCGTATCCCGGGGCACGGACCCAAACCGACGCCAATATCCTATCTATTGTCAACTTAACGTGCCGTGCCGATGTATCAAACACGGAAAATTAGCCATTTAGATTTATATAGAGATATTTCGCTGAATTTCGAATGTTATTCATCGGAGGAATCCAAACATTGATCTGCTCACGAGTCACGTGTTGGTTTTTTCTATAAAAAGTGAAACAGTGTTGAATTCTAATTGAAATTTACTGATGTAGGTTTAGTAAGTGTGTTGCAAGTATACTCAAATAACATTATATAAGAATGAACTTCAACAAGTGTAGATACACTTACGCAGAATGATAACACGCATGGAATTAGAAAAATCCACTTCAGTAGACATACACATGCGAGTTGGCGTAAAATATATTCAGGTATGGTCGGTGGGAGATCTGATGACGTCATTAATTTCTTAACCCTACGCACTATAAAGGTACCTGTTCACGTTTTGGTAAATTGACAATATAAACACAAACTGTTTCAGATTCGCAAAGTTTCGTTGTTGTTGTGGAATGTATGAAGAAACTGTAACATTTAACGTTAAATGTGCTCTTAAATATAAATTATATGCATATTTTGACGATTTAAAAGCCTAAAAATTATAAAGCGTTGTAACGCGAAACGATTGAATAATTTGGGACTTTCTACTGTCGTTATATTATGTGACACTACGAGGATTACTTATATAAAGTATAAAATACATCTTGCCGAGTGGTCTAAACGTTAGACTTTTACTCCAGAGGTCAGTGCACAGTTTAGGGTTGTTTTTTCTTTCTTTTATTGTATTCGTGTGTTTTTTTTTTCACTTAAGCTTTTTAGATCCAATATTTACATTTATAAATATAAAGCATTTAATGACAAACTGCAATACATGCCAAAATATGTGAAAAAGTCCCATTACAGCTTCATCTTGAACATACGAAAAAGTCAAATCAAATCCATCCTTCGAGAATTGTATGACATGTACAAGCTTTATGTTGACACGAGTATTTACGTCCGTATT
Source organism: Dreissena polymorpha (assembly GCF_020536995.1). NCBI lineage: Eukaryota > Metazoa > Mollusca > Bivalvia > Myida > Dreissenidae > Dreissena > Dreissena polymorpha. Next base: position 39,638,439 of record NC_068370.1, read on the forward strand.
ATTTAGTTTGAACGTCGATGAATGAAAAACAAGAATACAATTTCACAAAATGTAATCATGATAATAATCAAAAGTAGAGTTATTCATTTTGGCAACATATTGTGTATTGAAATAGTTTCGTTCATGTAAACTGTCGGGACATCCGCGTATTTCTGTACTGATTCGTTCGTACGACACATAGACACAATTTCGTTTCTGCGCCAAATAGAGAACATGTGTCGTATTTACCAAGTTCCTAACGGGGTAAAAATAACATATCATTTAAATTGTGCCTTTGGTGTTTCTTTTTGCAGTTTTTCTCTTATATCTGAGGAAATGCCTTAAGTCATAATCACAAATTTCTCTTAATAAGTAAAATCTAGGAATTATTAAGTACATACTGTTCTTATTCGCTTAAATACGTTACTTACTATAGAATGACGAGACGTTGTCATAGACTACAGTGATGTTTTTATAAGAACCACATAGAGAGCGCGGAGCACGACCCGTATCTTGCCAGAACAATAAAGTGTGATAAAGGATCTTTAGAAGGCCGAAGTCCTGATCCGTATTATCATCAATATAAAGAAGTGAAACTCCAGCTGCTGGAGCAGTATTGAATTTTCATTAAAAACAATTAGTTGGTCCTTTATTTAAGGCAAGTGACCGATTGCCCAAACAGTACAAAACAGCACAATACAAACCAACATAAACACAAAATATGAATAAAGCTGGGGTCACCGCCTTGGAACGGTCAATGCAAAGCATTGGGGGTTTAAACCTGGTTATAGAGCGCTCAACCTCACACTTGGCCCAGCAATATTCATAATACATTTAAGTGCAAGCATAAAGACCACATAGGGGCTTAATGCCCAGAGGCAACTAACAAATAAATAAAATGTACACTACAACATTTTATTCAGTGATTTACAATCATTTCAAATCACCATCTGCAGAGTATCATCAGCCACCTTGAAGATCCACCATCTGTCAGCGGAGAGGGCGTCCTTAATTGGCGCGAAGTTGGCAAAACACACGACCTTGGGAGGCTTGAAGGTCTTGACCTGACTCTCGTACTTCGAGCTGAAGATGCACCCGTCCTTGAGTAGTTCCAGAAAATATCAGTGAATTGTGAAAATATCAGTTAATCTTTCACTTGTATTTTCCGCTCTTTTACTGAAAAGCCTAACAAATGTGTGTTTTTATTTACATTTGAGTGAATTGACACTTTTCTGAAACATAAAGTATAGTGATAGAAAAAGTGTTTAATATCAACGTATTATTCCACTAGACATGTGTGACTCAAACTAACAAAACGTCAGGCAACATAATATTGTGCTTGATTTTTCTTGTTAACTTTTCCTCAAACATTCAAAATGAGGATTGCCAACTTCTTCTCTCAGGAGATCCTTCATTGCAGCAATCATATGGTTTCCACCCAGTGTTAGAAGTGGATGCCTGGTGTCGGTGCAAAAATCCCCTGGGGGAATCTAAATGTATTTACAAAATGTAGCAGTGTATTTCAGCAGTGTTTAATCAGGATGATGTAACAGTAAAAATGAAAACTGTCAAGAAAACATAAGTTGTGATTTGTAAAAAGTTTGAAATGTATTATTTAAGTATTAGCACAAGTTAATTTTAATATGAAACTGATATTATTTTTTTACCTCTCCTTCGCACAGAAACGCAATTCTGGTAACAGGCCGAGATGGTTGAGACGTCATGTTCTCCTTTATTTGTCTCACTCATGAAGTGTCTGTGCATCTGACAACCCATTCATCACTTGGAGCCTTCAGACAATTCCATGCAACCGTGAAAAAAACGTGTTTCATTTCAATACATAACACACTTATGTAAATGCAATATCAATCCCATTGTATTTAAGATATTTTAGGTACTTGAATGTTATGGTAAATATATGAGGATTTAATTATAAAATAATATCAAACCATATGATGCACCTTTACTTCGATCAATTTCCTTTTCGTTTCAACAAGAGTTTGCTCTGGACCTACAGCAATAATTCTGCAGCGAACAAAATATAATGACACTAAACATATAATTGAAACATTCATTGACCAAACACTTTTGACAGCTGTGTTTGTATTGTTGCATTTTATTTATCGATTTTGATCTCATTTAATCGAATATGTACAGGGTAAATAAAATTAATATTGGAAATACATTACATAAGCTGAAGATATAATCTTACTTAAAATGTAACCTCGATGGCCATATCGGTATACCGTACAAGTCAATGTAAATTGTTTTTACTGTGCACGGTCTCAATTAAAAAAAGCAGATATGTAAATAAAATTGTACGACATGTACTTATTAATATTTTACTTCATTTGTACAGTGTGATATACAGTACTTGTGTGTTGATTGAATGGTAACCAATCCTGTTAACGTACATCGGTTCATCAATGAATGATGCTTGAATCTGTATGTGAGTCCCATCCATGACGCCGATCACGTTATGGAATCTTATTAAAACAAAATCAAGAAAATGCATTGATCAATAAACTTAACAAATACCACATACATGGACACAATTTTACATAAAAAAATAATGTACAACATGTAACTTTTTTTATTTACAAAAACAGAGAATACTTTAAAAATCAGGTTCATCGTGCAAGCCTGATAGACATTTATTGTTTTGTTTACTGGAAATATCATCATTTTAAATGACAAGTAAGAAATGTAAAACGCATATTTCTTACAAATATGAATGACCTAGACATGTGAAAATATCCCTGTTTAATGTTGTTCAAGGACTGGATCGTGGTTGGAAACTTGATATGTCCCTTGACAACATGTGGGAAACTCAGCGCATCAAGTGTTTGGCCGACTGCTCTAGAACCACTAGATTGAGCTATTGAGTGAAGATCACCAGTGTTCAGTTGAATCACGCCAGTAGCGCCATGTACTGCAGTGTTATAAACACTTTGTAGCTAGTAGATAGGCTATAGCTTTGGTGAAATGGCGTCATGAAGCTGGTCAATGAGATAATCCAGTGTGTGATGGTTGACACGGTATATCTTCTGCAGTTCATCATTTGTCAACTACGAGAAGTCCATCCTTTCTCGGTACTCTCGAGCTGCCATTACGATACAACGTGAACAACCAAAGTGGTGTTAATATCAAAATGTACTGTATACATAGCTATATGATAAATGATAAATAAACTAACTTACTATTAAATATATCCAGCCATTTATGTGTTGATTTTCATGATCTTGCAAGGTAAATTACACATAAATACTGGAACAGAGTACATCCCAACATAGTACAGATTTAGGCCAGCAAGATTTGTAACCCTTAAAGTAACAATCACGCTCAAAAATATCGAATATTTCGTTAAATAAAGCTAACCCATAAAAAAGTCAATGTTCCTTTTAGCAAAATGCAAAATTTCAACGTTAGATGTTGTCTGGTAGAATTGATTTAACGAGATACAAAATGCTCGTTTTTTTTTTTTATGGCCACAAATAATTCCATTTATATCTCCCGTGAAATATCCGAACATTTACGGGCGAACACGAGATTGGATACGGTAAGCGTCGGAAGCATGACGTAGCTCTCATGAATAATCATTCTGTGAAATCAAAATGAATTCTGGGTAACTGGAACTTAGCGAATGCAAAAATGGCTTGTAAAATTATGCAAATGAACGCAACCCGAATGAATCCGATCCTGACTCGAAAGCGAAAGTAGATTACATCGTGGAACAATATTTAGATGCTTAAAACTTGCCGAATGCTTGTAATAAAACGTTTTTACATCAATTATACTTGTTTTTAGGGTCTTCCTATTGTAATTAACCATCGTATGGTACTACTTGATGTCGAATGTTTTTATATAGCATAATACAGTACCCGTATGTATTGGTGAGCGTGATAGTGACTTTAAAGAACAGTATCATCTTGGTGACTAGATATTCCGAATGCTAATGTTATTTCAATTTCATGTCCAAAATGGACTCAATTCAACACGTCCTCGTTACTGACTGAATATACCATTATAAAAGAATCGACTGCTTTTAAACAACGATTGCTTCACATTCGCTGCTTTATATGTCAGTGTATACATTTGTAAACGAAAAAAACAGCTTGACACGCTGCGTGCGAAAACGTCCTCAATATAAATCATTATCAATTCCTTATTATTTCTCACATACGGAAGTAAACATTGCAACGCCCTGTCTCGCTTTCATATATAAACGGGTTAAACAATCACTGTTGAAATCAACCACATTGCAAAAACCCAACGAAAATAAGGAAACACTTGCCGATTACGACGATTTTCTACTTTTTTTTTCGCTTGAAAACAGGAGGCTGCGTTAAAATGGACGCCGCGTTTGTTTTTTCTCCTAATATTTAAGGGTGTCACGGAGGTTCCAAATTATAGACTATGGACACTGTATAATACTGAATATTTCAGGTTAACTGTGTATTATGTATTGTAATAATTAAGTAATAGATAGATAATATTACATGAAACTTTAAAGTGAAGATGATAACATACATTTCATTCAAATGTACTTCCTCTTGCAAGAATGTATCTGCACTTGACTTTGTCACCTCTTCGACAGCTTGTCCAGCCTCGTTTTGTCTTAAGGTAACAGTTAATAGAAATGCATGTACAACTTGCAGTAGCTGACGCACAAAGCAAATTTCGACGAAAGAATTGTGTAAATATTTTAATTAAGAAAACAAACACCATTATTTGTGAAATAATAAGCATCGATCATAAAATTTAGATATTCATCAAATATACATACCTTCTGATGAGCATGGTGTGGTTGACAGCAGGTATGTTTAAAGTTGACATAATACTGTTGATTTGTCATACGCCGACACCAGCATGAACCATAGCTAAAATTATTAATTTCATATAAATGAACATAAAAACAAAGCAATTTCTAGAGGTTTACTTGCTGCAATTATGTTGTGTGATAAATATTTAACTGAAGTGAAGTGGAATATAAGGGACAAAATGAGAACACATAAAATGTTTTTTTCAATAACAATTAATACAAAAACAATAAATTCATTATATTATTCCATCTACAAAAATAAACAAAATTGTATAAGGCCTAGGGATCTACATCCACACAAACATAATTATAAATTTAAGCCCTTTATTTTCAAAACCATTAGGTAATACGTATTTTATAAATTGAGAATATTTATGTTTGTAAAATTTCATATTTATTATTGATATATACGGCTGCAGGAAGAACATAAACTTATGTCACTTTCAAATATAACTAAAGACAACCATTCACATTTTACTGCAGACAAAATTTGAAGGAAATAAATTGCAAGTAGAATCTTAAAAATGTATGCATGTAGACAAAACAATAATTACTTACAGATAACAATGTATTTAACATTGTCAGTAATTTAGACAATCAATCATGATATAATGCACCAATGTACCAAAAGATAAAACAAGTCTTACCCAATGCAAGCTTTGTGTTCATGTCATACAGTCTGCCATGTTTGTTTCCGTCCAGTAAACATTATTAAATGCACCACAATTGCTACATTGTATATCCAATACACATGCCAGTCCGAAATCCCTGCTTTCTACTGTGTTAAGTAAATTTATGGGTACTTGAAAAGCACTGCATGCTGTAAGCGATTTGTCCAATGTGTCGAGGTCAACGACACGTCTTCCAATTTTCCAACTGGCATCGCTGTTTTCACATGTGGTCACGCTTACCGACGGTCCGATAGAAAAATCATCAAAATAACAGTGGTCATACCGGAAATCCTGTTTGTTGGTGGTAATTTTATTTCTATTTAAATCCAGAGTGTTCTTTGGAACGTTTTTGGAAAAATTACCTTTTAGGTTTCGTTTTGTATTCCGAATAATATTCATATTAGCCATTTAAAAAATAATTAATCAAGCAATCGAATGCTTATTTTCATTGCAATAAATCTCGAAAATATTTAAATGCCGAAAATTTGTAGGCGCATAATCAAAACAGTCAAACTAGAATTTTCACTCGTTTATTCAAACCTTATCTGTACATGAAAATATATTAAGAATTTTAATTTTCACGATGTAGTGAATCAATTACCGTAAAGTGGAAACTAACGAACATCCTTATTTGTTATGCCCTCGGATTGAAAGATCGGGGGCATATTGTTTTTGGCCTGTCTGTCTGTCATTTATTGTGTGTCCCAAAACTTTAACCTTTGTTAAAGTTTTGCGATAACTTTTGCAATATTTTGAAGATAGCAACGTGATATTTTGCATGCATGTGTATCGCATGGAGCTGCACATTTTGAGTGGTGAAAGGTAAAGGTCATCCTTCAAGGTCAAAGGTAAAATATATGGCTTCAAAGCGGCGCAATTGGGGGCATTGTGTTTCTGACAAACACATCTCTTGTTTTTATGCCCTCGGATCGAAAGAGCGGGGGATATTGTTTTTGGCCTGTCTGTATGTCATTCATTGTGTGTGTCCCAAAATTTTAACATTGGTTAAAGTGGTATTATGGGCATTTTTCACTGTTGAATTGAGCTGTAAAGAATTAACAGGTCAAAAGAGTTAGTTAAAATGTGGTTACTGACCAATTATCTGCAACTCATCTTGCTATCAGTTGTTTATAAAATATATTTTATATTCGATATCTTACGTGACCCACCAAGTCCCGTAATGCGGAATGATCCTTAAAACAAATTTGTGTCTTTGTGTCGTATGAACGAATCTGCACTAAAACTAAATTTAGGTTCACATCGTATATGCATGATCAGTTGTCAAACGAAAGTACGGTTGATATTCAAATGAATTATTTTTCTTTTTCCGGGATATTGTTTTAGTATGTTGATGCTGCATTAACAAATACAATTGAATATGAAGTGAAAACACCAAAAATAAACAACGGTTGCGATAGACACCTATAAACTGTAAGATGCCCATAATATCACTTTAATGTTTTGCGATAACTTTTGCAATATTGAAGATAGCAACTGATATTTAGCATGCATGTGTATCTCATGGAGCTGCACATTTTAAGTGGTCATCCTTCAAGTTCGAATATATGGCTTCAAAGCGGCGCAAGGGGGGGGGGGGGGGGGGGGGCATTGTGTTTCTGGCAAACACATCTCTTGTTTTTACATGTTTTCTTCCTTTCCCCTTGATGTTACAGTAATCAAATTGTTCCAATTTTACATCACACACACTTTCAGATTCATCAGTCTCTTCTGGCATAAATTCAATCAACTGTGCACTACAGTCAGCACAGTCACGCTTGAGACAGGTAAGCTTATGGTAGCCCTATGTATCTGCCTCACACAGGCTTTCATTACACATGTCCGTCACACTCTCTTAAACTCGGAACATGTCCTGAAATTCAACTTTCTCAGCAAGAAGTTTTTGTCTATATTTCATACAACTCTTGAAGACAGTGTTAATGTCTGTCTGGTAACGGCAGCAACAGGTTTCTCTATCACTTGGCCTGACGCCGCGGAAGAAGTAAGGCTTGCAACCTTCCAAAGTTCTTCAACGACATTGTTATGTGTGGATACTTCTTTTCAAACTCGTTATATCTTTGTTTGTGTTTTTCAAGAACGTGTATCATATGTGAGACGTATGCCTTTGGTCCAGTTCTCATTCTCTTTGTCTTTTTTTATTTTCCGTAGGTCGGGGATTCGACGGGTTAAGCCAGAAGTCACGGGAAACAAGCTGTTCGTCAGGTCGGTCACAACTTGGGACACAGTTGATGTGTCCACGCCGAAAGTGTCTCCTATGATCTGGAGAAAAGCCCCGGAAGCGAGAAACCTCAAAGTCAACATGATCCGTTGTCGAATGGTTAGTGCGTCGCGTCGGTCCTCGTAATGAAGGCTCCAACAGTCCAACAAGTCGGTCAATGTTGTCCGTCGAAAACCTATACCTTTGACGCTCTTCGTCGTCCATTAGGTCCGTCTCCTGTCTGTCATCTCGTCCATAAAGTCGAGGTCTGCGATGTCTCACCATATTAACGTCCGCCATGTTTGTTGTGGTTAAAATGCAGTTACCCAGCTAGCATAGGTGGGTAAAAAGTTACCGCGGTAAATGCGTGGTAATTTTTTTGGAAAATTGTTCGGGTCATTTGAAACAAATGTATGTTTTCTTGTCATGCATTTTTAAGAATAATTATGTTTGATAAAATCATGGAAATCAAGTGTTGTTTAACACAGAGATAATTCATGAATTTTCAGTCCTTTTAAACAAGAAACTTTATTTCAACGTGGTTCTATAACATATCAAATTGATTTTTCATTTTGCGAGATAGCCAAATTGCACTGTCCGTGGAACAATTTATCCATTTCTTTCTTATGTGACCCTTTATTGCATTATATATATATCCTTTTTGGGAGTTATTCCCAAACTATAATTATCTGCAAAAGTTTCTTTTAGTGTACATGTATAACAAGAATTACACATATAAATCATATTTATTTTAGGTTTTATGTGTGACCCTACTTTCTGAGTCACGCCTGTTACCATATATAATTTAATAGAATTACCCACAGACAAATGGACTTGTCTGACTCTTGCAATGCATTCTGGGATGGTGTCTACTTCCTGTTTTGAAAAAATGGCGGCCAAATGAAGGTTGTTTACTAACTTCTGCAAAAGGATCTGCATAGACGTTAAGTACCACTGTAACTTTTTTTAAACAATCACCCCTGTTACCAGCAATTATGAAAAGCAGTATAAAGCGTTTAAAAAATAAGGCTAAAACGATGCATTTATTTCTGTTCATTTATGTTTTATGAATGTCAAATGAATCTGTTGCAAAGAATCTATTTTTAGACACTATATATTGTATTTTTTTCACTCCTGTTACTTTCACTCCTGTTACCATTTTAAAGTGATATTATGGGCATTTTTCACTGTTGAATAGAGCTGAAAAGAATTAACAGGTCAAAAGAGTTAGTAAAATGTGGTTACTGACCAATTATCTGCAACTAATCTTGCCACCAATTGTTTAAAAATATATTTTATATTCGATATTTTACATTACTCACACAGTCCTCTAAGCCGAAATGATCCGTAAAACAAAATTGTGTTTTTGTGTCGTATGAACGAATCTGCACTAAAACTAAATTTAAGTTCACATCGTACATGCATGATCACCACGAAAGTACGGTTGATATTCAAATGCATTATTTTTCTCTTTCCTATAGAGCTATATAGTTTTAGTATGTTGATGCTGCATTAACAAATATAAGTGTATATAAAGTGAAAACACCAAAAAATAAACAACGGTTGCGATAGACACATATGAACTGTTAGATGCCCATAATATCACAAAGGTAACATGAGTGACAACCTTTGTAACAGAAGTGACATGTATAGACAAGAGTCAAGACTTGTATTTTTGAATAAGATAAATTTGGATACAATCACAATGATACATGCACTTATTATGTAGGGTAAAGTACGTCTTCACTATTCAGAAATATTGCGATACTTGCTAAAATTTCCAAAAAATAAATTTTTATCAAATGTTGGTTCAAACATTGTCCTTGATCTAACTAAGAAAATAGATGATATTTGTTTGATTCGGTGGAATATCGATTATAATTCACGAGTGATCATAGAAAATAATATGTTGAGTATAAATATTTTCAGTGATTACAAGTGAATTAAAATCGATATTCCACCGAATAAAACAAATGTTCCTTTTATTTTATGCTTTTTACCGCTTGTTTACAGTGTTAAAGTGGTATTTTGAGCATCTTACAGTTTATAGGTGTCTATCGCAACCGTTCTTTATTTTTAGTGTTTTCACTTAACATACACTTATATTTGTTAATGCAGCATCAACATACTAAAACAATATCTCGGAAAGAGAAAAATAATGCATTTGAATATCAAGCGTACTTTCGTTTGACAACTGATCATGCATGTACGATGTGATACTGAATTTAGTTTTAGTGCAGATTCGTTCATACGACACAGAGACACAATTTTGTTTTAAGGATCATTTCGGCTTACAGGACTGGGTGGGTCACGTAAGATATCGAATATAAAATATATTTTTATAAACAACTGGTAGCAAGATGAGTTGCAGATAATTGGTCAGTAACCACATTTTAACTAACTGTTTTGACCTGAAAATTCTTTTCAGTTCAATTCAACAGTGAAAAATGCACAAAATATCACTTACGAATTTAACAGGAAAATTTCGCTGAAATAATGACGTTATTTCATCACAAAAATGGCGTCATTACACAGTAAAACAGATAATTTTTACTGTTATTTGTCATTGTTTGAAACAGTGAATTATCAGTTCAAATTCACTGATATTTCTCTATAAACCACCGCAAAGCATAAATGATTGGTCACACTTATATATTCCATTTAAAGATAATACAGTTAATATCTTTTTCAAAAATGAACTATTGGATATTGCGACATTTCCTGTTTTGAAAAGATCGCATTAATAATGTTGCCATATCTCGATGCTCTGATCAGTGACCAAGATGCTGCTATACTTTTATGACACACCAAATTACATATGATAACATCGTCGGTGTATGACCTTTATATGTCTATTGATCGTTACAAGACCTTAACATCTATATTGATCCTTACGTTCACCTCTCCTTGACCTTTATACTTCTATTAATCCTTGCTTAACCTTTAAACTTCTATCTTTCGTTACATGATATTTACACATCTATTGATCGTTGTTTGACCTTTACATAGCTATTGATCCTTACATTACCTTCACACGTCTATTGATCGTTGCTTAACCTTTACATATCTATTGTTCGTTCCTTGACTTTTACACGTATATTGATCATTGCATGATCTTTACACATCTATTTATCGTTACATAACCTTTACACTTCTATTGATTGTTGATTGACCTTTACCCCCCTGTTGATCGTAATGATATGAAAACAATAACACTTTCAATTTATTTCAGAAAAGCAAACTCGATATTGGCAAAGGCTGGACGAGGATAAGGAGAGACGCCCTGACGCCAGGCATACTTACAGAAAGAAACGCAAAAATATATTGCAGATAAAGCTGTTGGCAAGAAGAAATTGATAGGTGACTTAAGCGAGCGTGGAAAGCGGTAACAAAGAAAGCAACGAAGACAACGTCAAAACCGTTCAAGAAAGCGATACCAGGATAAAAATAGCAACATATTGGAAATACCAATTTTTCTAGATGCCCGGATGACAAAAAACTGTTGTCGGATCAAAAAATCGGTTAGCCTTTCGCAAATGTCTCCAGCAAATGTCTCCGGACTTCGCCATGATCGATACACATCGTTAAAATATGTAAAAAAAAAGTAACATGCAAATGAGTGAAGCCGTTGAACTTGTCAAAAAATGTCGAATATAATATAAATTGTACGAGCCACCTTTCTACTAGCTCACTGGATGGCTAAGTCAAAGGTGTACATTATGTCCCGCACTTTATCTCCAATCAAAAAGGCAAAGGTTGTAAAGTATGACGCGAAGTAAAATCACTGCTTATGCTGGATACCAATTTTTGTATTTATTGTTTCATGACATTTAATCATCACTGACAGAAAGCTGAGCTTTTAATAAAACTTTCATAATGAAAACTACAGTGTACCATGTTAATTATAAGTAGTGACTACCTGGTGTGAGTAAGCAGAATAGCTATTGAAGATTTTTTATTGTATTTTTTACTTACACTGGACAAGACCTTAAACTAAATTATTACTACTAAATGATATTGTTCTGTGCCGGTATTCATAAAGCACGTAAGGTTTAAGGAGAAAATTTGCTTAGTTATCAAACAATTTTCCTAAGGTCAGGATTTCCTTAACTTTCGTATTAATAATGAACCTAAGGTTATTACTTAGGTCAGATTTCACCTTAAAACCTAAGGCAAAATTATCCGATTTTGTCTGTGCGACGATTCGTACTATTTTAATAACCGCTTCTCCGAAATCTATAATTATGTCGCCAAATGGCGGACAATTGTAAGCGGAATACGTTGTAATCAAATTGATCGGGTTTTACTAGTGTTAAATCTTCTCTGCAAAAACCACGGGTCCACATTGCACAGCAGACCAGCTTGAAAAAAATGGGAAAACATTGTCTCCAGGCATAGGGGGATTTATAATGATCACCAGCGCCTGCTAAGTTTGACTGGTGAAACTTAATTATTTTTTTCCCGATATGTTTGTAGTAAACACCATTACTATTATGTATCCTTTTATAAAAACTTATATTTATACATACATCTCACATGACATTTTATAATGCTTTCAAAAATAATAAATTAGAATTAATTACATGTTTATGATTTCAATGATGAACATGGAAGTTCAGCATGTACATGTAAATGCAAGTCCAACAAGCTTCTCTCAAATCAGCAATAATAGATTTACTATAAAAATGTTAATATTAGTAAACTTAAAAAAAACTTAATTTGTCTGCCTGTACATAACCTATATTAATATTGACGCATTGCAGGAAGTGCTCCCTTCCAGTATAAATATGAGATTATAACCGAATCGGTCATGGCAGTTGTTGGAAAGGAGAGTGCGGCTGTGCAAGGGGTTGCCCGTTTCACTCTGGATACAACCTTTATCCAGTTGATAATAACAACAACATACTTAAATGTTGACATTTCCTAAAAGAAACAATATACTGTCGTTTAAATACTTATTATCCACTACTGAATGGGAAGCAAATAAGATATCGAAGATACTGGTCATTACTGTATAAATGACAATTTTTGTACCTTCCGCACACGCTCAGACATCGGAAAAACCCACAGCGCGCGATTTCCGAATTAAATCTATTGCAAAATCTGCTAGACACAAAAGACTATTAATTATTATTTGATTTCCTTCAGTAAATCTGTAAGTACATCTGTATGCGAAAATGTGTAAGAAATTTAAGATGAGAATATCAATTTAGAAAAGGGAGATGACCGTCGGTGTTTCGCTGCATCCGGCACATCTGTCGCTTGAGGAAGAACGGGACTAATGGGAAAATGGACCTGGAATGCAATACTTTGTTGTCAACACAAAACCTGGAACAAGTAAGGTCACAGATATATGATTCGAATTTTTATATAAAATAAACAAAATAATTGATGAAGAAATTTAGGTCCAATATGTAAATTGCGGGCAATATTATGATTATATTGTAATGCACATTGCACGTTTTACATGTAAATATCATCCGAATTCATTTCTCATCCGAATATCGGTGCACATTATTGTTGTTGTTCGCAATTTGTCTATACAGTGCACTGCATTTAGTCTCCAAGATCTTATATATTTGTATTAACCTTGCGTTTAGTCTATTATATGATGTTTGTTGTGAGAGTAATCCAACATAACTGAAATTCCTGCACTGTCAAAATCGTTGCGGCAATGTAGTATATTGATGACGTCATACAAAGGAATATGGTGGAGTGTTATGCATGCATTTGACTTTCGAATAGGATGTAAAATTCTTATATTTACTCCCCCATTTAAAAAAAAAAAAGATTTTTATTATAACTTGCAGGCTGTTCATTCATATTTATTTGTAAAACACAATAGTTTGCAGGGAACTATTTGAGACGCTGACTGCGTAAGAATTTTTAGTTTGCTACTATTTGCTTGCGTGTATCCATATGTTTTGTTTCCCTCTAGTTAGCTTTCTCCTGCGGGACTGTTATGCATGTCTGTTACTTGCTTGCTTTGACATTATACAGGTCTGACACTCTTGTCCACATCTTTATTGTTTGGCTTGTTATTCCTGTTATTGAATATATTTTCATTCATAAAACAATTAACATGCTATAAGCATTGATTCTATTGTTTTTAAGGTAGCAAATAAAGCAAATAAATTGGTATGAAGATTTTGATGGTTATTATTATTATTATCATTAAAAAAAATTATGAATATGATGAGATTATCTTCCTTTTTTAAGTTCATGAGATTAGAGAATGGGAATGTGCACCTTTTATGTGAGTTTTTACAGTACATTCATACAGATCAGGGTCAGTACCTGGGAGTTTGATTATTGCAACTACTTTAAGCTAGTAGGTTGAAATATTTGTATAAAGTTACTTGTTTAATAATGTACAGAAACAACTGTATGTTCAATGGTGCAATTGCAAAATCTGCTAGAAACATTTAACTATAATTTCAGGGCCAAAAAAAAACTTCGCAAGGGGCCTCTTTTTCTTCCGCTTAACCAAAAAGTCCCTTTCCCATACTTAAATTTCTTTAAAATCATGCATTTTTCTCCTAATTTCCAATTTAACTCAGTATTTTTTATTCCCCAAAACCAGAAAAGTGTGTCTTTTTTCCCTGAAAAATAGGCTTTGGCCTTTTCCCCAAAGTTGGTGCTTTGGCCCTGAATTTGGTTACCTTCAGTAAATCTGTGTTTAAGAAGTTCATGGTTGCTCGATCCGTTTAATCCACTATCTTCCGCCATCAAATTACAGAGGATAAGACATTCATCCAACGAAAATGTTTGCTTTCCTTTTCTTCTTTGCGCCATTGTTTTCCACTGATTGACAAACTTGTCGCCTGTTTACATTCCGTGTGAAATGTTCTATTTTTAGAAACGGGAATTCCTATTCGTGACGAAGTCGAATGGTTACACAATGACATAACTATGAAATAACTATGTAGAATTACTTTATTCCACACATACCATTATGCAACCATCCGTGTTCTTTTCAGACCTGACACATTTTATTGCTTTCGATTGAAGATTGTATAGACACATAACATTATGATTAACTAACAATCGATCCACATTCGCGCGAATATGATTCGACGCACATTATAACCGTTGTCTACTCTGAACGTTTGAGCGATTTCAGTATTATCGGCTTTAACGCAAAGCAGATAGAATAACGTCCGATATACAATTAAAATAATGTGTTAGAAGCCTTAAAACACATTACACTCCCATATTTAAATGACACACATTGTTCATCGAAGTTGCCATATTGTTTTGCTTCGCAGTAGAAAACGCGCATGCGCACAACTGCAAAAAGCGCTTAATCTGTCAAAAATAGAATTTTTGTACGAACAAAAATCGTTTTATTTTCTAGAACGTTTTTTTTCTAAGAATGGTCTAAGAAAAATTCTTAGATGAAAATCTTAGAAAAAAACAACACTTTCTAAGTGAAAAAAATAAGAAGTAGAAATTTCTAAATAAAATATCTTAGAAATGTTCAGAATACCGACCCAGTTTGCCAACCTGGCATCGTCCATAGACAAACATGTTGCCAAGAAATTCCCGCTGGCTTACATGTTTTATGTGAAAGAGGATGGTCATTGGGTTCGTGATGGAGTTCACCTGAGCGAGGAAGGGGAAAAGGTATTCATGGACACTTTAAGGAGAAAGTTTCTGAATATGTTTGGTTGTTAGCTATGGCATATTTTTTCTATTTATAAGTTAAATATGTATTGCTTAGTGTGTTTTTTTTCTACGCAGCAAGGCGACGGTGGTGTCGATCAATAGACAGTTTAAAAATATTCATTTATTTAGGTTAATGATACGATTCAATTAAGGCTAACAATAACTTGAAACATACATAATGCATTATTATTCTGTCATGTCAGACATGTTTTTGTTAAATTATATACAAATAATCAAAGATTCACATGCCGCAACCTTTACAGTACATGGTTCTGGGCTCGATACTCTATAGCTGGGCAACTACACTTTTTAAGAGTGTTTCCGTTATGGGCAACCTGTTGTAAAACGTTTATGTGCCTGCTTACTGTATCTTGGTATAAATAATTAATTTTGTCAGATACAAAACAATGTTTTCAAAGTCATTTTGGATAATTGCAGTTAGCCAGGACGGACGTTTCATGATGCGGAGAGGAAATGGGTGACCTGAAAGTAAGTTGTAAATGTTTGTTAAATGTTTCATTCATTTTTCAACAAAAAAAAGTTTGATGACGTATACATGTGCACTTTTTTAACATTATAAATTCCTTAATACTTGAATTTGCTTTTATGATGTTAACACTTATGCTATTTACTGATTAAACTTAATTTACGCGTTATTTGAAATAATAGTTTTATTTATATGTGCTCAAAAGGCAAAAGAAATAAGGGAGTTAGAACAAACTGGAAGTGATCTGCTCCGGATCTATGAACAGCGCTTGCAAAAAGGTAGATGCACATCGTAATTTGTGAACCTTTTTTCAATGGATTTCACACAAGATCATTCCTATTCATGTATGTAGATTCCGAAGTGTATTGTAAATTACTATTGAATCAACATGTACAGTAACGGCAAACGTATTCACTATATAATTGTCTTTTGATTGCCACGACGAAATCTTTATAATTATATTATGGATTAAGTTCTCTGACATTTACCTGTCCAGTATATAACAGCCTTGTTATGACACTGTGGTATATAAAAGTATGTTGTCGTTGCTGTTTAAAACAGCTTCCCCCCTTCGATGACCTTTACATAAAGCCCGAATGAAAACACTTCATTCATTCGGATCCATAAGCTGATTCGAGCATAATTCCCCGGAGCATTGGCAACACCATCGCGTCTTTGAAATATAGGATGTTGCACTGCTCAGTGTAGGGAATTGCGGACTACTCTCGTTCGTTCTTACTGAACATATATACAAAACTGGGGCCCAGTTACAATTACGCAATACTGGTAAGATCAACCCCCAATTCCCCAAGACTTGTATGGTCAGTACTGGGTCAGTAACTTGGATGGGGGGGGGGGGGGGGGGGAGGGGGACGAAATGTACTATCAATAAAGGCCTCATATTTAAAACACAGTATCGCTTTCAATATATTAAATAACATGAATTTTAGGTAAACAAATGAATACAAATCTGTCGGTAAATGTCATCCCATCGAATTATTTGATGCTCGCCCTATTTTCCTTTTCTAAGCCTCACCGGCATAGATACAGATAAGCTGCGTATTTGCGTAAATACGGAATAAAAAATATGTGGATACGCATTTGTTTCAAAATCTTAGCGTACCGATACGCAAAACAAATCGCCGATACCGAATTCGAGCCACCTTCTATGCGTAATGAAAAATCCCGTTTTGGTTTGGCCGTTTTGACTCGAGTCTTATTCGACAAGCGCTTGTTTTATATTGTAACGTATTTCCCCAAGCATTTAAATGATAACACATGCGAGTCAAACAAAATTGCGTCTCGAGGCAGACGGAAAGTTCCGCAAAAAATACAAAAAAAACGTAGATTCCTTTGTCGTGGTAAATAAATTTGATGGCGAAACAATTGCAAAGGGTATTGTTTTTTATTAATTCCATGTTTTGTTCCGTGGACATCTGCGGAAGTATTGTAGATGAACTTGTTGATGGGGTTTCAAAAACGAAAGTACTGGCCCATACCGGAACAAAAACAAGTAGAAAAACATTCGATGTATATTGGGCTTGGTAATGATGGGGCCGTGATCTGTCTAGCATTCGGCAGCCAACATTGCATTGGTCACCCGTACAGCCCACCTGTAACTCTTTCTCAATATAACATAGTCACAAAGATTCCAGTGTTTTGAGTGAGGGTGCATCCATGACGTTCGGTAACGCGTGTGAAGGGGCAAGATAGTGTTTGTGATCAGAAGTTCATGCTCATCACATGTATGGAGAAAAAGAAGACCATTGCTGTTGCAGTGGACCAATCTATGGTGTCCAAGGACTCCTTCCTAGTCAGTGCCAACTCTTGCGTTGATGTCAATTTAAAGTTAAGCTTGTCTCAACTTAACATTATTTGATTTTTTTTGATCACCTATGATGTTTATCATATTAATATGCAAATAAAGCGTATTGAGACCTATTAAAGTTACTTATTGTAATTTGGGTAATGTAAGGAAATTATAGTTATTAAAGTAATAACATAGTCAATGACATAATTTTGTTGTAAGTTTTTTAATGATTGTCATTTAAGATAAGGTCAGATTAAACCACGGTTTTCTCGTAGCAAAAAAGTGGCGACATCTTTTTTGGGGCCAGTGACACCCCTGCGTCACCAGCAAAGATAGCAAGTTCGACTGGTTGGTAAAATTTGTTTTAATTTAAAATTAAATAATCTATCGAAGTAAAACAAACATGAACTTGTTCGCATTTTTAAATATATTAATTCCTAGTTTGGTTTTCATTTTAAAACAAAAAGATTTTAAGATATTTTTTTCTGACACTAGGTCCGACAGTTTCGTGAATTATCCAAGACCTAATCAAAATTTTATCGGAAATGTCCGCGGTCCGACGTCTTGCGCATGGGTTGAAATTAATATCCACAAGAGCCCCTTGGTTTGGGGGTTGGTGGAAATGTTCGATCGGTCTCACCAAAAATGAATTAAAGAAGGTACTTGGTAAAGCGTACGTGACATATGAAACACTACAGACTATTGTCGCTGAAGCAGACGACGTTATCTACGGCCGACCCCTTACTTATGTCACTTCCGGCGAGCCAGAACAAACGGAAATACTAACGCCTTCCCATCTTCTATATAGAAGACGAATAACGTCACTTCCTGTTGAGCCTGCGACATTGCCAGCAGATTATCGTATCAATCGTTCGTCACTTTTGAAGCAAGGTACTCGATTAGTGCAACTCATACAGAACTTCCACGAGAGATGGCGACGTGAATACCTGACAGCACTCAGAGAAAGAAGTCAAGTACGGGGCAATAACAACCAGACGATGGCCCGGTTTCATAAACGTTCGTACGCACGGTTTCTTGCGTAAGTATACTTACGCAGTTCGTAAGAAAATCCGCGCGTTTTATAAAAACATACTTACGCAACCACCTGCTACGAATTCGTAAGTTTCAACGTAAAAGTTACGTATGGTCTAGGGCTGTCGTAGCGTTCGCAAATATGGCCACCGCGTTTGTTTTATTTGGAGACGAGCGACGGAGACAGCGGGTTTTTCGCCCTAGATCGGACAGTCCCATTTATGTTACCTAGAAATTATTTAAAGGTACCGATTGAGTCGGGAATGTATAGAGTATTTGGTCGAAATAATGGGTGAACATTTGTAGAGAAGAAGTAAACGTAATCGGGAAGTACCCCCTATAAGCAGGTTTGTTAACTGATTTTTCATTGATTAAGTGATTTTTTTAATTTTACGCTGGATCAAAGAAATGCTTACATTTTATACTCATTTATAGCCTTTGATAGGTCCAGTTTATTGTTTAGGAGTTACTCTCCCTTGACTGCTTGTACTGTTTCCTCTCTCAGTAAATAGGTCAGCGATTCAGTATTGTCAGATATGTGTTGAAAAATTAACAGTGAACTACATTTAAGAATAAAGTGGATAGACATATGTTGATGTTCAGACTTATTTATGTTATTCGGTAATTAATACACTCCTACCTGAGAATACATCTACGATGTATTGAGTAATACCTAGGGCAGTAAAATAATGTGCAGTGCCAGTGGTAAATTTTAAAATACAGGACAGTTCTTAATAACAATTCGATCGACTGCAATTAGGCATTTGGATTTGTAGAATTCTTGGATTAGAATTGAAGTGGACTACATTTATTGTGGATATATGGAGTTATTATGAAAATATCGTTTTATTGTGTGTACATTTCATGTTTTGTCATTATGTTGTACACCGATTTGACAAAATGTGGTTCTTCTTTTTTTTAATGATTTTTTATGATGCAACGATTGTCCTGCACTTTTGTCATTGTATGGTGAGTGTACATTGAAGTGAATCCATCATTTCTTGGAAAGGATTTGTTTAATGTATTTTAATTTAAGTAAGTATTATTATAAAATAATATTTCTCATCATTTTAGCGCACATATTTTTCAGATTTTGATTAGCCTAAGGTATCTAGCAAAGGGCGATTTCTTCTCTGCAGTTGGAGACCATCATGGTGTTAGCAAGAGCACGGTATCAAGGGTGTTGGGCTTCTTTGTGGATGTTCTAAATGATCAACTTGACAACATCAAGTAAATAATTTAACATATTAATTTATTGAATGTATGTAATTTACTTGAAGATTTATAAAAGTCAAAATTGTCAATCAGTTATTATATAATTAGTACCGGTAAACACTTATTGTTTTTTTAATTGAGCTTTTTAGATCCAATGTTTACATTTAGCAATATCAAGCATTTAATAACAAACTACAATACATGCCAAAATATGTGAACAGGTACCACATCTTAGATTAGCATATTTTGCGAAAATGTGGTATTATTGCAAGCATGTTTGTCCTGATCAAATCATTAAAAAAGTATAAGCGGAACAGTTTTTAATTATTATAAAATAATATTTCTTTCATTGTTACAAGTAGTAAAATAAGATGTCATTTCATTAATTCTCAACATTTGGTAAATCCGAGAAAACGAGAGAAAAACTGGTGTCATAATTCTAATTAATTAATTAATTATCTCTTGTGTTCATTTGTTTTATGGTATTCAAGTCAATGATAGCATGATAAAATCAATCGAATGCTATTTCTGGTTCCTTAGGAGTTATCTGTAATGCAAACAAAAACTTCATCCCAAAACTCCAAATGTCTCAAGATTGTACTATTTAATGCACCAATAATCTGTTTTAAAAAGTGTATACTTGTGGAATTTGCAATAATCATATTTACAAAATGTTATTTTATGAATCAGCTCAAAAATGTTTGTTAGCGCACATATTTTTCAGATTTTGATTAGCCTAAGGTATCTAGCAAAGGGCGATTTCTTCTCTGAAGTTGGAGACCATCATGGTGTTAGCAAGAGCACGGTATCAAGGGTGTTGGGCTTCTTTGTGGATGTTCTAAATGATCAACTTGACAACATCAAGTAAATAATTTAACATATTAATTTATTGAATGTATGTAATTTACTTGAAGATTTATAAAAGTCAAAATTGTCAATCAGCTATTATATAATTAGTACCGGTAAACACTTATTATTATTCCATTTTACCATTATATATGTTGAAATGTGAAAACCTAACTGAAATGTTTCTTAGTGTTGGTAAAACGCAAAAAATACAATATCTGTTACCTATGGTGGAAGATTATGCTCCAATTATGAAAATATGCAGAAACTTTCCAAAGAGCTATACTTCTGCTTTAAAAAGTATTTATAAAGAAATAATATTTTTGTAAATGGGTGTCTTAATATTTTTTTAAAGAGAGTATATACGATGTTGTCAAATATTAATGAATTTATATAAAATGTGTAAAAAACTTATAAATATATTTCAATATACAATACAATAAAAGTTCAAAAGAACATGTGTCAAAAATGCGAAATAAGCCAGATATTTAATTCTGAAATCGAAAACGGCTGTACAGTCGAATTCGCCAGTATGTATATCATGCATGTACGATGTGAACCTATACTTTATTTAACGGTTCATTTTAAATTCCTGCAAGGATATATATTCATACGTCACACGAACACTAACTCTGGTCCTAATAAAAAGACGAATGCTTCGGTTATTGTAGGAAAATATGATCGTCACAATCGGCTCGGGGCGCTAATTTGTCTTTGCTGCATTTTATAAAATTCGTATTTGATGCATAATTTTTCTTGCCTATATTGTGTTATTGTAACATAATTTATCAATATTTAACAATTTAACACATATCAAAAATAATCTCGCTTTAACTAAATATATGAAAGAAAAACAATTATGACAGTAGTGTTGTATGTCAATAAGAGAACAAACTGTAATTAGTTATAATTTCATTTTTTATAAAGGTTTCCCATGAGTCCAGAAGAGCTTCGAGCCATGAAGCTTGAATTGTACCGTAAGTCCAGGATTTCAGGGGTGATTGGGGCCATTGATGGTACCGTCGTGTGCCAATAATTGGGCCCCCATGAGCATGAGGAGTTGTTCAGGAGCCGCAAATGGTTTCATGCACTGAACGTGCAAGCGGTGGTGGACACAAAAACCATGTGAGTACAAGAAATAATATATTATGTCACAGGAAAGGCTTGTCTAAACTTGTCTCCTGTGAAGTTGGAATTAAACATTAAATTTATACAGGACATTATTTTCTCAGAGTATTTTTGTGTTCTTATGCCTGTTATATTAAGTCCATATTTTAAGTGTGACAAGCATTTTTCAAGACATGTTTTCTGCAAGCGATCATGTTTTTCCATATTGGCCGCCTTTTGCTCGTTTAAGGCGAGTTTCGAGCTTTATTGGCGAGGCTCAATTTTTTTTTATGGGGCGAACAAATTGAACACATTCTCGCTTTTTCAGATTCGCAAAGTTGCGTTTTTGTTATGATATTTATTAAGAAACAGTAATACTGAACATTTATCATGATCTAAAATAGTTATAATATGCATATTTTGACGATTTAAACATCTAAATATATAAAGCGTTGCAAAACGAAACGATTGAATAATTTGGAGAGTTTTGATGTTGTAATATTTTGTGAAACTTCGAGGATTGCTAATATAAAGTTTAAAATCTTTCCGAGTGGTCTAAGCGTTAGACTTTTACTCCATAGGTCAGTGCCCAGTTCAGGGTTCTTTTTTTCTTTCTTGTAATGTATTTTTTTTTATTGAGCTTTTTAGATCCAATGTTTACATTTAGCAATATCAAGCATTTAATGATAAACTACAATACATGCCAAAATATGTGAACAGGTACCACATCTTAGATTAGCATATTTTGCGACAATGTGGTATTATTGCAAGCATGTTTGTCCTGATCAAATCATTAAAAAAGTATAAGCGGAACAGTTTTTCAACTTTTTTTCTGATTTTCTGAAAATGATTGTCTGGTTTATTTTGTTCAGTTGACCATGGTAGTCTAGGGCTGAAATTTGCCGGGACTATATGAAGAGATTAAAAGAGAAGGACAATGAGGGGTATTTAAAAAAAGAGAGAGAAATATGAAGAAAAAGTGACATACCGTTTTCGGAATTGTCCGATACAGAGCGAAAAAAAGAGAAACCAACGAAACCTATTAACCTTACAAATACACATAAGAAGAGGCAGGCAAAAGCCCAAGAGCAACAACAACTAGATCGCCAAGAGAAACAGCAAGTCGACGGATCAGCTAATGGAACAAGTGCCGATGACCCTAACGCTTTCCCCACAACCTCAAGAAACTCTAGCACGGTTGTATGTGGCACTCAAACAGATGATAGTGGCTGTAATCCCACTTATTATCCAAAGTCCCCTTATTTCTCACTCTCTGTCAGTGACTTCGTTGCTGCAGTGTATAATAAAAGTTGGTACATAGGTAAAGTGACGGACCTTGACGACGAGGTAGAAATCTCATTCAAGAACAAATGCATGTCTGTGTACCGGGTCAGCACGTCTCTATGGAATTCCAGAAAGTACTCTTCGTGACCGTACACTTGGACTACAGCCAACCTTTTGCTCATAAAAACTCCTACGAAGACCTGGGCCCCAAACTTTGTTTTCTGTCACTGAAGAGGAGCAGTTTGTGTGTCATGTCAAGTATATGGCCGAGATTGGTTACGGGTAGTCCCGGAGTGAAATTGTCCGTTTAGCCACAGATTTCGCCATAAGCCTTGGAAAGGACAACTATTCTGAACCATGTCTTTCAGCTGATTGGTTCAGATGTTTGAAGAAGAGATGGCGAGACATTCATGTCACAAAGCCGCAAAAGTTGTCTCTTGCCAGGGCAAAGGCCTCTTCTTCTGAGGTACGTGAGCACTAGTATTTATCAGACCTGAAGAACATCATGGAAAAATGAGTGTTTACAGCAATAAAAAATAACTTAACACTGCGCTGATTCCACATCAAGTATACATCTAAATGATGGAGACATACACGCAGTTAGTCAGTTAACAGTCTCTCGGTAGACAACTGCAAACAAAGATGCCCTTACACTGCCCACAACATTATAGGATGTCAGCCAACAGTTTCATGACTGTATTTATGTTGCTGGCTTTACAGGCTCATACAGTTGATGAACTCCAATATGTTTACAGAATGGGGTTACACTCGATTAATACGCAGGTAAACTGAACAAGACTATTGCCAAGTAATATATGTCCCCTACCGGCTCCACCATTGTCAGAAATATATTTTTTAAAAATAAGTTTTTTTTATTTGTTTCCACAGCAACCAGAATTTTTATGAACAATGCTTGTATTGGCATTATTTCAGGAAAAAGAAAGACAGGAGCAAGAGAAGAGACGGTATTGAGATGAGGAAAAAGAAGCTGAGGAGAGAAAGCAAAAGAAAGAACAACAGAGTGCTCAAAAGAAGCAAAGACAAACGGGAAGACTGAAGAAGTAACGTCAGTGAGATAGGAGGCTGCAGAACGCAAACGGGCACGTGTGGAGGCATATTTATGAGCCAACTGTGGGAAGAGAGGACGTGTGGACGATGAAGAAATGGGTGTTCTACATGCATAGGTCATTGGGTTTATAATATTTTCTTTCTTGGTGACAGGCGTTTCTTGTTTGATTTATTTTTTAGCAATAAATAAACAACCAAGCAATGGAACCTTTACACCCATTATAGCTGCTTCTTCCTGTATTTGTGCGATGATGATCTGAAATATAAACTTCATGATGCTATATTTTTAAATCTTTTTCTATAAAGAAGGAATGTAGTTGACACTTGTTTATAGTTCATTCATTTCATTCCACCGTTCATCAAAACGTTGTAACTCTGTTGCTCTGGTATCTTCAATACCATTGAGTAATTAAATGGTAATTAAATTGAATGCGTTTTAATTCCCTTTATTATAGTTTAATTTGAGTAACAATACTATGAGATTAAATTTTATTTACACTTAAATGTATTTTGAATATTGCTGGGCCAAGTGTTAGGTTGAGCGCTCCAAAACCGGTTTAAACCCCCAATGCTTTGCATTGACCGTTCCAAGGCGGTGACCCCAGGTTTATTCTTATTTGTGTTTATGTTGTTTTGTATTGTGCTGTTTTTTACTGTTTGGGCAATCGGTCACTTGCCTTAAATAAAGGACCTACTAATTGTTAATAATAATAATTCAATACTAATCCAGCAGCTGGAGTTTCACTTCTTTATATTGAGTGGTATGTGTGTGACGGGTGTGAATGCTGGTATCATGGTGGATGCCTGACGCAGTATGAGCTGATGATGGCGGTGACAAGTTTGTGTGATGGGGATGAATGGACATGTAAGAGTTGTAATTATTGGGGGTATGAAGAATGAGGTACAGTAAGTATGTACTTGAGATTGCGTGCGCGCGTTAAGGCGAGAGTGCGTGTGTGCGAAGGCGTGCGTGAGGTTGTGTGTCTGTGAAGTGCGATGATGTATGTTTTATTGTATAAAATTGAATAAAAAAATCGTATTAAACATTTTTTTATATATTTGTGATGAATAAATAGTCAATATATTTTAATGTTGTAAAGTGTTTATCTTTAACTTTCATAGGACCTTAAACGCATTAACAATCTACTAATTATGGTGTTTTGTAACCTGTTTCTCCCTTGGTGGACCTCCCACTACACTCTGGATCAGCAGACGATTTATTCCATAAATTAATCTCTGGGTTAATGGTCGAGATCTTTCGAACTACTTTCAAAAGTACAACAACAACAAGAAAAGTAGAAGACAATTTGAATTGCGAAAAGTTGAAAAATTGAGTACATATGTCACGAATGTTGAGTGGAATAGTGTTATTTTCGACTGCGTACGAAGCATTTGAACTGGTAGTGGAATTGTTGGTGGAAATGGCATTTAGAAATATATCTAATAATAAATCATCGTGAAGAATTATCATCAGCATCATTTCTGTGGAACATTGCAATATTCAAAATACAAGTGCTTCATAGCTATGGTGCTTTTGACATAGTTCACTAACTATCAAGACTGAAATGATTCTTTGAGTTTCACTTCTTTATATTGCACACAGGAAAAGTAAATAATTGAATTTGTGCAGAATGTTTATTTTATACAAATTATTATTCATTTTAAAGTGATATTATTGGCATCTATTAGTCTGTATGTGTCTATCGCAACCGCTGTTTATTTTTGGTGTTTTCACTTCATAAACACTTATATTTGTTAATGCAGCATCAGCATACTAGAACAATATCCCGGAAAGAGAACAAGAGGGCCATGATGGCCCTGTATCACTCCACTGTTTTTTCTTTGCAAAAAAAAAAACGTGAAATGCGCATGGGTTGAAATGTACTCAAGCATGTGACTTTCTCTTTCTATCCGTCGTCCCACTGGGCGCTTAAAGTTGGAAGGGTGAGCATTTTTATATATGGAAAAAGTTACTACCGTGTTAACTAAACAGACAAAAAAGCCCGGGAATTGTTGCACAGGTCCTTTGCTTATAACGTAGGTACATTTATCTCTCCAAAAGATATTGTCATTCTTTCTATTTCAAATATTTTTAGATGCTGAAGATCAAATCTACGCATTTGATTTGAAACAGATTCACAAGACCCATAGGAATCAAAATGCCTTAACCCCTTTACCAAACGACACATTTTGGACTTTCTCAATTTGAAAGAGGTTGCAGACGACTAATTAACTTGTAATGGAATATGAAGGAAATGGTCAGGTAGGGTAGAAATAATTGTGATAAAAGGAGAAATTGCTCATCTTGAGCAATTTTTCCTTTTATTACAATTATTTATAAAGTTGTCAGCTACAAACCCGTTAAATCCTGTTAGTGTTTGGTCAAGGGTTAATAATCTCTGGTTCCTTCTTAGAGCATTTCACACATTTATAACAAATACAATAGTAGCATCTTTCTTTGTAAAGAATAATCTCAAAATATAATTAACAAACCACACATCCCTAAGACCAACAGGCCTGAGAATATTATGATAATCTAAAGATTAGTTCTGTATATTTATAAATGTATTTAATTAAGTAATACATTTGACTTCTAAGATCAATTCAGAACTTATTTTAAGAAAATTATAAAATGGTCAGAAATATATATGGATCGTTGAGCAATTTTGGTTTGGCCTATGAGATATCACTACACACCAAATTTAGTAGCCCTATGCTCTATAATTATGAACAAGAAGATTTTTAAAGTTTGCACAAAATAGGCCTTATTAAAGCATACGTTTATTTTTATGACCCCCAGGGCAGGGTCAAATTTGTCCCCAGGGGCATAATTTGAACAAACTTAGTAGAGAACTATTAGATGTCCCTTAATACCGAATTTGGTAGAAATAGGCCAATGGTTATGGACAGGAGGATTTTTAAAGTTTGCACAAAATGGGCCCTATATAAGCATATGTTCAATTTTGTGACCCCTGGGGAACGGTGAATTTTGATCTGAGGGGCTTAATTTGAACAAACTTGGTAGAAAACTATTAGAAGTCATTACATACCAAATTTGGAAGCCTTATGCCATACGGTTATGGACAAGAAGATTTTTAAAATTTGCACAAAATAGGCCTTATATAAGCAATTTTTCAATTTTTTGACCCCCCCCCGGGCAGGGTCAAATTTGACCCCAGGGGCATAATTTGAAGAAACTTGGTAGTGGACTATGAGATGTCACTACATAACACATTTGGTAGCCCTAGGCCCAATGGTTATGGATGAGCAGATTTTTAAAGTTTACACAAAATAGGCCTTATTTCAGCAAATTTTCAATTTTCTGACCCCCCAGGGCAGGGTCAAATTTGACCACAGGGGCAAAATTTGGATAAACTTGGTAGAAGACTATAAGATGTCAGTACATACCAAATTTGGTAGCCCTAGGCCCAATGGTTATGGACGAGAATTTTTTTAAAGTTTTCACAAAATAGACCTTATATAAGCAAATTTTCAATTTTTGACCCCCCGGGGCAGGGTCAAATTTGACCCCAGGGGCATAATTTGAACAAATTTGAAAGAGGTTCACCCCAGGAACATTCCTGAGAAATTTCATCAGAATTGGACAAGTAGTTTAAGAGATGTTTAAAGAAAAAGTTAACGCACGCACCACGGACACAGGTCCAGGACATAAGCCCCGCTTGCCTCTGGCCAGTGGAGCTAAAAATCGGTAAATAATTACGGATCGTCACCTTTATAGGGCCTTTAAGAAAAAGGGTATTTGAGTGTGCGAAATTTCGGTTTCGCAATTTTTTTCGGTGGCCGTTTTGAGAAGTAAGATGGAAACACGAACAAGAAAAAAAACATGGCCTGATTCCGCAGTCGGAGCAATAAGGACGAACGAGGCGCTATACGGTTTGTGTAAGATTTATCAGTGATTTGCAATGAAAATTATTATGGTAAAACTGTTTTTTGGTCAGTTCTTTATGCACTTTACACATTAAATTTAACTTTCAAAACCCTGAAGGCAACATAAGGATGAACAAAGACAACTGCGCATTTGAAGTGGATGCTTTCACCTACATTGGACAACCGCATTCGGTGAGCAACTTAATTTCCTACTAATTTTTGCAATGCTGGTGATATCGAGTCATGATGATGGTATTGATGAATAGGCTGATGACGGTTATGAATATGGTGATGATACTTTCATCAGCATCATTTCATCATCGTAGAGCAGATGGAATGATCATTTATAAAGACATATTCAGTTTGAAAACAGTTCGTAGATATAATAAAACAAATAAGACAAATATGAAACCATACAGTAAGTGATAATATTAATTTCTATGATATATCACTATCTCAGCTCCTCGAGGAAGATATGCGCCAGAAGTTTGCCTTCATTGGGGTAAGTACGAGGGCAGAAAAACGCGCCAGGAATATGACCGCCAAGCGGTGCGCGATTGACTTTCCAAGAGCAGCGAAAGGAGAACCGTAAAAGATTTCCCCCAAAAAGTAGGCCACCCAAAGCCCGGGGCACGGACCCAAACCAACACCAAAATCCTATATATTGTCAACTTAACGTGCCGATAATCAAACACGGAAAATTAGCTATTTATTTAAATATTAAGATATTTTGCTGAATTTCGAATGTTATTCATCGGAGCAAACCAGACATTGACCTGCTCACGAGTCACGTGTTTCTTTTCTATAAAAAGTGAAAACATGGTTGAATTCTTAATTGAAACGTACTTTATAAGAATGAACTTCAACAAGTATATACACTTACGCTAAAAATGATAACACGCATGGTATAAGACAAGTCCACTTCAGGAGACATAAAAATATCAGTTGGAGTTAAATATATTCATGTATGACGTAATACAATCCCGCAGTCGATTCGAGATCTGATGACGTCATAAATTATAAACCAAACGAACTTTAAAGGGACTTTTTCAAGTTTTAATAAAAAGACAATATAAACAAAACATGTTTTAGATTTGCAATGTTTCGTTGTTGTTGTGATATGTATGAAGCAACTGTAATACTGAACGTTTATAATGCTCTAAAATATCTATTATAGTGTACAGTATACATCTTTTGACGACTAAAAAAACTAACAATTATAAATGGTCTTAAGCGTTAGACTTTTACTCCAGAGGTCAGTGCCCAGTTCAGGGTTCTTTTTTCTTTCTTGTATTTTATTCTTTTTTTTTTTTACTTAAAGTGATATTATCGGCATCTAACAGTATATAGGTGTCTGTCGCAACCGTTGTTTATTTTTGGTGTTTTCACTAAATATACATATATCTGTTAATGCAGCATCAACATACTAAAATAATATCCCGGGAAGAGAAAAATAATATATTTGAATATCAACCGTACTCATGCAGGGAATCACGTGGTCAGATTTGAGAAAAAAATGGCCGCCTATGCCTCGATTCGATGGAGAAATTGAGTCTTCAAACAGGTACATCTACCTTATTACTTACTTGTTTTTAATCGGATAACGCCTATCATAGGGCCAGCCGGAATCATTGGTATTTTCGTATTGCTAACTGACGACAGAAATGATTCGATGTGCGGTGTGAATATAAATTTAGTTTTAGTGCAGATTCGTTCATACGATGCAAAGACACTATTTTGTTTTACGGATCATTTCGGCTTAGAGGACTGGGTGAGTCATGTAAATATCGAATATAATATATATTTTTTATAAACAACTGGTAGCAAGATGAGTTGCAGATACTTGGTTAGTGAAAAATGCCCATATTATCACTTTAAAAATGGAAATTCTAGATTTGTGAGCATGCGAATCTTTGTATTAAAATGTGAAAAACCATCTTGACTGTAGGCGAAGGATACACATAGTAAAGTTACGCCAAGGAAAGTGAATAAAAGTGAGACCTGTGCTGTGTGTAAAGATGAAATTAAAACTGGAAATGGCAGGCGGTTGGATTTTGGTTTGTTGTTGAAATATGGAGGAATTTATATTGTCGATGGCTTGATTTGTCGCGCTTGTGAAAAAAGAGTAATTCTCGATTAGAGTGTATCAGACTTCACAAGAGCCTGTCAAACAGATTTACATCTATTATGTTCAATACGTGTTTCAACTGATTCCTTCGACACGGGTGAAAATAGAAAACATTTGATTTATCCTTTTTTCGGTTTGAGGAGAAAACGCAGGTTCTTCTCCTAACGCATGTTGGAAACAGAAAGTTCAATTTTCTGAACTTTTCTCAGTTTTCCAAGAAAGCTTTGAATTTTCTTATTTTGCAGACTCGGGAACGCCTGAAGATTAAACATATATTACAACATCAACACCAGTTGTAAAAAACAATTGATTTACAATATCTTTATCATGTAATCAAAATATGTGTTGACCCTATTTCTTCTTCAAAAAAGAGTGAGTGTAATTGTATATTGCAAGAAAACTGACAAAAGAACAACAAAAAATAGACCGATCTAAGAAATATGAAGAAGAATCTCATCTACTGCATAGTTTCATCAATAACTTTAAAAAAAAGAAGATTATCTGACCACAAATGCATTTAATGAGCCAGCTACCTTTACGGTCAAGACAGCAATGAGATTAGTGTCTCATCAGTCATGATGACATGAAATGCTGCATAGAAAATGCAGTCATTAAACAAACAACAAATAATTGCATGTTTTTAAAAAAATCCGATAAATCAAGGGAGCGGAAAAATGCTGCCGCTACGGGGGGAGAACCGCCATTGACAGAAATGTCACAGACCTCGCAGGCGATTGCATCGTTTCCTGGCGTCG
Organism: Dreissena polymorpha; assembly: GCF_020536995.1. Taxonomy (NCBI): domain Eukaryota; kingdom Metazoa; phylum Mollusca; class Bivalvia; order Myida; family Dreissenidae; genus Dreissena; species Dreissena polymorpha. The sequence goes on from NC_068370.1 coordinate 39,669,414, forward strand.
TGGACGACGCAGATACTGTGATTGGTATCTTTAATATTGTTTTAAGATTAAAGTAATACAAATGAAAAAAGTCCCAAAATTTCATCGTCATAAATCAATATATTACCATACTCAAAGATAATTAATACCAGTATGAAAAAATTATCGAATAATCCAAACGATTTTCTACTGTAGCGTACCTCAATACATTTCAATGCACGAAATGACGTCATTATTTAAGCGAAATTCTCCAGTTAAACTCTTTTACAATGTAACTAAACGGTGAAACAAGCATAAAATAAAAAGAAAATTTGTTGGATTCGTTGGAATACCGATGTTAATTGACTCGTGATCATACACAAAATCTGATAATCTTAATATAATAATCTAAAAATAGAAAAAGTTGTTCCTAAAATATGTTATTTTCACCGGTGGAAATAACAATTTTTTTATATCACTGCTTTTATTTCACCGCAAAAATGTCATAGAATAATAAAAAAAGAGCTTTATTTATTCGGGCAACATTGTCTGTTACAGTATTGAAATAGTTTCGTTCATGTATGTATACTGTCGGGACATCCGCGTGTTTCTGTACTGATTCGTTCGTACGACACATAGACACAATTTAGTTTGTGCGACAAATAGTCATATCCCGTATTCCAAAAGGGGTAAAAATAACCTATGATTTAAATTGTGCTGTTTTCTGTTTTTCTATTGAATTTGAGGGAATGAGGTTTCTCAACATACAGTTTCACGTGTTATAAGTCAAGTTACGCAAGCGCTGACTAAGCCTGAAATTCTAAGACATTTCATAAGTCTTACAATAGTACCGGGAGAAATCTGTACTAAAAAGTATGCAAGTAGATTGTAAAAATAGGATTACATACTTCATTTAATTATCAAAACTAGTTAAAGTCTAAATATAAAACAAAATATTACATAAACAATTTTCTTATAAAATCTAGTACAGTATCTCATTTACAAGAATGTATTCATTTTATTATAATGACAACACAAATATCAGCAAAACCAGTTCTTTTTTAGATATTAAAATAAATTTAATATTCCATTCTATTCATCAGAAAGTTATTGTATCCGAAATCGGTATAGAAACGCCTTTTGTAATTCAAAAAGTTGATGCTACAGTTCACATTTATAATAAAATTTGGAAATTCAACATTACTTCGAAAATATATGCTGATAACAACAATGTTTTGCATATCAACATCTACATCGATCAACGCGACATTATTGTGCAGTAGGTGTCTAATGAGATCGGGAATAGTCGGTTCACAGGTGGTTAGCGTGTGGCTGTGATATAAATAAGTGAAAACATCATTTTGAATGATAAATAATAAATAACTCGGGCAAGATTCCTCCGGATGTCGGAGGGTAGTATGTCGCTCACCACCAGCAACAATAAACAACCATACATGTCCTGGTTCTGTCCCAACGATTCGATACCTCGGATGTATGTTTCCATTTTGTCGTAGACAAATCTCAGACTGCTTACCCTAGAATTGGGCAGTTGGAGTGTTAGTAAGGCTTGCATCGTGGTATGAATGATCCGTAACGTTCTCGCAATAAATCGACCGCGCGCATGTACTTCGCGTTCGTGAGTGCAAACCCTTGAACTGTCATTGCGGCTGTGCCTTTAAGCCGATCTTTGAGGTATCCAAACTTTTGTACATCCGTCAGGTTAATGTTGCTATGAATAGAGGTGTCAAACGAATCCCAGAACGGCTGCCACTGTAATAAATCTCAATAAAACTGTGGTAATGTCAGTTACGGCAATTAGCTGAATTGTGTAATCGAGCTACTTGTCACAGGAAAAGGTTGTCCACTGTTGTTCGATGAATTTTTGTTTCTGTACTGCTTATCTTGTGGTTGTGCTTCACATCTCTATGCTGGTACAACTAGAGCATATTTGCTGGTAGAGTTTTGGAGTAGATATATGCCGGAATTTGCGCAGTTAGACTTCTAGGTCGAATGTGTATTCTTCGGATTCCAGCATCTCGTCCGGTGTAGATTCGGCGTCGGTAAGCGAAAGAATCTTCTCATTAAGACTCTGATGACTGCTTACTTTGTTCTGCAGTGCTTCGATGGTAGACTCGTATTGTAACCTGTCATCTTTTTTCCCTTCTGCCAATTTTTCAATAAATCGCTGAATGATTTTCTTAAAACCGAGACGCTGGCTCAGTTGCTTTTCTGGATCGTTGATTCTCGTCATGGTTTTCGAAACGGCACCAAAATGTGGGGAATAATGAACTTAACCGGTACGCAGTTGTTTACCACTAGTGCGCATGCCCGAAATACATTTCGCAGGTGCGCGTTTTGTTGCTAAGAATAGGTTAAACAAAAATTGACCGCCATTTTGTTTTATCGAGTCGAATGAATAAGAGGTGGTTTAGGGGTGGCAGCCCCCGATACTAAGGAAATAAATAGGATAATAAGGATTTATAAAAGGATTTTACTTACTTAGTAATCAAAAAGATCGAGACTGGTGTCTGCGTTTTGATAATTTTCGCTTGACACCGGCTTGAGCGGCTTCCGACTCTGACAGTTATATACGCGTGTTATTAAACGCAGGAACGTGTGAAATTTGTCTGGAACCTTCAGGTATTTTTTTCTAATCACATATTCAAACAAATATCTGTCGTATAGTTGCTTGTGGGTGCCTGATTTCGGCAAGCTTTTTGTTTTACAGCGTGCCAAGTGCTTTCCACAAGGTTTGTGCAGGCAACGGTTTCTGGGTTTTTAAACTCTTTGGAATGGTTAACTATTAAATGGGTATAACCCTCTTTTTCCAATGAGCTGTAGGCTTTCCAACAGTCACTTATTATCTGAGTTCCTGGTTTTATGTATTTCTTGATAAGAGGAATTAGTGTCTGCGCGGACTTGTCTTCCACTATTTCAAAAAAGCACCGTTTTGAGTCTCTTTCAATGCCGCCAAAAACCCACACCCCCTCAACTCTCTTTCCTCTGTGGTATTTTCTTTTCCAAACTTCGATTCGTCAATTTCTACCCCACAGCCCGGACCACCTATCTGCTCGCTGTCTGTTTCAAGCACGCAAAGACAAACTTCTCGAGCGAAAGTTTTCCAATCCACCAGGCTGTGCTCTGAAATATCTTGTTCGCGAGCTATAAAGTCACTGGGCAGCTGGTTAACCCAGTAGTAGGTAAGCTTTATGGCCTGAGCTAGGGTTAGGTGTGTGCCACTCAACCAACTACCCTCTCTGATTGATGTCTTCTTGTTACAGGCCCTGTTGGAACACTTCAACACACACTGGTCTATGCTGTAACTTTTATCTTGAACGAGACTTACTTTTCCTGATGCACACTTACAACAAATTCCACCAAAATCGCCCAATAAATTAAATTCCTTAACCAATAAATTAAACCATCTAAATCCCTGCAAATGCTACTCAAATCGTCGTAAACAAAAGACATTACTACCCAAAATACTACTTTGTTTACATTTGATAGAGTCGTTCTGCATATCATTAGACGTTAAATAATCAAATGCAACTATTAAGTCACGTGATAGGTCACATGGGACCGCGTCATCAAAATGGAATGTCATTAATAAGACGGATGTGATAAGAAGCAGGTAAGTTTTGATATCATTTCCAGTTAATTACTTCGTTTTATGTTATAAAACGAAGTTTTTAACCCTACTTTTTAACGGGGATTTCAAAAAATGGTTATTTTTGCATTTTAAAGCCGATTTAATCATTTTCAGCGACCTGATGTCTGAGACGGAGTTCTTACATGAATCTTAAATGGACTTGTTAAATGGACCTTTTCACAGATTTTGGCATGTATGGAAGTTTGTTATTAATTGCTTAAAATTGATCAATGTAAACACTGGAACTTAAAAGCTCCAGTAAAAAACAATAATATTTTGGAAAGTTCTGTCGTTATCGTTAAATTGTGTGACATTACGAGGATTGCTAGACTTGTACTCCAATAGTAAGTGGTTCGAGTCCCGATGTGGATCACTTTTTTTCTTTCTTTAACGTTTCTTCTGTTTTTATGCACAGGACGGAATCCCTTATTTTTTATTTTTATTTTATTTTATTGTTTTGTATACATGCTATAATAGAAACAAGCAGCGCAACTTCATTTGCCGAAAAACTACACCATCTTTACTGTAAACCATGTAACTCGAACAATTTTTTACGAATCGACTACACACCGGTTGTTTTCGAAAGCTAATACAATAATTTATCAGAAAAAATTAACATCAGTACCATTGATCCAGCAGTCAGAACTTGACACTCAAGGAAAAAATGTTGGTCCAGTAATGACATTTCTTCAATCTGTGCCATCCACACCATCGGCCAGTTTACCTATCGCATCATATTCATCATCATTATCAGCATCAGGCATAAGGGTTGGGTCCACGAGGTTTCTGCTCATAAAAAAGACAAAAATTGTGAAGATGCATGCATGCCAATACAATTTGGGCACATTTGGATGGCGTGAATGGTAGACAGCCACCAGTCTTATGTAGGCATCTGAAGGTACACAAAACAAGATGGCTGTATGTTGGCTTGTGTAACTTTTCAAGTTTAATTCTCAATCGATTAAGTAAATAAACAATAATACAATATAATACATAATAATAAATATATAATGCTGCAATTATTGTTAAATGATTAATTTTGATCATTTATTTTGATTTAAGAAAAGAATGACAATTCTCACACCATAAATGTGCAGGAAAGTTTAAAATAATGCTGATCACATATTCAGAAAGTATGTCATATAAAATATTTTATGTATTTGGCTTTTTTTAACATTGTACCTTTCATAAGCAAGACACACACTTTATTATCCAATAAAATGTTGACGTGTGGAAGAATTTCATATTTTGCTGTTTCAAAACTCAATGGAGTAATTAAAAATTGAAAACAAGCACACATTGTTTTTTAAATAACGATTTATATATATGTATATGTTATTTTACATTAATAAATTATGATAATAAACCTGAATCTGCTCTTTAGTACATCAAAGGCCCTCTTTACAACAACTTGTCCTCTCTTATGGGCTGTGTTAAACCTGGTTTGCTGGGCATTGTTTGGAGTGACTAATGGCGCCATGCAGTATCTGCGAAGAGTATATCCGCTATCACTCAACAGATAGCCAATATCGTTTCTCTCTAGATAATCCTATATGAATCAAACATTCATATAGTATACTATGATGTTCAAAGATAGATCATTTTAAGCTTTTTCATCGAGTAGTTTATCATTGAAATAAAGTTATTTTTCAGTGTGTTTTATTTGTGTTCTATTCAACGAAAATGTTAAAACAATTGCTGCCTCAAGACAGCACCTTTGAATAATATTCAAGAAATAAAAAACATAATCCTTGCACTTAAAATATTATAGCGCTTTATCATTTATATTTGATTGTCAATAAGTGATAACTTTTTTTTAATAACAGGTATTTTCCGCAAAATCATTATACCTTTACAACACAAACTTCAAACATGTATGCACCATGCGTTGACACAGGGCATTTTATTACTAATGTAGTTCAGGCTACAGAATTGTATGGGCGCTTTTGGGAGGCGTGGGCAAGCTCAAGCTTTTTGGATTCACTGTCAGGTACACAAGCTTAGATGGAGCACAAAGCAATAAGAATTTTATGAAATACAACTTGGGAGAAAATAATACATCCTTTAAATGTTCTTCTCCGTGGATCTTCAGTAAGTTTTATTCATCATGGATGTGTCTCATGTAATAAAAAAAGTCAGAAATAACATTCTTTCAAGTGGCATTTGGGGGAAAGGAAAGCATCACACGAGGCTGCTACAGTTGCCTTCATGAGACACCATACAGTGGCAAATGTTCTATGACTGCTTTGAGTGGGACAATGGAAATTCATTGCAGCTACATAGAAAGTTAACTATAGATCACCTTATTTTAAACACTCACTCTAAAATGAGAAACCATTTACTTGAAGACATTCTATATGCAGAGATGCTAAACACATTTAAGCAGTATCAAAGTTACTTGGGTAAAAAAGGGAAAGATTTGAATGGGGCTGTTGAACTCATTCAAAACACATCCATAATCATTGACACCTTCAGAGATATGCGTTCTGTAATACATCTTGAGGATCCCAGGCTTACTCAGTTTCTTGAAGTAAGCAACTGGTTCAACATGTGGAACGAGCACAGTAATACATGTAGCACGGGCTCAAAAGTAAAACAACAAAACTCCAACATTCCTCTCCTACCAATGTTATGAGGACCTACAGTAATGCCCAATTGGTTTCATTGAATTATACAAAAAGGTAATTCAAACCACTAAAATGGTATATGTAACACCATCAATGATACATTCAGACGTTGTTGAAAATGTATGCAATCAACAGCGGTCCACTTATAATGGGGCAAATACAAACCCAAATGCTCTACAACACAGACAATCTTTAAATAGCATTTTTAAGGACAGAACCTTGTATCAAAAAATCAAATGCTGGTCGAGGGAGAGATGCAGCCATACCCTATGAACATTAAATGAATACTAATGCTGCACAAAAGATTAAGCTATCTAAAAATTAATTTAAAATACCTCAGCTTTCTAGTGCAGCAGCTTTTTTCATTCTCGGTATTGGTAGAATTGACTTGTCCAAGGAACTGTGTGACCTCCTCTGGTTGTCGGATGCAACACTTTGTCGAGAAGTTGACCACCCTCAGTCCATCTAATGACTTTGCACGTCCAATTGCCACACAAAGCTGAGCTGGCTTAAATATTTCTTTACAGTGTACCTCCAGAAGCATCGTTAGTTAAATTTTATTTGTATCCTTAAATTGAAATTGTTTCTTGTTGTTTTTTTCTTGAGTGTTTCATTTCATACTGCAATAGTTAGGCATTAAAAATTACATTAAAATTTCATCATTATGTCAATGTTATTTGAGGAATACCAAAAAACATGAATGTCTTTATTTAGTAAATAAATACAAACATTGTAATTTTGAACTTGAGTGAAAATATTTAAGAAATACTTAAAATGTTTCTGGAATACGACCACTGTTTATTAAAAAGTTGACCTGCTCAAATATGTTAGTTACAATTCCTTTTATATCAACAGATATCTAAGTTACAGTAACATGAACTTGAAATGCAGATCTTAACAATATTGCAACCAAACACAGTAGATCCTGATTTGACAGATTATACAGGAGCTGTCTTATTTTACTTTACTGTTTGTTCAAAGATGATAAAATTACTACACTGTGTGTTCAAAGATGATAAAATTCATGCCTATGGATAAAATAATAAAAAATAACTGTTTTTTATATAAAGGTTCAATTTATAATATAATATCACAATAATAATCATATGAGACGCGTTCTGAGAAAACGGGGCATAATACATGTGCGTAAAGTGTCATCCCAGATTAACCTGTGCAGTCCGCACAGGCTTATCAGGGACGAAACTTTCCGCTTTAATGGTATTTTTATTTTAAAGGAAGTCCCTTTTTACCGAAAATATAGTTTAAGCAAAAAGTGTCGTCCCTGATTAGTCTGTTCGGACTGCACAGGCTAATCTGAGACGATACTTTACGCACATGCATAAGGCCCAGTTTTCTCAGAACGCGTCTCATATGTCATTACGCCTGAAATTTCTGATTATGCATGCATCGTATTCAGATTATATAATAAATGTTAAACATGTAATGGGTTATAGATTAATTAAAATTTATATAGTGACACATTTGCTTATTATATAATATGATTTATGAACATCATACAAGTATTAAATGGGTTGAACAATGGAATGATTTATTTTCTTGATGTGTTAATTAATGTGTGCTAAAGGTTGACAGACAATAGTAAAACAACTCAATTCTTAATGTTTGTAAAGGTGTGGGGTATGAAACCTATTTACTCACTTTTCCATAGTCATCCCTTGACTTTTATGAATGGTAAGTGCACAACTAGGTTTGAGAGGATACTGTTCTCGCCAAGCAACCACAGCATTTTTCCGGGGATCAAACACTTAAAAACATAACACAAATAATACTGTTATATATTTTTATAAGTTTTAAATTATCTTACCCTTAATCTTTTCTTACCCGTCTGCATTATATAATACCATTTAACTATCATAAACAACTTATTGCACTTGAAAAGACAATAAACCCAGAACAAACAACTTCTGTGGGAGCTACTTGATAAGGGTTTAGGCTTTTGTCTTAAACTATATTTAAAGCCTGGCTTTTCACTACAGGCTAAGCCCATACAAACACTAATTTAGTTGTATACATATGACAATTATCCATTTAAACTTGCACAGTAACTCACTAACTTGAGTTTTGCATAACTATTGAACATGACAAGTGTCAACTTGAATCTTTCATTTGAAAAACTGAAATTAAGTTAATAAAAAAATATTACTCATTTTCTCATAACTGTCTACAGTTAAAAAAAAACAATTAGCAAACAAAAGTGACTTTTTACGGGTTTGATGGCTAAAACTTATTTTGTGAAAAGGAGTATTTGCTATAGATAACCTGCAAAAGTAAATACAATGTTTACCTTCAAATCTAGCCTTCGCAATCAGTATTTTCTCTCTCATTGTTGGAAATTCAGCAATATATATGTTGTTTTCTTTTAAATCAAACACGATTCGGGTCAGTCCATTTACTATTCGGTCAGATAAGTTCTTAATCAAAATCACTTGAATTCCTTTTAACCCACACATTTCTCGGTGCCTTCAGATAATTCAAATGATTTTTGTCACCATGATCTGTAGATAAACATTGAAACAGTTGGCCTTCAATTTTTGAAATTTTGTCTCGATTGTAATCGTCTACAAGATTGTGGAAAAAAGTTGTGTTGTTTCCCCAATGACAGGTCGCTCTAGCGTTTTCATCAACAACTCATTTTCAGTTGAGACTTTTCCAAGATAAATCTCTTCCACAGCTTTGATGAGGTTGCTTTCATGCTGACGTACAAGTTCATTCAAGTTTATCTTGTGGGGAAAGGCAATACTGAAAATGTAACTTTCAAAACAGAACGAACCGACATGTCCATACCTTGCACACGACACGGGTGGCAACTTTTAAAAATCCCCAACCAGCAGGACCTGAATGCCATCGAAGTACAATGAAGGATTTTTCAAACAGTATACCTCATGTAAACATTCCATCAGCCTTTTGCTCATCATAGAGCACTCGTCAGCCACTAACACGTCCGTATTTTTAATACGATTCAACACGTCCACATATTTCACATTATTCTGAATATTAGAAATTTATTTTGGAGAATACCGTCCATCTCCTATCCCCGACCACATGTGAACAGTCATGGCACAGAAATCTGTAGGATACAGACTGCAAGCAATACCTGCTGTTGCTGTTATGGCACACGTTTTGTGTTTTTTTTTTCACAATTTTCCTTGATGACACGAACGAGTAGGGATTTGCCTGTCCACGCCGCTCCTAAGAGCACAATATTATGTCCATCTAGAACTATTTCGACAGCCTTTTTCTGATTAGTGTTGAGCGAAATTTTAAAACACGTTCGACAAAGTACGCCAAATTAATTTCCAGTTCTAGTGTTATGTAAATAGACTGTACCGAGCACCAGTTACCAACCAATGAGAACGCACATCGTTGAACGCTTCCTTCGACAATGTCGTAGCACTGACAAAAGGCAAGCGTTTGAATAATTTGAAAGCCGATTCTCGTAACAGATTTGTGTTGAATGGATATATATGTTAGTAAGTGTAAATTTTGTTTAATTTTAATTGCATTTCATTGTATGAGATGTGAAATAACACTGTGAATGACTGTCCAGCCGAAGTGTGTACGTTTGTAACTAGGGTTGCAAGAGGTTACAAAAATCATTAACCGGTTGACCTTTTCCCGTAACCGGTTATTAACCGGTTAACCGAAACGCCTTAAGTAGTGAAAATGATTTAGAGTACGTAAAAAATTTCATACCGCTCGAACAGCTCTGTAGAAACAAAAGTTATTTCAAATTTGAAATCGCTTGCGTTGATAACATGCCAGTTTCGTAATAAAATGTATTGTACAATTTATTTTAATAATTTTGTAAATGTAAGCTATATATTTTATTTAGTTTTCCTGCGTACATGCACAGGGGTAAAAAATTGAAAAACTACACAATGTTCATTTTCACGTGTTAATAACTTATTTTTGGTTGGGCCGCTTATTTTACGTTCGCGTGGTATCGCTCACAAAAATGGTGTGTTCATTCTGTTTTAATTTTTGAAACTCAAATTGGCTTAATATAGAAACCTTTTTTTTCCCTTTCTATGCGACGTAAAGTGGGTCATGTGTGTCCAACGAATTCGCATCTCTTCTTATTCGATACTTACATATTTTGTTGTTTGCATTTTAGCGTTTGTAGCCGAAGTAGTATCGTTTGATTTTCATTATACAATTAAAAATGTGGGTAAAATAAAGAACACGAATGCAAATTAAATTAATTTTGCTTGATATGTAAGTTGAATGTTTAATATAACATGGTTCAAACAGAAATCTCAAACCTAAATTCAAGCACTTTTCAAGGACATTTCAAGGCCGAATTTTCATTTTCAAGGCCGATAACCGTATGTTAGTTTCCATTATAAAATGCAGGTTCAACCGAACATGGATATCCATTTGCTTGGATTGGTCTTTCTTGTTTAAACTTTAATCAAAAGACACTGAGTACGGTCCATTTATAGAACTATCAAGTAAAGTTTTGAAATATTCAGCTAGCCCCAAAAACAGCCACACATGCTGTCTTGCGGTCTCCGCAAGAAAAGTTCTTTACAATGGTACTGTCATGGAACACAACCTGAAATAAATTTGTAATGTTTTAAGTGGAAATAAAGGATTGATGTGTGCAAACAGTATGCAATACCCACAATACTTCCACTTTCAACATATCATTTTTTGAAACGAATTTGTGTATGGATTTCTGCGAGTTTGATACTGCTGCTGATGGTTGCGAAAGTCCCGGAATTTGAATATCTTCTTTCTGCACACTCTATGTGACTGTGCCTTCCTAATCCGACACAAATGGGCTGTTGTTGTTTATGTCTGTTTTAGATTTAACAGTTTTAACAATAGTACCTTCCTGTTTCACAAAAAACACATCCCAGGAACCCTGTTTGCTTCTCAATTTCATGTTTTCTTTGTGGGTTTTCCCTTTCTCGTGGCTTTTTAAAGCGCTTTTCCCCATCCCCCCGACATCAATGGTTTTCATACTGACCTGACAATGTGCTTTTCGAATGTCATTTGTTTTTTTTATACCCAGGAATATTCACTTAAACTCCCTGGTTTGAAACGACACTTCCGCATCGCTGCGTTTTCACTCGCGAAAATTGATCACAAGAACCTCTGACGTTGTACACATAATCTGTGACGTGTACACATAACGTTTTGTACTCAATAGTGTACGAAACTTATATTTCGTACTCAACTTTTTGCGCGAAGGAATTTATGATAAATTTTCGTAATATTTCCCTTAAGAACGATTTAAGTTTATAATTAAAGCGATGATAAAAGTAATTTTGAGCAGAAATAAACATTTTCAAGGCCTTTTTACTTGAAATAAGCACTTTTCAAGGCCAACCTTTGTTCAAGGGCTTTTCAAGCCTAAGACTCGTTTTTAAGCACTTTTCAAGCCCTGTGCGAACCCTGTATATTCAGTATGATTATTTAATAGCGAAGTAACTAAGTATAATGATCTCAAATACTGATAGTTACGTATGTTTGTTAACGTACTTTAGCGCGAAAATTTTAAGCAATTACACAAATACTAAATTCAACGGTTTTATTTTGTATCTATGTTTAATTGATGTTTAATTATTTAATAAGTTAATAATTTGCTTTCTTTAATAATACTTTCATCGGACGGTAATGGTGGAATCATTAGACGTAATATTTTCATAATTATATTAATTTTTGATAAAGTTTTCATCTACGGATGCAATTCTTGATAAAAATGTTACTTTAGTTATAAACACGGTATTTTTGCGAGCAGTGTTGGGTATTGGTAAACAAAACATCAAAATAAGCCGTCTAATGCCTCAACTGTTTTTTTTATCGCGAGTTCAATAAACGTGTCAATCAGAGGTCCAGATAAGAGATGCGTATTTATTAAGATACGCATGAAAAAAAAGAAAATACGCATGGCTTCAAATTTTGTTGAGTAAAAAAAACTCCTGGCTAAATTCGGATTACGCATCGTGTGCAATTTCAATGCGTATTAGCCGTTTATACATGCATATAAGTTCATGTAATCATGACTGGTTCCCGTCATTGTGTCCACACCAGTAAAACGTAGTGACATCACCATCTATGTACATAATTTGGTTCCCGACCTAATTTACTTTTCAGTCAGAACGGTATCATTTCATTTTGGCCCACGATAAAGGCTGATGTTGACACAACGGACTCTCCACTGCATTGTTGAGAATCGATATACGCTAATGGTGAAAACATTTGACATCACATTCGAAAAAACAAACGAATCGCCCAACTCCAAGCATATAAGTTTTTCTATCAGTTCATCTCTTGTGTGGCACTATGGAAAAACCTTTTTCCTTTAAGTACTGCTTAAATGGCAGCCGAAATACACATATATAATAAACAAGTTTTACGGATACCACCCGCTTACCATTCAGATAACGTGGCTAAGCACATGTTTAAACTGTTACATATATTAAAATCCGGTTTGCAATCAATGAATCCACTAGAATCATTATGCCTTGCGAAAACTTGCTGCTTGCTTGTTTTTCATATGACCGTCAAGATCTGTGCCGCCCTGACCGGCAGTCCCTGTCCCGAAAGCGCTTTTCTTTTTGTGACATGTTCCGCGGCGTCTGCATGTGTTTGTGTTTTATTGTCATTATGCTTTGCGAAAACTTGCTGCTTGCTTGTTTTTCATATGACCGTCAAGATCTGTGCCGCCCTGACCGGCAGTCCCTGTCCCGAAAGCGCTTTTTTTTGTGACATGTTCCGCGGCGTCTGCATGTGTTTGTGTTTTATTGTCATGTAAATAAAACAAAACTTAATGGCGAGCCAGTTATAAATGGTCGATCTCTATTAAGTTGACATCGTCATTAGTAACACCAGAAATAATTGTACGCCCTATTATTGACATTATATTAAATAAAACAAAAGTTATTGCTTTATTGTGTACAAAACTGCTTGTAATAGCAAGTTAACACTACATGTACAATTTATTATTAATTCTGGTCCTTTGAACATAAATACTCCTTAAAATTATCGGATTATGATTTTTACTCATCAATTAAAAAATTCATGAGTGAAATACCCCTCGGCTGAAAAAATTATCTGGAGCTCTGGTGTCAATTACGTCTTCGCTAATAGCTCCCACTCACCGCTGTTCGCTAGTTAAATTTTAGCGAGTCAAAAAAAACAATAGTGTCAGTTATCAAAACGTACAGCCTTTTTGTTATCACAAAGGTATTGATTAATTGTTTTATTACTTTGATTGTTGACACGTTATTTATTACCGTCGATCGTGCGGCATGTTGTTCTAACTAGTCGCCAGCGCAAGTTGAATGTAACCGGTTAACTGGTCGTTTCGGTAGGTTAACCGGTTAACCTCTTGCATCCCTATCTGTAACGTATTTTCGTGGTAATCAGATCGATTCTAGGAAATGTTGTTGCAAGTTTGTTTTTTGATGACTGCCTTACGGTACACTTATGCGAACATGCATCGATTTATTCGTTAAATATGAAGTCTTCTGCGTTGTTTGATACCAACATTGTGCAAATTGGTTGAAAATTGATGGAGTAGTGAGCCTCGGAAATTGGCTGGTATGCCGAACTGAGCGATTCAAGGGTCTAAGTCACATACCTTGTTATATATATATATATATATATATATATAAGTAAAAAAAATGTTTTTCGACTCACTGTTTTGTCATGTTATTTTGTATGACTAATGGACATTTTTGAGAGTGTTGGAGGGGGGGGGGGGAGGGGGTAGTAGCTGATGCCGAGTGCCTGTGGATTGCACAACTAAATTCAGTAAGGCAAGTATAGTTGCCGGAAAAAAAAAACGATATCGTTTATATATCTCCATCTCGGATAACCCTTTTAAAGGTTTTCGCGATCGAATAATCGTCTTTAGGTATGTTTTCTACATTTTAAAACAAGATTGGACGGTAACGAATTGCTCTAGCAGCCATCTTGGAATCTGTAAGAATTATTCTTAGTATACTCAAGAGCATTCTTAGAATTCTAAAGAAAATTCCTTGTTCTTAAGAATTTTCTTAAGCAATATTTGTTGATGAATTAGACTTCAGAATTTTTTCTTAGACTAAAGAATTTTCTTTATTCTTAAATCTGAGAATAGCTAAAGAATTATCGGTGAATGCGGCCCCTGGCTGAGAAGGTGTATCAAAATATTTATTTGTATGGGAATGCCATTGTTAAAGTATTTTTTTCTCTGTTTCTCATAATGTTTTCGAGCTGTTTCAGTTTAATGCACAAGAGTCCATAAAAATATTAATTTCAAAATATGCTTCTTTTATTTCTTCACATGTTTCAAGATGTTCAAATACTTGTGGCAGTATAGAAGTTCTGTATTCTTGAAGTAATTCATTTAATTTCTTTTCAGTTGATGCGCGATCCGACATTGTATTTTTATAATGACTAATCTGTTACTAACACCATTGAAAGAAACACTCTCAATATATTAAAGGATGTTTTTGAAAGTATCCCATGTGTCATTACTGGACTTTGTAGCCATTTCTTGTAAACATAATAGAGTGTAATTACCTTCATCATCCCTTGTTGCAAAAGTGGCCCATTTCATACCATATTTGGGGGTTTCATCAATAGTTTCAAGAAAGAATGTCAAACTCAATAACTGACCTGTTTTGTTTAACAGAATAAGGTGCTCTGCAAATAGAGATCTGTGAATCTGCACGAGATTGTCCCATTTTTGTTTAGCGTTTTCGGTTCCCTGGGAAACTCTGCCTGGTTATAAAAAGTTCCGCGACAGATCCCCAATACTTCTTTTTTGATACAGAAGTATCAATAACTGAAAAATTTACACAGACATGTTTACACAGACATGTATTGTCGTAGTGCATTTATGTAAAAATAAGTCCACAATGATTTATGTGCCATGGTTTCAATATTGTGCATAAATGAACTTTATACTTTACAAGACTTTTAACGTTTTTATTAGCATTAAACTTAATTGCATATCTTCTATTGATTCAGTCTTTAAATCAACATTTATTATTACTATTATGTTTTATACTTATTTATTTACACTCTATGTCAAACGCTTATAAAAATATCACAATACATAAAAGCATAACAAACATAGTTACACCAATGTTATTCTGGCAGCTATAATTATCAAATAATATATAAATATTTAAATAAATTCAAATCTATATATTATAACAATTATAAAAAATAGTTATCAATCGAAATGCTATACTTGACCTATGGATAACCCATTAAACCAAAATCTTATTTCCAATGGGGTCCATTAAAAGTACGACAAAAACAATGATCAAGTTGTTAAATGATCTATCTTACACACATATACGTTGGTGTATGATTGAGATAAAGCATGCGAATTACTTACTAAACCAATTAACAAAAAATAAATAACATTACCAAACATGAGGCTTATCTAAATAAATATTATTGCAAATATGGAAACATTTCAATTCAAATAGTATATATCACATATTTCAAGTGTTTCTATATCACAGTCATATTCTTATATCAATAATACATATATATGTCCTCACTTGTCTCAGTTTGTTTGTCTTGTAGATGTTTTTTAACCATTCTTTTAAATTTGTTAAAATTTTCCACTTTTTTGATCTCCTCTGGAAGGAATACCAGTCTGTAGATCCAGAGTATTTGAATGTTGTTTTGAAATAAGCATTTGTCACAGTTGGTATTATGAAATTACTGCGCCACTCGAGAAAATATTTTTTCTATGATCACTCGTGAAATAAAATCGATATTCCATCGAATCCAACAAATATCCTCTATTTATCGAAAATTTTCACACTGTTAAATGACGTCATTTTGCGACGAAATTACGTGATTATTTCAGCGAGATTCTCCAGTTAAATTCTTTTCGGGTAAAAATTAAAGACAATAGAAGAATCAGCGACGGTAAAATTGCGACCCCATCAATTTCACAATGTTCAATCGACTAACACAACGTCCGTGGTTCATCCATCGGCTGAGCTAGTAGATACATGCCGGTTAAAAGCGGAGTGTAACTATTTCCCTATTCTTTATATTTTATCTATTGAATTGAGCAGGTTTGAGTGTGTTCTTTGAGAGCCTCAGTAAGGACTTTGTGAACGTAATCCCTACCTTTCTAGCTGCTTACTTTTAAAGAAATCCGTTATATAATATATAAAGACGTATTCGGATACCAGAATAGAAATGCAAAATTTCTAATGCACTATCAGTTATGCAAAACGTAAATAGTTCGTTATAGAACACACATACCTAGAAAAGGGGCACACCCACATGGAATTCGACTCGATGCACAGTGTCATAGAAACTTATGAATAGACAAGTTGTCAACTCACATTTTAACCGCCTGCTTCAAAAATAAGTACTTTTTGCCTTCCGTAACAGAAAGAGAGTAGCAGACTGTGACCTTCCACACACCTTCCACACACCGGTCGACAAGAACAGTCGTTTCCGAAAAAGTCCAATTTTTGTTTCGCATCACGATTACAGCTGTCGTCTTAATATAATGAAGTGAAACTCAAGCTCCTGCAGCAGTATGCCATTCTTATTATACACAATGTTGTGGTCCTTTATTTAAAGCAAGAGACCAATTGCCAAAACAGTACGGCACAATAAAAAACAACATATCCACATAGTAGAAAAAAACTGGGGTCACCGCATTGGAACGGTTAATGCTAAGTACCGGTTTTACAGCTCTCAACCTCACACTTGGCCGAGCAATATTCATGATACATAAAAATGTGAATACAATTTAACCTCATATCATGGCAACTCAAATTAAACAATAATAAAAGGGAATTATAACGCATTCAATTTAATTACTCAACTATTTGAGGAGCGATGAAATGAAATTACGAACAAGCGTCAACAACATCTCTTATTCTTACACAACATATTAAAAAACTTGCACCATATAGTTAATATTTCAGATCATCATCGTGCAAATACAGGAAGCAACAGCAATATTGGGTGTACACATTCCATAGTACATAACTTGGTTTTGTATGTGGCTGTAATTTACTATGAAAATAAATGTAAAGTAAATGTCTTCTGACAACGCGCGAAAACTACGTCATTAAAAAATGCCTGTTTTGGGCATAAATACCTCAAATCATAATTTTCGTTAGTTCCTCTGCATCCAAGTGACACACAATTGTCAAGGCAAAATGTGTTCAACAAGCCCTTTAGCGATATACCCCAAGCATTCCTCGGTAACATTCAATCTCCTAATAAATTATTTGATATGTGGAGTGTGTTTTGTTGCCCTTTTCCATTTGTTAAAAGTTCTCTGTTGTGCCTTTATATGATCCATTGTCAGCTAAAGGTGTTTTTCTGTTGTCTTTCAAAATGTGTACAGAATATGTATTGCGTTTGAGATCGATGTTTGAAATCATGGTCCTGACTATGCTTAGTTCATATTCAGAACCATCCTATGTTCAAACTATAAGTAAATAATTTTTCTCAGAATCTTAAGAACTTGTTAACATCAGCAATTATTTTTCAAAGTATTCTTGTTTTCAGCTTAACAGATATGTTCTTTTACTTCTTCGTTTTCAAGTGGTTTAAAACATTTGGGCTGAGAGTTTGTTAATTGAAGAAGTACTACGCTGATAAATTTCAGAAGGCTTATGGTAGTCAAAGTCATTGAAAGCAATGTCATACATAGTTTCAAAATCAGTGACACTTGTTTTCACGTTTTTGAAGGGTTTAAGACCTACATATCAAATGTTCACGATGCCCGCATAGTTGTTTTATCAATAATTTTCATCCGTCATGTTATTATGTGCATCTTGTTTCTTATTTTTTTAACAGTAAAATCTTTATATCTATTCCGACTTTCATGTTGAATTCGTCTTAAAATTTGTAAATAGTCCATTTATGATCCAAGATGAAAAACAGTCATACGTTTTGTGTTTTACACCTATATCTCTTGCGCAGCCCTTGACTTCACCACACCACTTGTTCCATTATGCACGTGATGCATGACACGTCCTTGCAGTTTCTCCAAATGATTGTACCGTCGTTGTCTCGCCCGATTTGTTAAAGTCAATTTCTATCTGAAGATCAAGTCAGGTTTTTTTTTAAGCGGACGCCCGCTTGCCCGTGCCGGGTTAAAATCGTCGCGGGCAACTGATTTTCCAAAGTAGGTAGTCCGGCGGGCAAGTCCGTTTCG
Organism: Dreissena polymorpha; assembly: GCF_020536995.1. NCBI lineage: Eukaryota > Metazoa > Mollusca > Bivalvia > Myida > Dreissenidae > Dreissena > Dreissena polymorpha. The sequence goes on from NC_068370.1 coordinate 39,687,823, forward strand.
TATTAGCATAATTGCGTTATTTTTCGCCTTTTCCCCTTGTATCTATTTATTTTCTTTGGGTCAATATATGCTTTTATCAAGTACAAGTAAAACGAGATTTGATTGGTCGCTTGCGTTGTATAAGCCAATCTAAACGCTCAACACAAGTTCTACTCGGCGGACGTTTCAACATGGCGGACGGTAGCGTTTTTTCTATTTTTAATAAAAGTAAGTCAAAACACTCAAAGGAACAAACCAAAACAACCGACAATCAAAAAGAAAGGAAGAGAAAATATGAAAATGAATCACGAAAGCGTAACTTTCAAACATTGTGGCTTCATGAATTTCCATGGCTTGAATTTGATAAAGAGTCGCGATTGATGACATGCAAGATTTGTCTCAAATTTGAAAACAACGGTAGTTTCGTTACAGGTTCAAATTTTTTTAGAAAAGATTCTGTTAAAGCAATGAGGATTCACAGTCATACTACATGAATGTAAAAAAGGATGAGGCTCAAAATAATAGTAATAAAACAAATTCTGAGGCCCATAAGGCATTACAAAAGCTCAATGAAAAAACTATTTCCCAGTTGTGTTTCAAATTTCGAAATGTGCATTACATTGCTTAAAAGTGTAGACCATTCACAGATTATTCAGAACTTTGTTGTCTTAATAAGGCCCAGGGTCTTGATATGCTTTAAAGATCAAATGACAATAAAAAATTGACTTCAAAAAAGGGCAACCAGTTTTAAATGAGGGCAAGTAGATGTTCAAAGTAACTTGCCCCCGGGCAAGTGAGTACCGATTTCTTACGTTAACCCCTGCAAGGGCTGTCAGCTGCAGCTTTGATATTATTTGCAACCCATTTTTGCAAGCGGCTTTGTCATTTTGAGCCCTTGCTTGAAACTACCACTCTTCTGCACAATCCACATCAAGCGATACATGCTGCTTGGCTTGACGTGATTAATTTCGTATATTGCAAATTACAGTATTGTGTCAAAATGAATTCTGACAGCGTCTTGTATATTTTCAGCAAACCAATCAAAATCAAGAACATGTATGCTCGAGCTAGAAAATCAATACACGAACAGAAATGAATGATTATTGCAAAAGCAATCGAACGAGATGCACTTTCAAGCAGGTCAATATTTTCGTTGTTCCAGTGACCGAGGATTGGGACAGAGAATTGTTTCAAATACCAGAAACAGACAATCGGAACAGCATTGTATCAGAAACGGAGAATTTGGACTACGAAATACGCCATTATGAAGCAGGTATGTTGTTTAATAATTATTTCATTTCAAAGTTTTTAATTGTGTACGATGAGTATGAAATATATATGTTACTTGTCTTTTTTCCGAGTAAACCCAGAGTTGTATGTGCTGCCAAACTTCGCTGGGCGATTACATTTGCGAGCATATTTGCTGGAGCGGCGAAGATTTGAAATGTAATAGAACATATAACGCTCAATTTTTTAAGTAAACGAAAATGTAAGTTGTGTTAAATCTATAATATATCGTTTTCAAGAAAGTGTGCAGTAAAGAAGAACACAACGTTCACTAGTATTGTTCCTTGTATACTTAGAACGATTATTATAGTTATATCCATGCCCCACATTCAACATAAGCAACACGAAACAAAATTGTGTCCTTGTGTCATATGAACGAATTTGCAATAAAACGTAATTAAGATTCACATCGTACATCAACATATTTTTGTCGTCAGTTTTCAAAACTAAAGTATGGTTGATATTCAAATGTATTATTTTTCTCTTTTGTGGATATTGTTTTAGTATGTTGATGCTGCATTAACAAATATAAGTGTATATGCAGTGAAAACACCAAAAATAAACAACGGTTGCGATAGACACCTATAAACTGTTAGATGCCCATAATATCTCTTTAAAGTGATATTATGTACATTTTTCACTGTTGTATTGAACTGAAAAAAAATTAACAGGTCAAAATAGTTAGTGAAATGTGGTAACTGACCAATTATCTACAACTCATCTTGCTACCAGTTGTTTATAAAAATATATTATATTCGATATTTTACATGACTCACCGAGTCCACTAAGCCGCAATGATTCGTAAAACAAAATTGTGTCTTTGTGTCGTATGAACGAATCTGCATGAAAACTAAATTTAGACTCACATCGTGCATCGAATTATTTCTGTCATCAGTTGTCAAAACAAAAGTACGGTTGATATTCAAATGCATTTTTTTTGAATTTCCGGGATATTTTTTTAGGATGTTGATGCTGCATTAACAAATATAAGTGTATATGAAATGAAAACACCAAAAATAAACAAGGATTGTGATAAGACACCTATAAACATAGCATATACTGTTAGATGCCCATAATATCACTTTAAGTGTTAAATGGACACTTACCTTTTAATATTACCATTCCAAGAGGTGTGATGTTCACTAGTGAGAGAATTTCATACAAATGCATGCCTGCATATTTATTATGTCTATACAGAATACATTTTGTAATTGAAACCACCCTCACTGTGTTTTAAGGTTCCATACACGTATACTTATTGTATTGTTGCTTAACACTTGTAAGGAGCGAAGCAGTTTCTTTGTATAATGGTGTCCTCCATTTTCTTGTAATATGTAAACTCTTATAACTCATCACAGAGCTTTTATAGTTATTTTCCTCCGTGTCATAATCATATCTCATAAGTGTTACTAACAATCTCTCATGGGCAGTCCTCATCAGAGCTTTGTTTACATTCGCAACGGCGGCCATCTTGGATTCTTAGAACTTGTCGACCCAGGTCGATTTGCTTTAGTTGGTCGTTCGTTCATAGGTCGGGTCGACCGTGTGCTAAATCGACCAAGGAAGACCAGCGTTCTTTTAGAGTCATTTCGGTTCGAGCCTCCACGAAGAAAGGTCGCGTTCTGATCAAGATCATCATAAGTTGCTAGTCAGTGGATGAGCAGCAGGACAATTGAATCGCCGATCCAGTTGACAGTCGATACGGTTTTCTACTTTCTATCTCATAACTTTTTGCATGAAAGTTAAATAGGTTCATATTCATGAATTGTCTCATTGTTTGATACGTGTTTGTTTACATCCTGTGGTGACTCATCCGCGACATAGATTCTTCATGTTTAATTTTTATAAGTCGGTTAGCGTTTTCTTTTTCCGAACAAAATAACTGCTCACTTACACGAAACAGATATACATAGATATTCCAGAGTTTTATATATCCTCCGCTGGTGTAATCCAAACGATCAATGTTACACAGAATAAAACTTTAAACATATGGCGGCTTTATTTGTTTTAAACCTGCTAACAACTAAGTCAATACGGTTTAGTACAAAACGGGACAGCAGCACGCAAAAGTATTTAAGCCAATTGGTTCATTCGTTGCCGAGTTATGATCGGAAACGATTTTTACACTAAGTGTGATAGTGACATTGACCTAGTGACCTTAATTTAAATATGGGTCATCTACTGCCCAAGGCCAATCCGCATGTGTAGAATCAAGCCAATCGGTCAATTCGTTTACGAGTTATTAATCCGAAACGAACTAGTCCATCGACATTCAGACTTGTCTACATGATTGTACCAACATTCTTACTGGTCTACCGACAGACAGCCAGCATACCCCTTCTTCAAAGAGGGGCATACGAACAAAGAACGTGAATAATTTACATGAGCTGCCAGACACTATCACCTTTTGCAAAGGAATGTACACAAATGAAGTGAGACAAACACTCATGTCCTTTATTATGCAGCATGGTGTCAGTAAAAAAACGTAAATGAAGTAATCACAACTCTGCTTAGCAATCTCTCTGGTCAATCCAAAACTCAACAACCAAGCACAGGCGTCAAATGAAGGCTTATGATAGGAACACGGAGGTTGGCAAACCAACACACCTTATAAGAACTTCTCAAAGATAACAAACCTTTACAATACAACAAGATGGCACAACAAAGCATCACAGACATTTTCAAGGTAACCAGTTCACAGCATCTGATGGAAAATCTGTAACATTAGGATTAAATGAAATAGAAGGATCTGGCAAAACTATTTTTAAAACCTTTGAATCTTTGCTTGAAGACCCGTCGGAAAGCATGAAATATCCGGAGGAGAGAGAAAATATGGCCAAAATTGTAACATCAATAATCGCTACAATGTCTGACCAATTCTCTACCAATTAAGTTTTAATACAGATCTGCAGAATCTGAAAACAAACAAGTTATACCACATATAGTTGAGAAATAGGAAGACTAAACAGAAAATGAACAAAAAAGCTGTCAAAAATCTTTAATTTCTTTTGCAAAGTGCACATTTAAGTCAACTTTGCGAGTGAAAGTAAAACATGTCTTCAGCAGCTGGAAGGCACTGTAATTGCTGATGCGCACAGCCGATACAGATTTCACAAGCAAAAATGTTGCACAATGCGGCTTGTGAAAACAGCTTCAATGGCCTTCGCAAAAAAGGTTGCGACAAATCTCGTTTAGGGGGCCATTTTAACATTCATTTGAAAAATTAAGGAAAAATAAAGCACATGCTATGACAAATAAAGAACCAAAAGCCTAAGAAGCACTGACAAAGTACTAGGATCTCTTCGTTACTTTGCAATATGGGCATTCAATTACAAGATAGATACCTACATCATGTTAGTCAGCCTACTGTGTATTGGGCCGTAAACGATGTTTTAGAAGCTATGATCAACCCAGCACATAGACAATTCATATACATGCCAATAATGTTATAGGACATCCGGCAACAAAAGAAAGATTTCTACAACATCGTTCAATTCCCCAATGATATTGGTGTCATCGATGGAACTCATTACCAGATACAAGCACCACGTGTAGATGAACCTCTATTCGTGAACAGAATGATTATCATTTAATAAATGCCGAGATGAATTTGTAATTTTTATTTTATATTAATTTTGTAAGCAATTATTTTGAGCAAAGATGCCTGAATATTGTGAATACAAGATTGTATGCCACCTAACACTAATTATTGTCAGCAATGCTTAATTAATGACATAACTTTACATTACGAGTATTACACAAACAATACATAAAATAAATACCAAGTAAAACCAACCAATGCTACATACATAACAATTTTTACCCCATTGTAATCACTTTGATTTACATACCTGTATGAATAAAAAAAGCAAAGCTTTTGGTATCTTGACATATCATGTTTAATGACAGTAACATCATTAGAGACATTGTTCCTCGATGGCCCGGATCTGTACATGATTCGAGAATCCTCCGCAACAGCGGACTTGCTCAGTTCATGGAAGACCATATAAATCCTGAGCCATCAGTATCTTCTGCGTTATTCAGGATACCCATGCAAACGGTGGCTGCTAATACGTTTTTAACACATGCTGGTGAAAACCAAAATATATACAACATTTACGTTTGTAGAAAGTATGTTTCTATGATTTAAATCATCACTTCAATTTTGTCCCTGGTGGAGAGCAAGAACTCGTCCCCAAACCCACCTATTATGGAACGAGCACACAACCTTAGCCTCTCGATCATCCGCCCGGATGCCATATACACTGCTGCAACCTCATAAAGAATCAAATCATAAAATGAAATATGCAAATAAACCTGCACTATTTTAAAGAACGATAGAGCAGCAGAAATTACATGGTATGTTTGAACCGGAGACAAATTTTAATTGTTACATATTTTCGTATTGTATAATTTTGCTTTATTAAAAATCAACTAGTGCACACAAGAGAACCACATCTGTTTAAACATGTAAAAAATAATAGCATTCATATAATGAATGGATTTTATAATTTATGTTTTCAGTTGTCTGTCATTATGAACTATTTTTCGTTTTATCATATTTTCATAAGTGACATAATACTTAAAAGTAGATTCGATAAATTATTATTCTGTGTACAAACAGGTGCTACGAAAAGCTGTTAAGGATCTAATTGTGAAGGAAATCGAAGATGAGGTTTTTCTTTTGTCATCCAGAAATGTTGACGTGTCAAGCGTGCTGATCCGACATCGAAGCATTGAAAGCCTCTTCGAGAATGGGAAAAATCTGATCAAAGAGATCATCAGGGAAATGTCAGAAAGGTAAATAATTATTAAAATGTGCGTTGTATGTTAAGCATGACTTGTATTAGATAAATTTTAATCATCCTGTTATTTTTGGTCATTTATTGCACAAAAAACATGCAAGATCATTTATCATTTAATAAATGCCGAGGTGAATTTTTACTTATTTAATATTAATTTTGTAAGCAAATATTTTGAGCAAAGATGCCTGAATATTGTGAATATTCCGACTCCACTTTGTAACATGAAAACGACGTCAAAATTTCACAACTCGGCGTAAATTCAACACATAACGTTTGATAACGTCTGGATATATTATGTTATATAATCAAACTGCATTTACAACGAAAATACATTAACATTACATAAAACAATAGTTTGAATATTATTCAACGACTTGTGGTAAAGAATCAGCACAATATGTAATCGACTCAATTATCATTTTCAGAAGCCTCGGTAATACAGGCTAAACTCAAATAAGCGATAATCGAACTCTTATGTATGTAAATATATAATTTGTTAAGTCGTATGTGTTTAAATATAGGTTTGCTATTTAGCTGAACGACATGACTGTCACTCAGTTAGTTTTAAACGAGCATTGTTTGACATGTTCACACATTCGAGTATTGATGTCTGTTTATATTCTGTCACTTTAAAGTGATATTATGGGCATTTTTCACTGTTGAATTGAGCTGAAAAGAAGTAATAGGTCAAAAGAGTTAGTTAAATTATGGTTACTGACCAATATTTGAAACTCATCTTGCTTCCAGTTGTTTATAAAAATATATATTATATTCGAACTTTTATATGACTGGTGAGTCCTCTAAGCCGAAATGATCCGTAAAACAAAATAATGTCTTTGTGTCGTATGAATGAATCTGTACTAAAACGTAATTTAGATTCACACATTACATTGAATTATTTCTGTCATCAGTTGTCAAACGAAAGTATGGTTGATATTCAAATGTATTATTTTTCTCTTTTCTGGATATTGTTTTAGTATGTGTTGTAAAACCAATCATCTTTTTTTACCGCCAGTGTAAGTTAGGCATCCCACCACCTTCCAATCGTTAGGCGGAAACCTTATCCATTACACCACCTTGACCTAAAGGATAATTCAATTGTTGATAAGTACATGTATGTTTATATTTATAACGATCTGAATACCGTCATTATTTCATTTGTGTGTACTGATTTTAAAATGCATCCATTAGCATTTCAATGAAACTGGTTTACTGTACTATTGATAAAATAAAAATGTGTGTTCAAAAGCATTAAACAAATCACTGTTTTTCATCTGTTTATTGCACAGGTATAGCGCACGAAGACAGCCCCGACACGGATCAAATACCAGATACGATACCTAAGGGAATCTTCAAACCAGTAATCTTGCCAGAAAAAACCAACCATTATTACATTTGACATGGAAACTACTGTCCTCAGTATGTTGTGATACAAACAATTGTTCTTTTAATAATTGTGTAGAATCAATAACAGGGTGCCTGTTCCCCAAATGGATTTCCAAATAAAAGGAAATATAATGTAGATAAATATGGCAGAAACTATTATTTGCATGCTGTTTATGCTCTACTGATCATTTATTACAATGACTTTTTATGGTGAAAAGAATAAGAATACTTGTATGACAATATTATAACATGTTTCATTAAAACAAAAATTTATGTATTTTCAGAATGTCTTACATCAATACTCGAATATTCCAATATTTTAATGCAAACGTTGCCTTCCGAAATATCAAGGTTGAAAATCTAAGTGTTTCATAATTTCTACAAAAAACACGTCGCTTTGGATCAAGTTCCATTTTATTGTGCCATATACAAATTTGTGTGAGCTTCTGAAGTCGATTTGTATCGACATATTAAAGACTGTAACTTTGCTCCACATGAAGCAACTGTAAATGCCATGTTGGCAAATGATGAAAGCGTCAATGAAAAAGCTCCATATGTGCCAACTGCCTTGGGCAGTGTACGCCTTTCTAAAGAAGATTCATGTTTAATTAACAGTCGTTGCAAGTCTTCGGACATTATGAAATGTGAAATGGAATCGTCGGGTTTAAAACGAGATTATACAATTTTGTCAAATATGTATTAATGTATATGAAATGTGTAAAAAACTTATTATATTTGTATTTCAATATAAATTAAAATAAAGTTAAAGTGATATTATGGGTGTCTATCGCAACAACAAAGACACAATTTTGTTGTACGGATCATTTCGGCTTACAGGACTGGGTGGGTCACGTAAGATATCGAATATAAAATATATTTTTTTATAAACAACTGGTAGCAAGATGAGTTGCAGATAATTGGACAGTAACCACATTTTAACTAACTCTTTTGACCTGTACATTCTTTTCAGCTTAATTCAACAGTGAAAAATGCCTATAATATCACTTTAACCAAACATATCTACTGCACATTTCATATATGTGCCAGTCCAGTAAGATTTCTTCAGATGTGACGTTATACATAAAACGGCAACATCTTAATCGTACTCAAGTCTCTTTCGTGTACGCAAGACATATAAGCTGTTTGGGAATACACGCTATTCTGTGCAGAGTCCTTAAAACGACACATAGACACCATTTTCGTTATGTAACAAGTTATTGAGTTTGAACTGGCAATACATAATTACATGGTATTAACATTTAATTTAAGGCACCATATACATATCGTTTCTTAGTTATTGGTTACAAATTGTGAACATTAAATGTTTACACAGTTATCGTATTTATTTACTGAAAATATGAAATGTATAACGCACATACCTTAATGACAGGCCGCATGAATACAACCGTGTGATTATTATTATATGCTAAACACATTTGAATGACACATTGGTTGGGTTTTATACTTCTTTATTTTAATGTCATTAATATTATATCAGTAGCTAATCACTAACCGATTATTTTACTGTAACTGTGAGGTGATTCGCAAAGTACGTGTGTCCGTGTCATTTTCAAGTTAGAAAATGTACGCATTTTTTTAAAATGATTATTAACCGCGGTCTTTTTTCAAACAATTGCCTTACTGTTGACTATATTTTGCGTATAATGTGTGTGCCTTCATCAACGTATCGTGATGCGACGTAGAAGACATTCACATATTATAGTATCAAAACACCGTATTACGGCGTAAATTAAAAGAAAACGTCCACAGATGTGTCCTCTATCAAGATAATGTAACATTTTGATATTAAGTGTAGATATGTAAATGAGTAATGTTTTTGAACGTATTCCCCTGGTAACGCACATGTTAGCATTCAATTTTTCTGTTGCTGAGTAGGTTATTTCAAGACTGTCTTAACATGTTTGTTTGTCAAATGTTGTTAACAATTTTTTACAAAAATGTTTGAAATACCATTTAGTTCATTGTTAAATAGTTGAATAAACTGGTCTATAACACTTATAGTTTATATTTTAACATGGTCCAAATGCACTTGCTTACTGAGAATTAGTATAAACACCCGGTTACGATAGAGTATTTAATAAAAGAAAAAGATTGTAGTACAAAATAAGATGCAGGTACGAATAATTCAGTATTGATTGTATATGATATTTTTGGATATATGATGTGGTGGTAATGAAAATAATTATAAAACTAAAATTGAAAGTAAAAGTATAATTATTTTAAATGAACTCTTTGTTTTCTTTTGTTATACGTCATAACACTATCTGTTGTCGACGTAGCGTGCCGATACATTGTATATCAAACACAGAAATTAGCCATTTATTTGTATATAAAGATAATTCGCTGAATTTCGAATGTTATTCATCGGAGCAACCCAGACATTGATATGCACACGGGTCTCTTGTTTGTTTTCTATAAGTGAAAACAGTGTTAAATTTTTAATTGAAATTAACTTTTGTTGGTTTTGTCAGTGTGTCGCTAGTATACTCAAATAACGTTATATAAGAAACTTCAGCAATATAGATAAACTAACGGTAAGAATGATAACACGCATGGTATTAGAAAATCCACTTAAGGAGACAAACACATGTGAGTTGGATTAAAATATATTCAGGTATGACGTAATACAATCCCTCGGTTGGTGGGAGATCTGATGACGTCATAATTTCTAAACCCTTCGCACGTTAAAGGGACTTTGGTAAATTTAAAAACATGTTTCAGATTCGCAAAGTAGCGTTGTTGTTATGACATTTATGAAGAAACAGTAATACTGTAATTGTTTTGACGATTTAAACATCTAAAAAATATAAATCGTTGCAACGCCAAACGATTACATAATTTGGAGAGTTATGCTGTTGTTATATTTTGTGACACTACGAGGATTGCTTATATAAAGTTTAAAATACATCTTGCCGAGTGGTCTAAGCGTTAGACTTATACTCCAGAAGTCAATGCCCAGTTCAGGGTTCTTTTTTTCTTCCTTGTTCTTTATCTAGTTTATTTGTACTTAGGCTTGTTAGATCCGATGTTTACATTTATCATCATAAAGCATTAATGACAAACTTCAATACATGCCAAAATATGTGAAAAGGTCCCTTTAAAGCGCCATCTTGAGCGTACCGAAAATCAAATCTACTTATCCTTTGTGAAGTGTATGAAATGTATTAGCTTTATGTTGACACGAAGAATGAACAACTAAAATAACAATTCACAAAACGTAGTACACGAGAATAATCAAAAGGAGAGTTTTATTCATTTTGGCAACATCTTCTGTATTGAAATAGTTTCGTTCATGTTTTTAGGACATCCGCATATTTCTGTACTGATTCGTTCGTACGACACTTAGACACAATTCAATTTATGTGACAAATACCGTACACGTCCCGTATTCATCAAACTCCTTACGTAAAATAACTTGAGAAAATGCCTTAAGTCATATTAACACATTTCTCTTTATATGTATAATCTCGGAATTATTAAGTACTTACTGATTTTATTTGCTTAAATAAGTGAATTACTTATTATAGAATGATGACACGTTGTCATAGAGGCTATAATTTAAAAGTTATTATAAAGCCGATCATGACAAAATTTATAATTAAACCACCGTAGTATAATGATACAGATTTAATGCAAGTTCCATGACATTTAATATATACAACGGTTGCTGAGAAACGGCTCAGGACTGGCATAACTAATAACAATTCATCAAACATTTGGAAAAAACTAATATCACAGAAATCAACACTCATAATAAAAAAATACCTTTAAAAGAATAGACATTTAATCCTCCAAACAATTATTATATGCCCAGTCGACACATTCAGACTTGTTTCTAACACAAAATATTAGCATAAGTTCTTAGAAAACTAGAATAAAGCATGTAAACATTATGACTATGTAAACTGCAAAATGAGACCAAAAACACATTTTCTTTAATCTGACACATCTGCTACTTAACTTGTTAAAAAATTGAAAGTTGCAAATGCCTCCAGTTATATTAAGGTTGAAGGTGTGGTTTTCCAAGGTTGGAGTACATTTGAACATATGTCCCCCTTTGTGATAGGTCCCCCTTTTCAATTGCAGGAATATGATTTTGCTTTCCATTTCCAAGCCAGTTTTGCACATTGTTTCTTGCGAACGATTTGCTAGCATGAATGTCGTTCCTGTTAAAATGTTAACTGCCCTGTTGTATGGGTTTCTATCAATGGTCCTTTGAATGCATGCCCTTATACCACTCAGGGTTCCCGGAGAATACATTTTTCCTTCATTCCTGGAACCTCCGTATACGATTTCCGAAGTATTAGGCACACTCTCTAGGTCCACCTTGATATTCCGTTTCTGCAGCTAGTCTGAATTAAAGGAGAACTTGTAATTCAAAGGTCAATAATAGCGAAAATAGACATTTACTCGGACATTAACATCTGCGGGAGCTTTCAAAATCCGTTCTTGCCCTCGTACTGCGAACTCGAGCATGAACGCATTTTTCGAGCGCCCGCGGATGTTTATGCCCTCGCAAACGTGTATTATCTCTATAATGATATGGATCATTCGTCTTGATATCTGACACAGTTTTGGAATAGAACACCAATGCACAGAAGTACAGACCGACAGATGGTTAAAAAACTATACGCATTAATTTGGGGACATACACATATTCATTCATAATTCAAATGAATTTTCGAAATTAAACTTGCTTGTCAATTATCATACTTTTTATGTGTATAAAGACTATTATCAACCATCTTGATGGCTTGATTGCTAGAACATTGGTAATCCATCTTTTAATAGAGATCCCGGTTTTTTTTTCACGTATTTCAGGCACACAAGACACAATTACTTTAGAGGTACGTCAGTTCTGAAATAACCGTTTCCCCAACGATAGATGGTCTTATTAATCAATTAGCTTGAAAAGTATTTCAATATATAATTATATTTAAGATTTGCATACTATCTCAGCACTCTTTTATTCTGATATTTCGCCTAAATGTGCTTTATCAAAGTTTACAAATATGAATTTACTACATAGTTGTAGCTGCCTTGTACATAAATAGAGTAAATGTTTTTCAACGTCAACAATGACAGGAAATGACGTCATGACTTCATACATTACCATGTAATATACACTTGCGCCAAAAAAAATAATAACAGACTGATATCAATTAATTTGTTGTATGGTTCCTATACTTGATCAGAAATTCCTGCCCAGTGTAATTTCACTACAATACTATAACAATAATACAGTTATTGACTGTACCAGCCTAAAAATAATATTCACAAAATCAAAATTCCTATTTTGTAGCCATCAATATTGATACAATATGAGATACATGATATCAGATATTGTGTACATAAATACCTTTATTATTATTGACTATATTTATCAACATTTAAATAAACTGAAATGATTCATAATTAATTAATTATATTATTTATATTTAAAAAAATACCAAATGTACTGTAACTTTGCAGTAAAACTAAACTGAAATTAATATTTCTTTTTACATACTCGGCGCATGCTTAATGTGAGTGCTTATTAAAAATTTAATGCTCGGCTCGAAACAGTGGCAGCTCTGAACTTGCATTGATTTGTGTCAAGCTTCAATAATATATGTAGTATAATAGTAAATGTAAATGTTAGTCTGAATAACATATATGGGGTAATCGATATATAATTATTTTTGTGAAGATAAAAACTTGATGTCATCAAAAAAATGGTATAATTGGATGTCTGTTATATATAGCTGTTTTGTTATTTCAGAATGCGCCAAAAGTCAAATCTATCGCTTCATCTTTTGAAGAGCCAGCGCTTGAAACCATCGCAAACAATACGATTAGTTACACCAAAACGAATTTCATCAACTGAATGTCCCACTGGAGGTTGTCTGCAACAAATTACACCTGGACTAACGCCCATTAAGTCACCATTTTGTTCACTAGTGTATAAAGTATATCCATCCAAAAAGCGAGCAAAGAAAATCATTTCTGCAAAAGCTCTTTTTGAGCAGCAGCCGTCTTGTGAAAAAATATGTCGTGGCATTCATGACGCTACTGAATCACATTATCTTCTGAACATTAACAATGGATCAGTCAAGACGAAAAGCGAACAGTTAATCGATATCCAAGAAGTGGAATCGATATCATGTGAATCTCAAAGCTATGAGAACACTACAATACAAGCAGACAATGTAACGTGGGATGACTATCATACAGCACGTCATAAGCATGTTTTTCAAGAAAATGACAATCAATTGCAATCCGAATGCATCTCTTTGGAACAAATGCGTGATTCTTCAAATTCGTCTGAAATAGTAAATGAGACCAATGGTGGTGTTACACCAGACCGCGGCTCTGAAGAAATACCATATATTGTTTATCAACAAATTCAAACCTTATTGCCGAAAGCGATCGAACTGTTATCCTGTGAAGATAAATTGGACTAGGCAGTTCGGTTCAATACTTGCGTGGGCATTGTTTCAATAATCATTAATACCTTCATCTGTTTGTTACATTAAAGTTTATTTGAAGAGTGTTGGAATACCAAGACAACTTAAATGTGTTGCACCGAATGCATCGTTAGTATATTGTTGAGATCTTTATCCTGGCTCTACATGATCATCAGATCAAGTTAGTGTAGAACAATATTAGGATAGGCCCAACATGGTGTGTGCTTAACGGTTAAAACATATAATGTAGTGTATAGTGTATAATAGTGTATAGGTATAAATTTAAAAACAACAATATGCATATGTACATGATTTTTAAACAATATCATAAAACAATAAATCGTATAATGATCCTTCATTTTCCGGTTATTAACAACATGGTTTAAATCGTTGAATGTGTAGTCATTAACATTATTTGTTAAAGCTTATATGTATGGTGTATTTATTTATTAATGATGTCAGCCGGGAGGAATAGTGCTAGGCACTTTACCCCATAGATTATGGGTTCAATTCCTGGTTGTAACACTCATAACTAATTGAAATCAATATATGTAATATAACAGTTAAAATACCCCTGCTGTATGTGATTCTTCTATAATCACAGCCTCTGGTGGTGGAGGCATGTTCCCAAACTTTTCCTCTGCCCCAATCTCCAATGAAGGATATATGAAGGCAGCAGCTGACAAACAATATACTGATTATATAGGATGATATAGGATAATATCAAGAAAGTGGATTGTACATCTTGTAGGTATCTGTTATTCAGTATATGTTACATACACATATACTATCTGTTCCAAACAGCTATGCAAGAAACTATCTCGACTTAATGTTAATAAATGTATATAATAGCCTATTTTTATTTATAAAAAATCTGTAGGGTTGGCATAAAGGTGCACTGAGTGTGCAGCATTGTTGCAAGTGGCCTGGCTGTTTTCTGGTTGATAAATATCTTTTACTTTATGCAAACCTTTTTTTTTCATTTTAACTGAACCAAGATTGTATATATTATTGATACATATATATCAACCTCATTTTTTGCATTTTTAAATTAGTTACAAATAAGATACATACATTATTTTTAATTCTCATGATGATAATAAAAAATTATGATAGTGGTTTTGATTATCATGAATGAGAGTTTGATGATGGTGACGACTTTTATATAAGTAAAGTTTGTTTATCGGGAGACTACGACGAAGATAATTTTCGTACTCTAGTTATACGTAACCATGCACACAAAATGGCTGACGAAATTGATTCTTAGAATAAATTGTTTTTGCATTGGTTTAAAACTCTTTAACATAAGATAAAACTTGGGACAAAGTGCAGTCAGTATGAAAACAAATAACGACAAAGAGAAATTCCACACACATAAATTATGAAGCTGGTACCCATCTGTGGTACTTCAACGCAAAAAAGACAGAACGGGTTTAAACTACAAAACACATAGACCGGTCCTTATACTATCACCAAGAAAGTACCAGTGCATGACGTAAATTGTACTTCATTCAACATTTGTTATGTATTATTGCGTTTTGTATGTTAAATAAAGCGATACCATAATGCAACTTATACCTGTATACATGTACCTACTGCCTCTGCTCCGCAACCCATAATCCCCACAGAGTAGATGATTTGATTCTAATCCCTTAAAACTTCATTCTTGAAAAGAAAGAAGAATCGCCCAGAAATAAATCTTGTATAATAAAAGTACTATTGCTAAACTGTAAACCTTACCTGTGTTCATTATATATTTCAGGCCCGCGTGTGGCAGTACAATTTGTGCCGCCATACTGACTACAGTTACAATAAGAAGACACAAACAGTACGCCACAACAACACCACTCGCCTCCCCTTTAAATACCAATGCCAGAAATGTCACAACACCATCAACCGAAAAGATCACCGGTGCAAAAACCAATGAATCAAGACATACATAATTTTGATAAAAACGTTACATAATATCCAAGCAGACAAAGCCGAAAAAGCTCTACAGAAAGTTAAAATTGATGACGATTTTAGCAGCAGAGTAGAACGAATATGCAAAACAAGTGTAATTGAGAGACACGTATTACAACAGTGATCCACGAAACACCAGAAGAAAAGAAAAACAGAAACCGAAGAAAGAACCAAAGACCATACAAAAGAAAGGAAGAAAACAAGTAAAACTCCTACATTAAAACCACCATACCACAAGTAAACAAAGAACCAAAATATAACAGCTTACAAGATGAGGATAACGAGTTTGAACAAATGTGAAATTAGCAGAGCCTATGCCAGAGGTAAGTGTAGTCAAACACGTGCTTCTTATTGTAAGCTGTATATGATGATTGCACTACCAGAAATGATAATAGTTGCATGACCTTAGTATAAATATCTTTATTAACCAATGCAATGTGTAGGTAATCTATATTATATTACCAAATAACCTGCTTGTACCTTCCATATAACCAGGGTGCAGGGTCAACAGGGTTTATACTAGTGCTCAAACGGGTACCCTAAAAAACTCGGATCCGCGGGTCAAAAAAATACCCGCGGATCCGGGTAAAAGTTTCTGCGAACGATACCGGTTCGGTTCGCAAGCTACGAAGTACAAGATTACATGTTCATGTTTAATTAATAGTTGCACTTTTTTTTTGTAAATAATTGAGTACAGTGAAGGAATATGACATTTGTAAACACACGTAAAAAATCAATTACATATTGCGAAGTACACTATTTATATTAAGAGCACGTGCACTTTCCAATGATTTTCTTAAAAAACAAAAACTGAGAAAATGATCGTATAAGTAATTGACTATCTTTCAATTACTCAATCTCTTTTATTTTATTTACATTTAGAACTGTTTTGTAAGTTATATACACTTACATATTGCTTTTCAAAGCAGAAGATATGTGAAATCGAAGGTCCTGCGTAGTTGGATGAAATCTTCTGTTTGACTTGGGAATGTGTCTGTACTTGCTCTTCACAAACAACGCTATGTGACTTTTCATTTCAGTGGCATTTGTTATGCCCTCCTTCATTGCAAGTTTCTTTATTTTTTGCAAAACCTCTTTGTCCAGGCGCTGCCCATAGCCAGCCTCCTTCAAGAATTCAACTTTTTTTCATTTTTGTAAGTTTCATACATAAAGTATTTATCTCCTTCTGGTTTTCCATATGTTTTATATGTTTTTTTCTACAACTCTTATTTGAAAATATCTCAGGCCATTTCCAAGGTGCTTAAAAACCAGGAAACCCTGTGCCTAAATCTTTCATTTATTAACTGTCCTCACCAATTTGTGTTGCTATCATTCTTCAACATGTATGTAAAATCAACCAGAAGACCAAAGTGAAATTAAAAGGTTGAACATCGTTTCAAATGCTGTTTATATATTAATTATTTGTACAAAAAGTGAACCGTCTACAGTATAATAAGTTTCGATGTAGCAACTTAAAAATTAAACAAATTCAAACAGATACCACAGTATCACACTAATCACGCATGTTTACACCAGTGCATTAGCAAATGTATGGGGAAAGGCCTGATACCTGTTTCACAGACTGTTATTAATATTTAAAAACTTTTACCATGTAAATGCTGATAAAGCAAACAAGAGGCCCAAGTGTGACATGAGTCGCTTACATGAATACAAGCAAACTTACATGCAAATGTTATAGTTTCACTGACAGGTATCTGATGATCTGACATAATAACTTTCTACCTCCAGTTTCTTTCGGGGATGATTATGGGACATTTTTATTATTTACATGTACAGGAATAAGATTGGCCACAAGTAAATTTAAGTAATATTTTATCCATGCTAATAAGAAAATATCGTGGTTACAAGGTAGAACTCCGTCGTGTTTGCGCTTTAAAATTAAAAAAAAAATCGCGTTTGTCGAAATGGACGAATACTGTTATACTTCGTCGGGATGGCAAATTGTGTTTCCACCTTTGTTTCGATTTTTGTGATCATAAATAATAAACGTAAGACTTTATAAGGTTAACGATAATGATACTTTATTTCTTCTCGTTCGATCACCAGACTAAAAACACCAACAGCTTTAAATATAACATTTAACGTGGTAAGGCTCACCCTTAGACTGGTTGGATTGTAAAATTTCTTGTTAAGTTGAAATATTATTTTTAGTGTATGATGTTTACAGTTTGGATTTAGGATAGTTAAAAAGAAAATAGTTCATTAATAAAATGACACCAAAGAGGGGTTTCTATGACAAAAATACGAACTGAAACGCCGGTTTAGAAAATACCCAGTCAGATTTCAGACAATATGGCGTATACGAATGCCACTTGACAAGTCAGTAGTCTTTGATATAATGAGAAAAATAGCATTAAATTCATTAAGATAAATACCTCATCTAGCCACCAGGCTGTAACAATGACATATGTAAGAAGAAAACCGATTAATTGCGCAAGGTTAAGTTAAACAACACTATTAAATAGTAATTATTGTCCCCTACCGGTTTCACCGCTCTGCGAGTCTGTCTGTCACACTTTCCTTGATCCTACGATAACTGTATTTCAATAAATATTTATCCATCATCTCATCTGGATCGGTGACTGTAAATCCATCTACTGAATCTGGTAAGTTGGTC
The DNA here is from genome assembly GCF_020536995.1 of Dreissena polymorpha. NCBI lineage: Eukaryota > Metazoa > Mollusca > Bivalvia > Myida > Dreissenidae > Dreissena > Dreissena polymorpha. The sequence goes on from NC_068370.1 coordinate 39,706,347, forward strand.
ATAGTTAGCTTCTTTTTAGGACTCATGAGTCGCCAGTCCTTTTGTTGCAAGTCCAAGGCATACATTGGGACTTGTAACCGTACAACCGGTCCCAGTTCCACCAAGCCGGAGGAACCAGTGGCATATATCCCCATGTCAAGAGGTGGAGGGTCATGTGCATAAGGATGTGCTCCTCCTACATGGGCTTGGTTCATTCTTCCAGCAAAGGCGTCTCTGGGAGAGATGTCTCCTCGTCTTGCGCAGGTATTGGTGACTCCGTTGCGAAAACCGGTTCCTTGATTGGCGTGGCAGTATATAAATGGTTAGGTTCCTTTTTGGGAAATGGACAGGGGTCTTCTTCATGTGGGGAGCATGGCCGGCTTCGTAGGGGTATATACGCTTCTACCCTAGAAGTGGGACCCGCTGGTCGTGACATGGTATCGGGTGCTTTTGTTTCCACGGTTACTACTGTCTCCGCCAGTTTCCACCCGGCCTCCCAGTCCTTTGTCTTGTTAAGCTTTGGAGCCTGTGAAGTTGCTCTGCACACTTAAAAAGCTTCCTTTGCTGCAATAGCAGCCTGACTTTTAAATTTTAATGGGCGGATGATTTTAATATAATATTTTGGGAAAATTGCCAAATAGAAGGCTTTCGGCCTCCGTAAATATATCAGTAAACTAATTTTTCTTAGCAGCATTAATCATATTTGCAGTACTATATTTCAAGTTTTTGAAATTATCATAATTCACATCAGGTTTGTCCTGTTTAAATAAACGAAAAGCTTATCTCTTTCGTTGATAGAGTTAAGAATGTCAGAAGTAATCCACGGCTCTGTCCGCTGTTTAATTCTAACCTCCTTAACAGGTGCAATATTGTCTAATACTGACAAAAATAAACATTTAAAATTATCCCATGCTACAGAGGCAATATCGCCGTTCATAACACTACTCCAGTCTGTACATAATAAACTTTGCTTAAAATTGTCTTTAGTGTAATGTTTCAAAGTTCTTCTTTTCACAATGTTATGTTACCAACAAAACTTCTTGAAATTTTCCTTGTGGAGCCCATACATTAAATTAATTATATGAGGCACTGTAGGCAATTATTTGAAATGACTAACATTTGTAATGAATGAGTTTTTGGTAATGTTTAATAAGATATTTAATGAAAATTTCATAGTAACTCATATTTAATATGGTTTTAAAATTTTACAATACGATATTTAGGCAAAGGGATGAATGATGAGCTAATGGATGGAGCGACAGCGGGAGCCATGTCAGTAATATCGGAGACCGGTTGTTCAAATAGAGATGTATTCAAACAATACTTGGAGACCCATGTCATGAAGTAAGTCAATCGAAATTAAGTTACATTGAATTGTTTATTTGTTCAAATGTTTAAATTATGTGTTCGCCAAAATTAAAAAACAATTTGATAATCACATTAATATTTTCCTTTTTTATGTGAAAACATACTTGTTTTGTTACGAATTTTTGTTGCATTTGTTATAATATAAACAACCAAACGACTAACTCAACACAGCCGTATGCAAATAAAGTTATTCCCCGTATCAAACCTCATTCTACACGTCATTGCAAGCGCCAATGATCGACCAATCAGAGTGGCCGATTGGACAAGAAGCGTCAGAGCGATCCAGACATACAACTGTCAGCTGAAAAACGAGGTAGTTTTTTGTAAACAAACCGTTTCCGATAGACGTTCGCGTTAAAACTTGTTTGTTATGTATATTTTGTTAACATATCGCGTTATATTTTATTTGTTTATTCGCAGTATCCACTATTTTCAGCAATATTTCTAGTATATTTGTTGCCATAGCAATCCGAATTCTTGACGTAGGAACAAAACAAAATGACGTGCATAATCCGCATATTGCCATCTATTCATGTTTTAAGTTTCGTGAAAAATATGAACAACTGTTAAAGTTATCGCAGGATCTAGAAAAGTGTGACACACACAGCGCAAACCATAAATCCCCTCCGGTTTCTTCGGTAGTGGACTAATACTAATGCGTAATGTTAACCATATATTAATTAACAAGCAAATTCGTAAATATCCCCCGCCAAATAAATTGTGTTTATGGATGGTTGTACAACTTAAAGAAAAGGTATAAGTGAAGGGTTGTGCCTGATAATTGAGAACAATTACATCAGGACATTTTGAGAATCCATTTTAGTACGGTAGAACACTTACCAAATAAGGAATATTTAATCAAAATGTGTGATTTTGACCTTTGTGTGTGAATTAGATCTTAATTTACATATTATGTGATAGTGTTTTGTCAATTTTATTGCATAATGCCTAGAAGAAATTTTCGTGAACGCTCAGATGGCTTGGATAAATTGTCGAATATGCAATTGCTTGAACGGTTTAGAGTTAATAGGAATGTTACTTTTAACTTCTTATGAGATAAAATAATTTCATCAGTGTACACCACTTTAAATACAGGAGCTTAAAAATATTGTCTGCATAAACAATTAGAAATGTAAAACTGTTATCCCATAAATGTCAATATTCATAATCACAAAATCATAATGAACTGTTAAGTGAAAGGTTTTATTGCCACTGGTTTGAAACTGTAAGCGATGCGTTTAAATGTTGTGGTACTAGTACCTGTCAAAGAGAACTGTCTTTGGTTGTCAATGTTGATGTTTCTGTGATCTCTTTTGAGATTTTCCTATTGTTTTTTTCTAAAATGGCTGGATCCCGTTAAAACTGAGCACTGGCATTGAGCTTTTCAGAAACACCACACAGTGCCCTATTGATTGCCTTGCTGATTCATGATATCACACACATTCATATTTTTTTTCCCAAAAATATACAATGAATTATGCTGAAGTCACTGAGATTCAAGGACTGTGTACTGTAGTCTGTATTGTTTTTCACTGCCACTGGATTAGTGAATGAAAGAAACTTTGGTTGGTCGTAGAATAGTGTCAGAGAATAACAAGACTATAACGATAATTTGAAAACATTATTTATTGTGTAATATATGCTGTTGTTTGAAAATTGTATGTGAGTTTATCTCATATTTAAAGCATATTCTTCTGTGTGTTTACAATAATATTAAAAAAGCACATGACTACTACTTATTAATACTAGCCATAATTGTTAAAATCTAAAGTTAAAGTAGCAATAATGGACAAATTAATGAGATGTTAATTTATGTTGTTTTTTTTATTTCTGTGTGGATATTCAAAATGATATTTTTACAACATACCGTATCATTTTGATAGTAGGCTACAATAAATCATAACTCTAGCCAGTGTGAAAAGCGCAGTCGGTATTGCAGTATGCTCAATACTTTTTTGATTGATTTATTATTGGTTCGAACCGTGGAAGTTCTTACATTTTTTGTGTAAGTATGTGTATGTTATAGAATTCAATTATTATTTATTATTGCCACTTCATTGTTGCTTTAAATATACTGATAGACCTATATATAAATTATCAATTGATTAACGCGTATTTAAATATTGCATTACACTTTTTTTTTATTTTGTAAAATAGATAATTTAAGATTTATTATTATGTTTTAGGTCACGCGCGTTGTGACGTAGACAGCGGGTTTGCTGTGTTAAAAAGGCCTACAGACGAAGCGACGTAGAGACGAGTTGGCAGCGGTTGTGGACGGGTCGTGTAGCACTAACGCTGCAGTTCGTTACCCGGCGTGGTGCTGGAGTAATTGGAAGTCGTTCATAGGCGAACACTTCAATGTGCTTGCTACCTGGCATATGGTTAGCAGCAATTATTACATTGTAGAAAATGTCCTGGTATGTTATACGCAAATAGTTTAATAACAATCCTACTGATTTGGGCAAAATACTAAAAATACAATTTATTATAAAATGTGTCCTTCCGCTGCAGGAAAAATCAGTTCTTCCGAATGTCGTCTGTCTACCCCGGCGTTGTCATGGCGAAGAAATGCAGCGAAGGTGAAGAAACCTCTTTGTGTTCATTGAAGAACCATGGCTTCCCCTTCATGAACACCGACCGTCCAGTGCAGCTGCTTGCTCCTTGATTACTTGCAGCACGGCGCGACTACTTTTGTGATTACGTGCGACCTCTATTGTCATCTCGGGGTCATGTTAATGTATTATGGATTCTATACGTTTGTTTGTATAACAAAAATATATAAACATTCCCTTTCCGATGTCATTTAAATTATAAAATAAACTACGTACGTTTTTTTTTTTCGTGAAGAAAAACATAAATTAATATTTACACATTATATGATATAACCAAACAGTAATACATGTACGTCATCAGTATCATCAACAACCTTGAAATTATAAATAATTATGACGTACATTTCCAAATAAAATATGTACCAAGTGAGTTTGAAAATAAAATTACATATATACGACTCGGCGTCAAAATTACGACGTAATGACGCTCACTTAAGGGTCACATGGGCTAACGAAAATGTAACTTCGTTTAGGTTATCGTTGGAAAAGTTTGACATTTATACATATATGGAATAGGAAAAGAACGTAGATACCAAAAATGAAAAAAAGTAAAAATCGAAATTTCTGTCATTTGTGCTGGTTTTCTCAAGGCGCGATACATATGTATATGCATCACTGCTTGTAGAATAAAAACACTTGAATTGCGTTAAAGATTTTGTTGTTTTATATTTTTGTTTCCGAAGCCGGGTGTTCTTAAATCGGTAGGCCTACCGTGAGGGTGAAGAAGACCCTTTGAAGTAAGGTGAGAGACCTTACTGCGTTTGGTGTGTGATCCAAACAATTTCATTTCTTCGCGACAACTATTGCATTTCAGGGCAAATAGCTGTGTGGACGAAGGTGTTAATTCGTAAATTGTGTACGTTGAGCACATGGTGATATTACAGTGAACTGTTATATAGATGAGGACACTTGTTAACGGCGTTATTTATTATCCTTGGTTTGCAAACGCAGATTCAATCCTTTAACGGTAGCAACATGCCCTGGTCTGTACTTGAAACCGAGCCTATCACCATGGTCTTTTAAAATTTATCACAGCTATTCATCGTATAATTTTAGCAATTCCTTAGGAGGACCAATTTATTGTGTATTTCAGATGACGTTCGAATGCTGGTTTGCCGGATGCGAAAGGATTTTTACAACTCGTGATCAGCTGAAGAACCACGTAACCACGGGTACCTACGGGTGGTTTGTCCGTGGTGCAGCGAAGATGAGAAGTCCAAGAGACGGATGGTTGACCACAAGAGACATGTGAGTGTCACGTCGGGGTGATCGCGGACGATGAGAGACTTCACTTCTTACGTGAGCGTTGTGGGTTCTTCTTGGCCATAAATCCAGATGATTACAAGCGTGCCATTGGGACACCGGAGGAGGGTCCTGACATATCCCTCAGTGCTGTTGCCGCCCCGCCTCATAGTCGGAAGTTGACCTTCGAGCAATTGTTCAATGACTTGGAAAGTCCAACGAAGTCACCAAACACATCATCACCCATATATCATCCGAAGTCTCCTGTGGAAGTACCCACATGTCAACCGAAGTCTCATGTGGAAGTTATTTTCTCAGCAGATGGGCATCACACCCCCCTGAAGTCTCTACCCCGTCCACTTCAAGCACCACCATCCACACAGCCCCTCCCGAAGTCTCTTCCCCTTCAACTTCAGGCACCACCATCCACACAGCCCCTCCCGAAGTCTCTTCCCCGTCAACTTCAGGCACCACCATCCACACAGCCCCTCCCGAGGTCCCTTCCCCGTCAACTTCACGCACCACCATCCGAACAGCTCCTCCCGACGTCCCGAACACCAGTCAGTCCTGCACAGAATACTCCCGTGTTGCAGGTCTTATCAAACTGCATTTACAACGAAAATACATTAGCATTACATAAAACAATAGTTTTAATATTATTCAACGGCTTGTGGTAAAGAATCAGCACAATATGTAATCGACTCAATTATCATTTTCAGAAGCCTCGGTAATACAGGCTAAACTCAAATAAGCGATAATCGAACTCTTATGTACTCTTGTTTTTTTACTCGAGCTTTTTTTTAGATCCAATGTTTACATTTATCAATGTAAAGCATTTACTGACAAACTGCAAAATGTGTGAAAAGGTCCATATAAAGCGCCATCTTAAACGTACCAAAACATCAAATTTAATCTATTTTTCGGGAATTGTATGAAATGTTTTAGCTTTATGCTGATACGAGTATATAAGTTCGTATTACTCAGGTTCAACGTCGATGAATACACAACTAGAATAACATTTAACAAAACGTAGTACATAAGAATAATAATTAGTAGAGTTTTATTCATTTGGGTAACATCTTTTGTATTGAAATAGTTTCGTTAATGTGCACTGTTGGGACATTTTCGTTTTTCTGTACTGATTCGTTCGTACGACACATAGACACAATTTAGTTTATGCGACAAATAGAGTTCACTTGCTGTATTCACCAAGTTCCTCGTAAGAATAACAAAAGATTAAAATTGTGCCTTTGTTTTGTTTTTATGTTTTTCTCATGAATTTAGGGAAATGCGGCCATGATAGCCGGATTCTAAGGGGGAGTAGCGTATTCTAACTGTTTGAACGTGGACATGTGGCTGGGGAGCATAACTATCTGCTTAGGGACAGTGGCTATCCATGCAATCAGTGGTTTCTCACTCCTTATTTAAACACAGCCAATGCAGCACAGGTGAACTACAACAGGAACATAACAAGGTGTTTTTAATTACAATACAATATTTACAATATTTATTAAAAATACGAGAGCATATGTCAATGATATTGTGAAATTAAACAATAACTGGTTATGGTTAGTGCTTTTTATGTCCCCCCCATCCACTATAGTGGGGGTCATATTGTTTTTGCCCTGTCTGTTTGTTTGCCCCAACTTTAACATTTTGCTATAACTTTGGCAATATTGAGGATAGCAACTTTAAATTTGGCATACATGTGTACCTCATGGAGCTGAACATTTTGATCGATGTCATCCTTCAAGGTCAAAGATATAGCTTCAAAGCGGCGCAGAAGGGGACATGTGCAAGTACATATGATTTGAACAAACTAACATGATATTATGGCATGCGTTCACTTGAAAAAATAACTTTAATTTGCAATCTATTTTACTTTTTATGTGAGATTAACTATACAATTACTTTTTCCAGCTTTGCACATTGGTGAGTCCACAGTCATCAAGGGATGCACAAGTGGATTCTGAACAATGTTTGAATGTTTACATATACAATATGTTATTATAATCTTAAAAAATAATATAAAATGTGGTTTTGATATGCATATTTGTATGTCTTAAATACAATGGGATTGATATTGCATTTATGAATAAGAAACTCAAACAAGACAATTACAAAACAAAACACTCCTTAATTTATTGTGCTACGTGTGTTATGTATTGAAATGTAATAGTTTTTTTCACGGTTGCATTGGATTCTCTGACGGCTATACGTGATGTGTGGGTTGTCAGATGCACAGACACTTCATGGGTGAGACAAATAAAGGAGAACACTAGGTCTCAACCATCTCGGCCTGTTTCCAGAATTCCGGTTCTGTGCGGAAGAGAGGAAAAAACATAATATCAGTTTCACATTAATATTAACCTTTGTTAAAACTTAAATAGTACATTTCAAATTTTGACAAATCACAACTAATGTTTTCTTGGCAAAGTTTTCTTTTTTACTGTTACATCACCCTGATTAAACACTGCTGAAATACAATGCTATATTTAGTAAATACATTTTGATTCCTCCAGGGGATTTTTGCATCGACACCATGCATCCACTTCAAACACTGAGTGGAAACCATATGGTTGCTGCAATGAAGGATCTGCTGAGAGAAGAAGCTGGCAATCCATATTGTTTATTGAAAGGAAATGGCATGTCACTATACTGTTACCATTCAGAGGAGGGATACCTTTTTAGTTTTACTCATACATTATTTCAAGTGATATTTTATTCATCTTAGAGCCGGACCATTATGCAGGATGGGAGGAGACGGGGTTTTGTGGAGAGCTCTGGGAAGGCAGCTCTTCCCAAAACACTACAGTTGACAGTTTTAGAGGAGAAGTTAGTCATATTGTAAACATTACCAATTGCAAATAAAATAATGATGCAGATCAAGCATTTGTCCGTGGTTTATATTATTATTTTATTTTTGCAAAAACAACCTTTTTCAGAATGGTGTATAGTTGTTCACTTTGTCCAGCTCTTGTCCTTAGTGCCCAAAACAAGGTGGTAGGTGTGCAAGGTGGAGGGGCCGATACTGGTCTACTCAAGAGACCCATGCAGGAAAATAATGGGTACAAACATGCTTACATGTTTGTAATGTTAATCTAATATTATCAATTTAAATCCTTTTCTTTGTTTTTGACAGCGCACTTAAAAGTCAATAATAAATGTCATTAATAATATAAGGCTTAAATTGGCATTGAATATGTCATACTAAAAGGGGGACAGCCTCATTATATATATCATGCATGAACACAAGTCAACAGTGAAACACATACTCTTTAAGTGTTCATACTTTATAGAAACAGAATTATAATCATTTGACCTAATATATTTTGATTGTTTATTTATCAGATACCCAGGAACAAGGAGAGGGAAACTTTCAAAACCTCCTACCGCCCCAAAAGGCAACATAAGGATGAGCGAGGACAACTGCGCGTTTGAAGTGCGCGTGGAGTTTCAGAAGAAGACGCTTTCGCCTACATTGAAAGACAATCGGGTGAGCAACTAAATGTGCTACTAATGTTTGCAATGCTAGTGATATCGAAGCATAATAATGGTATTGGTGAATAGGCTAATGACGGTTAAGAATATGGTGATGCTAATTTTATCAGTATCATATCATCATCGTGGTGCAGATGGAATGGTCATTTATAAAGACATATTCAGTTTGAAAACAGTTCGTATATTAAATTAAACACATAAGACAAATATTGAACCATCCAGCCGAGCACCCATCCAAGATCACTATGCACATCGCATAGTTTTGTAGTTCCAATTTTGCATTAATTTGGATCCCTCTCAGCATTTATCTCATTTATGTCATAAAACCTTGTGTAGCAGTCCCTGTCATTTAGTTTAGAACAAGTAGGTGTTTATATTGATTTCTATTATATACATCAGCTCCTTGAGGAAGAAATACGCCAGAAGTTTGCCTTCATTGAGGAAAGGACGAGGGCAAAAACACGCACAAGGAAGATAGCCGCTAAACGCGCTGCTAGACTGACTTCCCAAAAACAATCGGAAGGAGAGTCTGAGAACCGTAAAAGACTTCACATACAAAGTAGGCCATCCACAGCCGGTCCGAATCCCGGGACACGGAGTCAAACAGACGCCAGTATCTTATATATTTTGAACGTAACGTGCCGATATATCAAACACAAAAACTCGCCATTTATTTGTTATATAAGGCTATTTCGCTGAATTTTGAATGTTATTTATCGGAGCAACCCAGACTTTGACCTGCTCACCAGTCTCTTGTTTATTTTCTATAAGTGAAATCAGTGTTGAATTCGTATTTGAAATTTACTGATGTTGGCTTTGTCAGTCAGTCGCTAGTATACTCAAATAACTATATATACGAAACTTCAACAAAATAGATAAACTTACGCTAAGAATGATAACACGCATGGTATTCGAAAAATCCACTTTAGGAGACATACACATCTGAGTTGGCGTAAAATATATTCAGGTATGACGTAATACAAACCCGCGGTCGGTGAAAGATCTGATGTCGTCATAATTTCTAAACACTACGCACTTTAAAGGGACCTTTTCACAGTTTGGACAATATAAACAAAACAAAAAATTCACATTCGCAAAGTTGCGTTGTTGTTATGATATTTTTAAAGAAACAGTTATATGAATATTTACCATTCTCTAAAATATGTATTGTATGCATCTTTTGACAATTTATACATCTAAATATTCAAAAGCGTTGCAACGCGCTTATATGATATCGATTGTACAAGTGTTTCATTTTTATTACAGTTGTGGAAGATGGATGCATCCGAGGCATCGATGACGGACAGTCAGTGGATAGAGTGGGCGGTCGAGAAAGGCATAAGAGCAAATACACAGGGAGTGTATATCGTAAGTGAATTGCCTGTTTCAATTACTTGTATTATACTTCTTAAATAGTTTCAATATTGACAAAGAAGTGTGGCTCAGACACATGACGGCATATAGATTTTTATCACAAATATATTAAGGTAGATATTCATATATAGTTACAATTTTTTTTTAATGATCTCGAATATACACGTGTTTTATTCTGTTTCAACAGTGGAGCGAGCCAGAGGACGACGAAAATTGAGAAGCCGGCCATCATGGAGGAGACGCCCGCCATGCAGGACGCCATTTCACCGGCACCCACGTCTGTCAGGTTAAGGTTGTCAGGTTCGTCCAGGCCGTCATCCAGGGCGTCCGACCTGTCCAATTCGTCCAGGTCGTCCGACCTGTCCAGATCGTCTAGATCGTCCCGAGCGTCCAGGTCGTCGAGTTCGTCAATGTCGTCCAGAGCGTCTACGTCGTCCAGCTCCCTGTCGAGGTCGTCCAGTTCGGACTCGGAGTACGTCCCGTTTGAGGGCGTCACCTCCGACGAGGATGTCCCTCTGGTGGCTCCGCCGGTCCCTGTGGTGGCTCGGGTGGTCCCTCTGGTGGCTTTGCCACCACCCAGGCCTGATAGGCGAATGAGAAATAGGATTACGGAGGCGGAGGAACTGGCCATAAACATGGTATTCGCAGAGGACATTGTCTTGACGTCCTTGTTAGGCAAGAGTATAGGCATCGAAGTCGTGAGACGAAAATACAAACGGGCGACCATGGGCCGTTTGGGCTTTGAGCAAAGATCCGAAACCTGGCCAATGCTCGTGCAGCTCGCCTGGCGGCAGGTCCTATGTAGAGCCCTAGACCGGCTGATATTTCTTATATGTTTTTATATGCTTTTATGTCTTTGTTTAAATGAATATGTATTAGTATACATTGTAAGTACTGGTTCAACCCAGGAAAATACTTGATTATTTGTAAATGTTTTTATATGCTTTATGTCTTTATTTAAATGAATATGTATTAGTACATATTGTAAGTACTGGTTCAAACCAGGAAAAAACTTGATTATTTGTAAATGTTTTTATATGCTTTCATGTCTTTATTTAAATGAATATGTATTAGTATACATTGTAAGCACTGGTTCAACCCAGGAAAATACTCGATTATTTGTTAATGTTTTTATATGCTTTTATGTCTTTATTTAAATGAATATGTATTAGTATACATTGTAAGTACTGGTTCAACCCAGGAAAATACTTGATTATTTGTTAATGTTTTTTATATGCTTGTATGTCTTTGTTTAAATGAATATGTATAAGTATTATTTTAATGAACATATGTTAGTATGCATTGTAAGTACTGGTTCTACTCAGGAAAATACTTGATTATTTGTTAATGTTTTTTATATGCTTGTATGTCTTTGTTTAAATGAATATGTATAAGTATACATTGTAAGTACTGGTTCAACCCAGGAAAATACTTGATTATTTGTAAATGTTTTTATATGCTTGTATGTCTTTGTTTAAATGAATATGTATTAGTATACATTGTAAGTACTGGTTCAACCCAGGAAAATGCTTGATTTTGTTTCCTTTTTATACATGATCATTGATAAGTACTGGTTATATTTACTACCCAGGATTTTTGTCTGAAAATAAAATATTATTACATAGTTTGTAATAATATAACAGACAGTCACTTGTTGTATTTTGCTTTGAGCTAAGCGAAAACACTTTTCAAATACAAAAGTGCCTTGAGCTAAGCAAAACACTTTGGAATCAAAAATGGACTTGAGCTAAGCCAAAACACTTTAAAAAACACATACGTGCGAACATTTAGATAATTAATAATTGTAATAATATAACAGACAGTCACTTGTTGTTGTATATTGCCTTGAGCTAAGCGAAATCACTTTACCAACACAAACGTGCGAACAAACTAAGTTATCCATATGTTGGATCTCGACTTTGAAGGATGACCTTGACCGATGACCTTGACCATTAACCACTCACGATGTGCAGCTCCATGAGATACACTTGCATGCCAAATAACAAGTTGTTTTCTTCAATAATGCAAAAGTGTATATTAAATGAGCGATTTTGTCCTATATATTTCACCTTTGACCTTGGAGGATGACCTTGACATTTAACCATTCAAAATTTGCAGCTCCACGAGATGCACATGCATGCCAAATATCAAGTTGCTATCTTCAAAAATGCAAAAGTTATTTCAAAACTAACACTAGCGGTGTTCACCAGGGATCCATCTTGGGGCCACTACTTTTCTTAATATATGTAATGCAGGCAGTGGTAAAGAAACGGTTATTTGGTATGCTGATCATTGTGCAAATAGAAAGATCTAGGGCATATTGGTTTTGGCCTGTCTGTCTGTCTGTCATTCATCGTATGTGTGTGTTCAAAGAGAAATAAGCGAAAACATTGGTTTCAGTTAAGTGGAGTCTACCTGGTGGCCATCTAAAGATATAACTATCAATAGATGTCCACCCTTGCACCACGATAAGGTCGGTAGACAAGCAAGGGGCTAGGACCGGTTGATTACCAGTCCAAATTACAAGGAATCAAAAGCTCAACTAAACACAGAGCTAATTAAATTGACAAAATTAACAAGAACTAGAACAAGAAAATTAAAACAAGCAAAACGCATAACTCCCACTACTGGTTCGCTGACGTAGTAATATCTTTAGATGGCCAACAGGTAGACTCCACTTAACTGAAACCAATGTTTAACCCATCGTGACGTCACCATTAATGTAAAGAATGACTACACAGCATTTAATATGCAAGCTAGTACACGCTAACCCGACTATTTCATTGGCTGATTCAATTCTCTATATATAGCATTACATCGTTCTATTCTTCATTTCTACTTTGAAAAGCAAGCAGGATGGATGCGCCAAAAACTATTGTTCTTGTTGCACCAGCAGACTTTGCGCAGTTAGATGCGTTGGTGAGCGGCTGGTTGCCTGATGGAATGGATGCGGTGTCGCTTGAGGTATATGGCTTGCCGGGGTTTGGATTTTGGGATGATAACGAGGTGAATGTTGTGATACAGCACATGCTTGATCACTACATTGATTTCCGTATCCTGAAGGATGACACGCCTTATGTGGCAATGTATCCTCCCGCGGTACCACCGGCATCACCATTAACCCCAGCATCGCCAGCCGAGCCAGCTAAGTCTGATGGTGTAATTGTGAAGGAAATCGAAGATGAGGTTTTTCTTTTGTCATCCAGAAATGTTGCCGTGTCAAGCGTGCTGATCCGACATCGAAGCACCGAAAGCCTCTTTGAGAATGGGGAAAATCTGATCAAAGGGACCATAAGGGAAATGTCAGAAAGGTAAATAATTATTAAAATGTGCGTTGTATATTAAGCATGAATTGTGTTGGATAAATTATAATCATTCTGTTATTTTTGGTCATTTATTGCACAAAAAACTTGCAAGATCTTTTGATGATCGTCAAAAAGTCCGACTCCACTTTGTAACATGAAAACGACGTCAAAATTTCACAACTCGGCGTAAATTCAACACATAACGTTTGATAACGTCTAGATATATTATGTTATATAATCAAACTGCATTTACAACGAAAATACATTAGCATTACATAAAACAATAGTTTGAATATTATTCAACGGCTTGTATCTTATATATTGTGAACGTAAAATGCCGATATATCAAACACAGAAACTAGCAATTTATTTTTTATAATAGCTATTTTGCTGAATTTCGAATGTTATTTATCGGAGCAACCCAGACTTTGACCTGCTCACGAGTCTCTTGTTTATTTTCTATAAGTGAAATCAGTGTTGAATTCTTATTTGAAATTTACTTATGTTGGCTTTGTCAGTCAGTCGCTAGTATACTCAAATAACAATATATACGAAACTTCAACAATATCGATAAACTTACGCTAAGAATAATAACACGCATGGTATTCGAAAAATCTACTTTAGGAGACATACACATGTGAGTTGGCGTAAAATATATTCAGGTATGACGTAATACAATCCCGCCGTCGGTGGGAGATCTGATGTCGTCATAATTTCTAAACACTACGCATTTAAAGGGACCTTTTCACAGTTTGAACAATATAAACAAAACAAAAAATTCACATTCGCAAAGTTGCGTTGTTGTGATGATATTTTTGAAGAAACAGTAATACTGAACATTTACCATTCTCTAAAATATTTATTTTATGCATCTTTTGACAATTTAAACATCTAAATATTCAAAAAACGTTGCAAAGCGCTTATATGATATCGATTATACAAGTGTTTCATTTTTTATTACAGTTATGGACGATGGATGCATCGGAGGCATCGATGACGGACAGTCAGTGGATAGAGTGGGCGGTCCGGAAAGGCATAAGAGGAAATACACAGAGAGGGTATATCGTAAGTGAATTGCCTGTTTTAATTACTTGTATTATACTTCTTAAATAGTTTCAATATTGACAAAGAAGTGTTGCTCCGACACATGACGGCATATAGATTTTTATAACAAATATATATAAAGGTAAATATTCATATATAGATACAATTTTTTATTGATATCGAATATACACGTGTTTTATTCTTTTTCAACAGTGGAGCGAGCGAGAGGACGACGGGATTGAGAAGCCGGCCATCATGGAGGAGACGCCCGCCATTTCACCGGCACCCACGTCTGTCGGGTAGAGGTTGTCAGGTTCGTCCAGGGCGTCCGACCTGTCCAGTTCGTCCGACCTGTCCAGGTCGTCGAGTTCGTCAATGTCGTCCAGAGCGTCCACGTCGTCCAGCTCCCTGTCGAGGTCGTCCAGTTCGGACTCGGAGTACGTCCCGTTTGAGGCCTCCGACTCCGACGAGGATGTCCCTCTGGTGGCTTTGCCACCACCCAGGCCTGAGAGGCGCATGAGAAATAGGATTACGGAGGCGGAGGAACTGGCCATAAACATGGTATTCGCAGAGGACATTGTCTCGACGTCCTTGTCAGGCAAGAGTATAGGCATCGAAGTCGTGAGACGAAATACAACCGGGCGACCATGGGCCGTTTGGGCTTTGAGCAGGTTCGAGCAAAGATCCGAAACCTGGCCAAGGCTCGTGCAGCTCGCCTGGCGGCAGGCCCTATGTAGAGCCCTAGACCGGCTGATATTTCTTATATGTTTTTTTAATATGCTTTTATGTCTTTGTTAAAATGAATATGTATTAGTATACATTGTAAGTACTGGTTCAACCCACGAAAATACTTTATTATTTGTAAATGTTTTATATGCTTTTATGTCTTTATTTAAATGAATATGTATTAGTATACATTGTAAGTACTGGTTCAACCCATGAAAATACTTGATTATTTGTAAATGTTTTTATATGCTTTTATGTCTTTATTTAAAGCCACACACCTTGAAATGAAATACACTTTAATTAATACATATGGATGCAATTTGAAAGTGTGCAAAATTGTCGTTAAATCTATAGCCTAGTTAGCAAGTAATTTTTTAGTTTTGAAACGGCTTTTAAAACCGAAAGTAGGATTTCCATACGTATACATATGTGCGTCAATTTCGAAAATCGTGTTTATTTTTAAGTTTTAAAGTTAAAAAAGACGGATTTCTACCTCGTAACCGCCAGATATATTATAATTGGCTTAGAAAAATTAAATCTATAGCCTAGTTTGCAAATAATTTATTATTTTTCAAAGGGTACCGCTTTTAAAACCGAAAGTAGGATTTCTGGACGTATACGTCCGTTTCGACAAACGCGATTATTTTTAAGTTGTTAATCGCACAAAAAGACGGATTACTACCTTGTAACCACCAGATATATTCTAATTGGCATATATAAAATATGTCTCTTATTTATTCTTAAATTTACTATGCCAAATAAGGTGTGTGGCTTTAAATGAATTTGTATTAGTATACATTGTAAGAACTGGTTCAACCCAGGAAAATACTTGATTATTTGTAAATGTTCTATATGCTTTTATGTCTTTATTTAAATGAATATGTATTAGTATTCATTGTAAGTACTGGTTCAACCCAGGAAAATACTTGATTATTTGTTACATTTAGTTTTTATATGCTTTTGTGTCTTTGTTTAAATGAAAATGTTTTAGTATGCATTGTAAGTACTGGTTCTACCCAGGAAAATACTTGATTATTTGTAAATGTTTTTATATGCTTTATGTCTTTATTTAAATGAATATATATTAGTATGCATTGTAAGTACTGGTTCTACCCAGGAAAATACTTGATTATTTGTTTATGTTTTTTTATATGCTTTTATGTCTTTGTTTAAATGAATATGTATTAGTATACATTGTAAGTACTGGTTCAACCCTGGAAAATGCTTGATTTTTTGTTTCCTTTTTATACATTACCATTGATTAGTACTGGTTATATTTACTACCCAGGATTTTGTCTGAAAATAAAATATTATTACATAGTTTGTAATTATATAACAGACAGTTCCTTGTTGTTGTATATTGCCTTGAGCTAAGCGAAAACACTTTTCAAACACAAACGTGCGAACAAACTAAGTTATCCATATGTTGGATCTCGACTTTGAAGGATGACCTTGACCATTAACCACTCACGATGTGCAGCTCCATGAGATACACTTGCATGCTAAATAACAAGTTGCTTTCTTCAATAATGCAAAAGTGTATATTAAATGAGCGATTTTTTCCTATATATTTCACCTTTGACCTTGGAGGATGACCTTGACTTTTAACCACTCAAAATGTGCAGCTCCAAAAGATACAAATGCATGCAAAATATCAAGTTGCTATCTTCAAAAATGCAAAAGTTATTTCAAAACTAACACTTTCGGTGTTCACAAGGAATCCATCTTGGGGCCACTACTTTTCGTAATATATGTTATGCAGGCAGTGGTAAAAAAAGCTTATTTGGCATGCTGATCATTGTGCAAATAGAAAGATCTAGGGCATATTGGTTTTGGCCTGTCTGTCTGTCTGTCATTCATTGTATGTATGTGTTCCAAGAGAAATAAGCAAAAACATTGGTTTCAGTTAAGTGGAGTCTACCTGTTGGCCATCTAAGGATATTACTATCAATAGATGTTCACCCTTGCACCACGATGAGGACGGTATTACAGGCAAGCGGCTAGGACCGGTTGATTACCAGTCCAAATTACAAGGAATCAAAAGGTCAACTAATCACAGAGCTAATCATATTAACAAAATTAACAAGAACTAGAACAAAAAGATTAAAAAAATTGAAAACAAGCAAAACGCATAACTCCCACTACTGGTTCGCTGACGTAGTAATATCTTTAGATGGCCAGCAGGTAGACTCCACTTAACTGAAACCAATGTTTAACCCATAGTGACGTCACCATCAAGGTAAAGAATGACTACACAGCATTAATATGGAAAGCTAGTACTCACTAACCCGACTATTTCATTGGCTGATTCAATTCTCTATATATAGCATAACATCGGTCTATTCTTCATTTCTACTTTGGAAAGCAAGCAGGATGGATGCGCCCACAACTATTGTTCTTGTTGCACCGGCAGACATTGCGCAGTCAGATGCGTTGGTGAGCGGCTGGTTGCCCGATGGACTGGATGCGGTGTCGCTGGAGGTATATGGCTTGCCGGGGTTTGGATTTTGGGATGATAACGAGGTGAATGTTGTGATACAGCACATGCTGGATCACTACATTGACTCTCCGTATCCTGAAGGATGACACGCCTTATGTATCCTCCCGCGGTACCACCGGCATCACCATTAACCCCAGCATCGCCAGCCGAGCCAGCTCAGTCTGATGGTGTAATTGTGAAGGAAATCGAAGATGAGGTTTTTCTTTTGTCATCCAGAAATGTTGCCGTGTCAAGCGTGCTGATCCGACATCGAAGCATTGAAAGGCCTCTTTGAGAATGGGGAACATCTGATCAAGAGATCATAAGGGAAATGTCAGAAAGGTAAATAATAATTAAAATGTGCGTTTGTATATTAAGCATGAATTGTTTTTATATAAATTATACTAATTCTGTTATTTTGGTCATTTATGCACAAAAAACTTGCAAGTTCTTTTGATGAACGTCAAAAAGTCCGACTCCACTTTGTAACATGAAACGACGTCAAAATTTCACAACTCGGCGTAAATTCATCAACACATAACGTTTGATAACGTCTGGATATATTATGTTATATAATCAAAACTGTATTTACAACGAAAATACATTAACATTACATAAAACAATAGTTTGAATATTATTCAACAACTTGTGGTAAAGAATCAGCACAATATGTAATCGACTCAATTATCATTTCAGAAGCCTCGGTAATACAGGCTAAACTCAAATAAGCGATAATCGAACTCTTATGTATGTAAATATATAATTTGTTAAGTCGTATGTGTTTAAATATAGGTTTGCTATTTAGCTGAACGACATGACTGTCACTCAGTTAGTTTTAAACGAGCATTGTTTGACATGTTCACACATTCGAGTATTGATGTCTGTATATATTCTGTCACTTTAAAGTGATATTATGGGCATTTTTTCACTGTTGCATTGAGCTGAAAAGAATTAATAGGTCAAAAGAGTTAGTTAAATTATGGTTACTGACCAATATTTGCAACTCATCTTGCTTCCAGTTGTTTATAAAAATATATTTTATATTCGAAATTTTATATGACTGGTGAGTCCTCTAAGCCGAAATGATCCGTAAAACAGAATAGTGTCTTTGTGTCGTATGAATGAATCTGCACTAAAACGTAATTTAGATTCACATCGAACATTGAATTATTTCTGTCATCAGTTGTCAAAACGAAAGTATGGTTGATATTCAAATGTATTATTTTTCTCTTTTCTGGATATTGTTTTTAGTATGTGTTGTAAAACCAATCATCTTTTTTTACCGCTAGTGTAAGTTAGGCATCCCACCACCTTCCAATCGTTAGGCGGGAACCTTATCCATTACACCACCTTGACCTAAAGTATAATTCAATTGTTTGATAAGTATATGTATGTTTATATTTATAACGATCTGAATACCGTCATTATTTCATTTGTGTGTACTGATTTTAAAATGCATCCATTAGCATTTCAATGAAAATTGTGATTGAAACTGGTTTACTGTACTATTGATAAAATAAAAATGTGTGTTCAAAAGCATTAAACAAATCCCTGTTTTTCATCGTTTATTGCACAGGTATAGCGCACGAAGACAGCCCCGACACGGATCAAATACCAGATACGATACCTAAGGGAATCTTCAAACCAGTAATCTTGCCAGAAAAAACCAACCATTATTACATTTGACATGGAAACTACTGGACTCAGTATGTTGTGATACAAACAATTGTTGTTTTAATAATTGTGTAGAATCAATAACAGGGTGCCTGTTCCCCAAATGGATTTCCAAATAAAAGGAAATATAATGTAGATAAATATGGCAGAAACTATTATTGCATGCTGTTTATGCTCTACTGATCATTTATTACAATGACTTTTTATGGTGAAAAGAATAAGAATACTTGTATGACAATATTATAACATGTTTCATTAAAACAAAAATTATGTATTTTCAGAATGTCTTACATCAATACTCGAATATTCCAATATTTTAATGCAACGTTGCATCCGAAATATCAAGGTAGAAAATCTCTAAGTGTTTCATCATTTCTACAAAAAACACGTCGCTTTGGATCAAGTTCCATTTATATTGGCCATATTACAATTTGTGTGAGCTTCTGAAGTCGATTTGTATCGACATATTAAAGACTGTAACTTTGCTACATGAAGCAACTGTAAATGCATGTTGGCAAATGATGAAAGCGTCAATGAAAAAGCTCCATATGTTCAACTGCCTTGGGCAGTGTAACTTCTTTCTAAAGAAGATTCATGTTTAATTAACAGTCGTTGCAAGTCTTCGGACATTATGAAATGTGAAATGGAATCGTTGGGTTAAAACGAGGATTATACAATTTGTCAAATGGTATTAATTTATATGAAATGTGTAAAAAACGTATTATATTTGTATTTCAATATAAATTAAAATAAAGTTAAGTGATATTATGGGTGTCTATCGCAACAACAAAGACACAATTTTGTTGTACGGATCATTTCGGCTTACAGGACTGGGTGGTTCACGTAAGATTTCGAATATAAAATATATTTTTTTATAAACAACTGGTAGCAAGATGAGTTGCAGATAATTGGACAGTAACCACATTTTAACTAACTCTTTTGACCTGTACATTCTCCACAGCCACTTTTTTCTTGTGTGCATTTTTGGTGCGGGATGCGGCGCTATATGATATGCCCGGAAAATGTTCTGACGGTTTAATAAGGGGGTGGGGTTTTAAAAAAGACCCCCCGCTAATTTTGCCGGGCTAATTTTGTTTTCAATATACAATGTCAAACACTAATTGTACTACGAGAGTTGTATCGCATAAGTCATTACAAAAATGGTATAAATAGGGATGAATACGTTAGTAAGTCTAAGAACGTTTGTTCGCAAACATGTCTGTGTACAGTCGTTTTGCGAGGCTTAGAAATCTGAACCACGAGCCTTCAGTCGCTTTCAAAATATGGACCATAGACTTCAAACCTTTGAAGGCAGGCCATCCATACGCAGGGTGTCAAAGGAAGACCTGGCTAGCCAAGGGTTCATCTACGACCCTTGTGTCATCTCCGACACTATTTTCAATTGCGTTAGATGCGTGTTTTGCAATGCGCACATTTCCATTTGGAACATGGACACAGTAGATGTGAGACTTAGGCATCGACAGCTGTGCCCCGCTTGCCCTTTTGTGTTCGATTGGAACATGAACAAAGAAGAAGAAGTGAGACTCAGTCATCGACGGTTTTGCCGTTTGCTTGTCCTTTTGAATTTGAATTTTTTGACTATGACTTATGCTATAGGTACTTGGAAATCGAGTTTGAAAAGCAATATGAAAGAGATAATTATGGAATTGTGGAAACAGAAAGCGATCAAGATGTTCATTCTAGCGATGATAACCAAAAATATTTAAATAAATCGGTTGATAGCCTTCAAACCGAAGATGACCAAAGTATGACGAATACGATGATTATAGTGATTTGGATGAGCTGCTAATGGCGAAAATTGATAAGACTTGTACTCGTACCCGCTACAAATCTAATCGAAAACAAACTGAAAAGCAGCGTAAAAAGGCTGAACACAGGCTAAAAAAGAAACAAAGAACAAAATACGCAATGCAAAACGAGATCAAAGCAAACATATTACCAGGACAGAATCGACGATGATAATTACATACCTCAAAAAGGTTCCAATGATCAAGATGCAGAGAAACATGATAGAAAAATGTGTTGGGTTTGCAGAACTAATGATGCTTGCGATATACTAGAAGAACAGGTTTTCGAATCTTACGAACAGTTTTTGGACGACCAATATAGAGAAGAAACCAATTTTTATTCGGACGAAATCAGTGGCATCGATGATGAAAAACAAAATCAGGTTGAACGTCTATGGGATGAAGAGACCGAGTATATTATTTTTTTTCTGACTATGAGGCATTCGTTCAATACATGGATGAATATGAGAGGCAACATCCATGTATTTGTATAGGAAGTTTAGGTGTATTTTCGATAACGCTACGACTCAAAACATTTGAATATAAGCAATCATAACATGGATATTGAAAATGAACAAAGAAGATGTAAGACTCAGGCATTGACAGTTATGGCATGTTTGTTCTTTTGTGTTCGATTGTGCATGTATGTGTTATAAAAAAAACCTAAAACGATTTTGCGTATTGTTTGTTTTTCGAGAAGTATCAAAAATAAACACAAAAAAACAAGCTATAATACAATACATTTTATTCAACAATCACGATGTGACACAATTGATGGGTAAATTTTGTCATCGCATTGGCACTAAACATTTCAAAACGTTCTCTGTTTCAAGTATCGCTTGGATAATATCTTCTGACTTCTCCGACCGTGGAAATCTATTGCGCCACATATCCAGTTTCCACCGTGAGTATAATTATACATCAAATCGAATCTGCACCGGTTCGCTTTCGTAGCAAGAACTCTCAAAGTTTCGTTTGTCACATCCTTGATCACAAAACACCAAACCGAAAAGGTATTTCTTGAAGTACAAGACTCCATTAGTGCGTGTTGAATTTTGATTTTTCCGATATTAGTTTTTCTTTCAGTTTCCTCGACAATTTCATCAAATAATCTCATGATCGTTTTTGTTGGTTCTAGAGCAGCCTTGCGAGTCGCATACATTTCGATCTGATTCAAAACATCCTATCTTGTATTTTGGTTGACACGAACTGCTTGTCATGATGATGATTGGCAAAAGAATGAATGATTTAATCTATATATGAAGTATTTATGCAACTTGTGACCACTATTTAATGTTCATTATGCGTGCGTGTGAGTACTTTTGTGTGATTTTACTCGTTCTTGTGGTGGAAACAAATGCGTTAGGACGTCCAAACCCAAACCCAATTTTATGAACAGTCTTGTTTCAAAGCCTTTACAGGATAAATCGATCGTTGTCACAAATGGGGATTTTTATGTGTTGGTAAACGTAACCTTTGATTATCTGTCATTATACGACGATGTCAACGAAGATTTACGTTTGTTCAACAAATGGATGAAAAACCCAGAGTTCAGTTTAGAGGCACATGAGCAACAATGCAAATCCATAGGTCTTTCTAGATGTCCAAATAAGAGAAAAGCGTTTTCGAAACCGGTATACAGTGTAGTCTATAGTTTTGTAGTGGGAAAAATGGGTATCACTTACGATACACCCCAGTCTATTAGTTAGATTGCAGATTGAGCCGAAAACGTACTCTATCAGTGAGTTTGTGGAATCGGCGTACACTGAGATTTTACACACGCTTGGATACCTTTGCTACCGTACAATTTTTCATTAACCTATATTGGAAGTGAAATTTGTGCAAATGGGATACAAGGTCATGCCATCATCAGATTCAATACTGAACTGTGTACAACGTTAGGGACATGGTGCGATGTAAATGTGCAAGGTGCTAGTCCCGAGAGACTGAATCATGCGTTAACACGAATCAAAGATGCGTTATTAAAGAGAAAATTGAGTGATTTGGCATTATACAAGCACGTCAAAGAATATGATCTAGGAGTAGAATATATCCCTCATAAGTCCAAAGAATTACGGGACGCACTCGCACAAATTAAGCAAGAAATGAGTGAGATCCGCTTAAAAATCGATGATAAAATTGACTTTAACGATGATCTCTCTGACGAGGATTACTTTGACGAGGATTACTCTGACTATGATTCGAAGAAAAAGAAAAGCGATGCAAATGTTCCAAATATCGACTTTCTTACCTGAAAATCTTACCTACAATCGTGGACAAACAACACAGATCTGTCAGTAAAAAACGATACTATCGTTCACCAACAATTTCACGATATTCGAAATGTTGCAACAATCCAAAAAGACCATAAATCTGCCAGTTCAAAACGATACTGTCGTTAACCAACAATTTCGCAATTCAGATACTATAAACAAGCATAAAATGGTAATTAA